>NC_140200.1:7557950-7949939 GCF_965226575.1 Pagrus pagrus | reverse complement strand
TTTTAGAGTGTTCCATTATGGGTTGTAAGTACCCTTAATGCTTCTAGACCAGCCATTTTAATGACCGCTCTGTATTACAGTAAGACATGTTGGTTGAAAATGAAGCCCCTCTAATCTAAGGTCAGGGCTACCTTGATCGCTGATTTATTACCGTGCTTCATCTTCTTTGAGCAACATTAATTTAGAAAATTGTCAGGTTATATATTACTTAAAAATTAAACATTGCATATTAATCATTAGAGGTAGCGTACTGGACAAAATATGCAAATGAAAATGACTTCACAAAATTAGAAAGTAGTGTACACAACAGCAGAAGTTCCCTTTGAACGAAGCAAGGATCTGCTCTTGCATTACACAGATTGGTTGATTTGTTTGATATAAAATAATCACTGATTTATCAAGCATGAAATCATTAGCTGCAAAACCAACAATATATCACAATTATGGGATACTGCATATCCAAAACCAGGGCTGTAAAAAGGAAACCGTAGATAGTTGCATTATGGGTTATATCTGCTCTTACGCTGCAAGACGAGCAATTTTGTTGTCGTCTTCTAATACGTGTCAGCTAAGCCTTATGTAAAGTGTCAAGTCAGCCTAGACGTTCATGCTAGTTCATGTTACATGTTACTGTCGTGGATAGGTAGAAAGCTTCCCTGACCTGGCCAAGAAATACGGTGTCACAAATTGTAACGTTACAGTGAATAGTCAACAGTTAGCACAACACATGTTTGCAAGTTGACAAAATGAATCAAAATCAGACGCAAACCCTGCAGGAGAATTTCCTTGTTCATATACTGTCTATTTTTCTGTTGGGTTTGAATGCTTAAAGAAGAGTGTAAAGTCCCTGAAGCTTAATTTACATGAAATTGTACCACGCAATTAAACCTGAACTTGAGCTGTAATAGCCACAGTATGTGGGCCGGGCTGTGATTAGTGCGGATGCATGTCAAGTTCGTGCAGGGCTTCGCACCCACCTGGCGACGGCTCTGACTCAGGATGTACAGATAGGAGAGCGACCGAGGGAAAAATGAGATTAAAAAAATATTCAGACGCTAAATGCACACCCACACACAAACATTTTACTTTGCTGCACTGTGTCTCTGATAAAGGGAGACATCAGACACAGGCGAAGAGGGAGATTTAATCTAGCTGAGTTTGGTAAACATTCACAGACATGCACACCCTCTCTCTCTCTCTCCATCTCACTCTCTCACACACACACACACACAAACACACACACCCACACACACATTCATAGCGCCCAAAGGGAGCACCAGTCAAACAGCATGTGTTAGTGCAGTCAACAACATTTGCTGGCCGCCTGCCTGTATGGCAGATCCTACTGGCAGTGGTCCTCACAGGCTGAAGCTGGCAGTTATTAGCTACAATTTAGAGGACAGCTCATATTATGTACTCCGACGGGACTTGTAAATGTAGTACCTGCTACACACTAGCTTTCATGGCTCTCATGCTGCTGTTGAACGGACAGATTGTGTTGTCAAATGTCAGGGATTCCAAGAATTAAAGGAAAGCGTTTCACCGTGCGGCCGACATAAAATACATTTTACTGTGAGATTTTTCTTTCTGCCTGTTCAAGTTGCAATTAGCATACATTATGTTATTTTAAGCAGCAGTCGAGGATTGATGGGAGCACACTATGGAAGTTTGAAATGTAGTTTCAAGGCCAGTGTTGTTTCACACTGTGAACTAGACAAAGCTGCGTGCTGGGAAGTGCACATCAAACAAAAATAAAGTCTCAGCAGAAGCTGCAGCAACATAAATATAGTCATCTCAAAATGGGATTTGATTCAAACTATAGAAATTTTAAAACTACTAGACTATAATAATGACAATAACTCAGCTCAATGACCGTCATGTTGTGACAGTGTGGAGAGAAACAGTTTCATTTTATTTCAGTGGTGGGATGATCCTTTCATAGCTGCATCATTTTTGCTGAGATAATGCTACATCAGCACATGCCAAGTGAAAACAGCGCCTTGTAATGTAGTCTGACTTCATTCATTTCACGACAAGAGGGGTATGAATATATAACCGATAACTGAATCCAAAACACATCACGGGAAAATGTTCCAGTGAGAATGTGAAAGGGAACAGGTGAGAGGCACGGATCATGCCACTTACATTTTTCATTAGCAGGTGGAGCTTGTCGATGTCACTTAGCTGCTGCAAATCTTTGAGTGTCAGACTCAATTCGCATGATGTCTCATACACCAGCGTTTCCATGGTGACCAGGTCATCGCACAAGAGCTGTAGCCCTGGGATCTCCCGCTCCTTCCCCAGACGCACCAGCGACAGGGCGCAGTCCACCTGACGGGCACAAAGAAAGGCAGATGAGGGAGGAGAAGAAAACTCTTTTTGTGAAGTAATGACAGTATGCTGACCTGGTTCTCTGAGGCTGCAATGCTTCTTGGAAATACAGCTAAAATGTTATATGATGGATAAACCAAAACACTGGACAAACTGTGAAATTGTGACCTGATTATGCTGCTAGACAGAAAAATGTCATGATTGTGCACATGAAAATGCATGGAAATCCTTTCAACAGTTTTTAGAGACTACCCACTGAAGCACAACCTGCTGGTGATGCTGGAGGAAAAGTCCTGGTCAGAAGGCTCATCCTCTGGGTAACGTGAGTCCAATCCAATCCAATCCATCTTGTAGATGTAAAGTGATTACACTCCATATGTCAAAACTTTGACCTGGCCGGTAGATTAAAGGCCAGGAGACCAACAAAATTGGTTTCCTAACTGCTTGCATGGCTAAAAACTACCTGCACAAAAAGTTGTGTTGTTATTGCTGAATCTGATTATTAATGTAAATAATTGGTTGTCAGTTCGATTTTTTTTAAATTCCCTCTGCTTAAAAAGCTTGGGTTGAAACTTTAAATGAAATGTGGTGTATTTCTGTGCTCGGCAACAGATATAATTAATGAATTGGCAATTTAGCCTGCTAACATAATGATCAAAGGACTGGAATGAGGTTGTTAAAGGGCAGCATCCGGCCAAAGGCCGCCAGCTGAATAGGTTTGCTATTATGTTTTAAAGTATCCAAAAAATTCAATCATTATCTACTCACAATAATCAGTCAGGTAAAGTTTTACCCAGCAAAACAGCGTTGCAGCGTTCTTCTGAATGACTGAAGGCAGATGGGGACTTGTTTTAAAATGTTAAATAACAAGTGAAATAGAAAACATAAAATGACTCTGTGCATACCGCCCCGCATAATCCAAGTCTGCTGGAAACTAATTTGAAAAGACGTCATTTACACCCTTTTAAAAGCCTGAATCTTCACTGCAGCTGTTAAGCCATAAGCTTAGAGGGTGTAAACATTGTCTTTTCAAATCAATTAGGGATCTCAGGGCCTCCAGACACTTGGATTACGATGGACAAGCAGTCTGGAGCCATTTTCTGTTTTTGTGCTTTTTTTGGTTGCTTGTACACGTTTTAAGATAAGTCCCCATCTACTTCAGTTGTTTAGGAGAGTGCCACAACGCTGCGTTGCTGTGAAGCTCTACAAAAGTTTGTGGACGATTAAACTTCACCCCACTTTCAGTCAGCATGGGGGTTAGTAGATAACTTGAATTACCATTGCTGTCGTATTTCACACTATTCCTATACACATATACTCGTACCTGCCTTGTACCTTTCCACCTTAATACAATCCAGTTAACCCGGTAAAAGTTCAGCAGGTGAGAAAAGAGGCCTCATGTCATTGAAAAACTGTTGCCGAGGTCACTGAACTGGGACGTGGACAAAACAACAATATCCCAACTAATGGGAAACAAAATAATACCCGTTAGTCATCACTAATATCCAATCATTAGTCTTTGGACAATAAAACAGGGAAGATTTGGGCTTCCTGCTACTCTGATCGATAAAATTCCATCCAGAGGAGCAACCGATCGATATCCGACCACCTATACACGCTGGCAGCGCGCTCAACCAATCGATGCTCAGCCACCTGTGGATGCTGGCCAATCAATAGCAGATGCCGTTGGGCCCTGCAGTGATGATTGCTTTCTCTCCACCTTTTAAAGAAGGGGCACGGCAGTTAGCCTGGCTTCTCGCTCACACACACACACACACACACACACCGCACGGTCTGCGACCTTGTCATCTTCAGCTTATCTCGACACATTTTCCTGCTGAATAAATAATTACAAGCCTTCATTTATAAAATGGTCACACACACACACATACACAGGGCGAGAGAAAACCCAAATCACCTTGAGTCAGAGCCTGAGCAATTAGATACAACAAGAGAGAGAAGTCTATTGATCTAACTGTGAGTAAAGATCCTCCCTGTTCGCTGCACCCCTCCCTCCTCCTCTCCTTCTCCGCTCTCCTGAGATAGATTCCCCAGCTCGCCGCCGACGATCCAGACGTTAAAATCTCACACTTTTTAATTACGGCCTCGTCTCCGTGCCCTCCCCCTCATCGCTCTCCGCACTGTAACGCAACCTGTACTCTCCCTCTCCCTCTGCTATAAACCCCAGCAGATTTCGACGACTCCTGTTTAATGCCTCGACTCAATTTGATACTTCTTTGTCTCTCCTCCCTGTCCTGTCTCAGTCCTTTCTTTCAACGGTTGTTTCAACATTTTCTCTTCAACTCTGCTGCAGCTTTTTTTATCCTCTTCCCTCGCTCTTCCCACCTCTTACGAGAACGTCTGCCATGATTGGCCTCCGTTTGAACTCTGCCAAGTCTGGCCCTTTGCCTCCTCTGTATGCCTGTGTCCCCTTCTCTGTCTGCTTTCCAAAACCACCCTCCCATTTTGTTGCCAACAGTTTCAGACAACACTTGCTTTTAATATCCTTTATCTCTACCCTTTCACCCCCCTCATAACCTGTGATTTTCTCTCCCACAGACAGCTCTTTCCATGAGATTACTTTCCCCTTTTTACTTTAACATCTGTTAGTCCTGTCCTCCCCCTTTTCTGTGTTTGTAATACACTCTAACCCGACTAAGGATGTTGCATCTGCCCAGCATTTATCTCCCTTTTTCGTTTCTTTCGGTTGCGTTTCCATTCTCCGCTCTTTCAAACCCGTCTCCCTCTGTGAGTCATCTTGTCAATCTTCCCATTCAGCGCCTCGCTTCCTGCGGCTCTGTGACTGGTTTAAAACACTCCGGCTTCCTCTGATGTGGCTCCTTTTAATCAAACCCCATTTTCCTCCATTAAAACGTGCTCCCAAGCATAAACAGGGCCAGATGAGGGATGGGAGGAGGGTGCAAACGAGAGAGAACAAATGAGATGAAAACGTAAAAGAGGGCAGGAAGGAGGGGAGAGCTGTTACAGCGTTTCTCTCGGCTGCGTCTACTCGAAAAAGATTTTGCGTGAAGAAACACGAGTCGTGAGAGCTGGGGACGATCCTGAGAGGCTCCTAGAGTGAAATGCAAGAGAGGGGAAAAGACGATGAGGTCAAATTAAAAAGGAACGAGGAAGAGAAAGAAAGAAAGAAAGAGAGAGCTGGTGCGAATTCCTAGAGATTAACAAAGACTTCCTCTCACTGTCTTTCTCTCAAGTGGATGATGAAAGGCGTGATTCCCCAGTTGTCTTCAAAAATGAGCAATGGGCCCCCAAATCTCTCCTCCTCCATCCTCCTTACACCCAGTGAAAGGGATAAAATGGAGAAATGAAGGGGAAAGATATGACTGCACCCTAGTTAGTCCTTTCACAAAGACAAAGAGACCGCTGTGACAACCTTGATCCATCACTGTGAAGGAGCTGAAGAGGGGGGACCGAGCCGCCGCGTGGATGGCGTGGGTGGAGAGAGTGGGCAGCTCCGGCGGTTACAACCCATTACTCCGCTAAACAAGTCCTATCAAGTCCTATTTTTCAGTTACACCAACAGAACGCAGACGACAGAAGCTTTGGTTACTCTTCATTAGAGGTCCATATGGCAAATATGATAATGTTTGCCACAGACGGGATCAAAGTGACCTTTACTGATGGAGGTTGGCAACGTCGCCTCTGCAGTCTGAATCCCAGCTCGTCACCTCTTCCTGCCCCAGTCATCTAAAGGAAGTGTGCGCCGGCAATTATTTCCCCCGTTTGCCAGATGTCTATTCAGTCCTTGTAAGTTCCAATCCAGTTACAGGATCCTGAAAAGGAACCTTAGCATGGCGTGAAAAATCAGCTCTACTCGTCGGGAGCTGAGTTTGAACACTAACAGGGGACGGACAAACTAATTTCAAGGTAAAAGTGACAAAAATCGGCTCTCTGATGCTTCGATTCTGCAGAAATACATCCCCTCGCCGCAACTAGGAGCCTGCGACGACGTGAGTGTTTTACCTGTCTGGAGCAGGAGTCGATATCCTTCGCCCTGCTCTGGTACCAGTCGGTCAGCAGCTCGATGGGGGGTGTCGCTGTGCGGAACGTCAGCAGCTCGGGAGCGTCCTCGTACAGGAAACTGTCATCGTCGAACAAGTTCTGGTCCAGCACGGCTCTGAAGAAGACATTGAGGGAGAGAGGAGGGTGTGTCATCTATTGACTAGGGCTGAACAATCAGCATAAAAAAAACATAATGGGATTAGTTTGACAGATAATACGAGCATCACTTCTCATACAAAATCTTTAAAAAACACACACAGTAATGAGACTCTACTATTGCACATGTTTATTAGCAGTAACATGGGCACTGGGATTTATTCGGAGTCAATCCACCATTCACTGTCCCGCTGTTTTAAATCAATTCTGACTGGAATATATTCATGATCTGTTATTAAAGACCTCTGTGTACAAAAACAAATCAATGGGCTCAAGAGCCACTAAGACGAAAGAGAAGCCTTAAAAGGGCACTATGTCGTTTTGTAAAGAAATTCAAACTCAGAATTTTATTATTTACCATATTAATGAGGTAATAATACAGACAGTGAATAACCAAGCTGTTCTCAGAGGAAAATAAGTCCCCAGAACACTGTTTAAAGCTAGGAAGATTGCAGGGTGCGCCACATATAAACAAAGTAAAACAGTATGAAATTGTGTTGTTCCTAAAGGTCAGTTTGTTGTCAGTCATGAAAACAAAGAGAGTTTGTTTATAATGACTCATAACGAGTCTTCTGATTACATTTCTTCACCTTTAAAGCATTGAGAGAAAGACTAACGCAGTATAATCAAAATATAGATATATATATATCCTGTCAGGAGGAGGATATAGGGTGAGGACGAGAAGGGAGAAGACAGAAAACATCAACAGAAGACCGAGAAAATGAGAAGAATGAAGATGTAAAATGACCGTAAAGGGAAACACGGGGGGACAAAACATGTCATAAACACAATATTTAAAATCCCTGGCTTCACAGAATCACAGTATCGCATTTCCACTCTGCAGTCCCTGGCAATGCACACCACAATAGCCAACTGATATTATTATGACTGTACACCAAAGAGCAATAAAAAGAGCTCGCTAAATAAAATTGTAAATGAAGCTGGCCTCCCTACAGAAGCCGGCAAATGGCATAAATTGGCAGTGCAACAAGATTCAGCATTAGTTTGTTATGGTTCTGTTTAACATTTAGATAATAGGGTGTCATGTTTTGTTTCACATAACGATGCCAGCACGAGCATCTGGCTTGCTCGTAGCATGAATTTTAACAATTGTACACCGCGAGAGGCTTTGTTATCGTGTGTAATGGAGAGATTTTACTGCATCTCAGTTACCCGGGCTTGGTGCACAATCGGAGGGTGTTAGCGCGTTTTCTGTCAAAGTTGATGATCGCTGTTTACCTGCACTCGTCTGCCTCGCACCAGTCCATCTCTCTGTGCCTCTGCTCGTCCCACGGAATCAACACCAGCTCGTCTCTGTCATTCAGACTGAGAGAGTGGAGGAAAAACAGCAGAAGGAGACGCAGCGAGAGAGAGAGGAGAAGGTAGATTGAGACGGAGGAAGGGAAAGGGAGAGAGACACAAAAATAGAGGAAAAAGGGGGTCAGTTTTAGGTGAACACATACTCAGAGCAAAGACCGATGAGTAGCCAGGAGTCAAAAAATAAACCACACCTTGCTCACCTGTAATGGCACCTTATAAATCCGCAAAGACATTTACTGTTTCAGACTAAACATGGTCATAAACTACAGTGGTGAGAGGCAGCAACATATGGGAAATGGAAACGGCGGAGCATAATAAGGGAAAAAAAACGAGTGGGGGGGAAAAAAACAAAAGCGAAACGATAAACAAGTCAAAAAACTTTGGAAAAGAGTCTGGCTCGTGCCTCGGTTGTAAATAGCCGGGACTTTTAGTTTCCAAACGCAGAGTTGGTGCTAAGCTTTACTTCTTCCTCGTCTCCTTGAGGTTGACAGGCCTGACGAAGATAAATAGGGAACACGCGAGGAAAGAAACCAAAGTGAAGAATGACTCTGTAACCCGGCGTGCCAGCGCTGACAAGACATCGGACACTCGCAGAAGCACATGAACGCATGCAGACGTGAACAGAAGCTGTTTGTATCTCTCATTCTACGATTAATGCATTTTTTCTTGTTATCTATTTGTCTGTGGACAGAAAAATATGTACTGTGGCTGTAAAACTCAAGGAGATACCGTGGGCTACAAATCATCTATAGCTTCGGTGCAGTTAAAGGCCGAGTGCACAAGCGCCGCAGCAGTTTTTTAACGCCGCCATAAATTCTATCCAATCACAAAATACATAAGAAGTGTCCGAGTAGCGGATGTGATTTATGTCGACGCACAAAACTAGGAAGATTTTTACCAACACTCTGGCACAAGTTCATCCATTACGATTTGGGATTTTAACACGGAGATGACAGAGATCGAGAAGTCTCACTTCTTCCTCTTTGGGTCTCCTTTTTTTTTTTGGTGCCTGTCGTTCCCCAACTCCCTGCTCCTCTTTCCTCATTAAAGACAGCCAGGTTAGAGGGTGGAGAGTAAATATTGGTGTGAGAGAGCTCGGATATCGATGGGAGGAATGAATTATTCCGGGCCCGCTCCTCTAATCTACTTCACGTCAGCCCGAGAGAGGCAGGGACGCGGGGCGGGAGGGAGGGGAAAAGGAGATGCAAAGCAAACTCGGTGCTGGCGTCGTGCAGTTTATTTTTTATTTCCGCTGGGCCGAACCCTTTCAAGCCACGGGCAAAGTTCTCAACGAAATATCACAAATCTGCAATCTTACACGCTTCTCGAGGTCCCCTCGCAGACCTGATCAATATTACAGGAGAGTATAATTCCCCTTCCAGTGAAGCAAGACTTTAGTATATAGCCAGTGAGCTCCAAACAGATGGCTTGAGCCCACTCCGTCTGCTGCAGTGTAGGAGCGAGCACTGTTGGGAGGAGCAGTTGGTGCTCACAGGCTGGGGAAAATAGGAAACTGCCCCACAGCGGCAGGGCCATGATGGATGCTCACTGCAGAGCCACAGCTGCCTGACCTCCATACAAACTCAGACATGGCTAATAAAAAGGGAGCAGTGGCAGTGTGTGTGTGTGGATGGAAGCTGGAAGAACAATCATTTTTATGCGGTATATATTTTTTAGCACATGGCTCCAGGGGACTTTAGCCTCGTGTGCATGTGTTTCACTATGCAAATGTATATGTGGTATGTAAATAAATCAAATTCCAGCACAGAGAATTTGGGGAGACGGGGGAGGGGAGAGGACTAAAAAGCGAGTTAGAGGAAACAAAAAGGCAAAATGGATGGCCGGCTGCGCTCATCGGTAAATCCTGTCCGTCACCTCTATTAGTAAACCATAAAGGGGTGACGAACGATTTCCTCCCATCCGAAACACTCTTCAATCACCTCCCTCTCACGTATCCTCTCCCAACCTCCCTCCCCTTCAGCGTTCCTCCAGTCCCAACGCAGAAACTCTGGGGTCAAAGCGAGAACAAACAAGGCGGACAGTTGCAGTCACTGCAGCTGGTACTGTATCACTGGGAGACGTTCGAACGCTTGCATGTAACTTTAGAGGCGCCAATTAAGTCTCACGCGCTTTCTCGCATATTTGTCAATGTCAGTAAAGCTGTGGCTGCGCACACTTAATGTCATGTATGAATAAAGTCGTATGTGTGTGTTAGTGTCACACACGACACGCGGTCTTACGTGGGAAGGTGAGAAAAAGGAAGTGGAGCGTGCTGTCCCAGACAGGTGTGATTCCACTTTTAGGTGCTATTAATTTGAAAATGTAGTGAGAATTGCATTGTAGAGACATGTCAATGCTCAGACATCAGAAATAGCTCGTGTGCCTGTGGTAATGCACCTGATGTTTCTATTCTTCACAGGGGGAATTGCTGTATGGACTTCAGTCGTGTCCAATTCCTAAACTGTTCCTTTAAAATTCTTAATTTAAAGTGAAATGACATGTTTAAATTGCAATTAGGCATTAATTTATTTAAAGCAATTATTTTCAAGCATTTTTTAAAAGTGATTTCATATTCAGTATTAATGCAGCTCTATCTGTTCGTCTTAATGGATCCTTTTCTGTTCCATAGTAACATTTAAATTACATGTCTAGTGCACCAGAACGGACAGTTTGTGCTTAATTGAAATTGAACCTCTTCTCAGTATGTGTGTGTGTAGTCACACAGGGTTCAATCTAAATAATTCTCGATACGTCTTCACTTCCAGCGGATCAACCGTTTACAAGTTTTACAAAATGCTGCGGCCAAACTTTTGACTAAGTCCACTAAAAGATCTCACGCAACACCAATCCTTATGTCTTTACACATGCTGCCCATACAATTCAGATTTCACTTTAAGATCCTGGTAACCACATTTAGAGTCCTGCATGATGAGGCACCAGTCTGCACTCAAGAGCTCCTAATGCCTTATAATACAAGTAGGACTCTGAGGTCCAATGAGCAGGGTCTGTTAACTGTTCCTCACCACCAGGCTAAAGACAAAAGGAGACTGTGCTTTTGCAGTAGTAGCCCCCACACCCTTTCTACCTGAAAGCTACATTGTGATTTGAACTGTGCATCACCACAGTTTCAAGGTGGGCAGCCAAGATTAGTGTCACCGATTTATTATATGGTCAGACTCTTCCTTTTTGTCCCTGAGGTATGGTGCTGAATAATGGCCAGAAAAAGTTTTTTTGCAGAACACTATGATGTCACAGGGAAGTTGACCTTTGACCTTCGGAGAGAAAATTGCATCACTTCATCATTTTATCCTTTCAGACATTTGAGTGAAATTTTGTCAATATCAACGTTAGCATGTTTGAGTTATGGCCGCCTGTTTTGTGAGTTTGCGGTGACTTCGACCTTTGACCACCAAATTCTAATAAGTTCATACTTCCCCCCTTAACTACAATGTGTGCACAGTACGTGTTTCTCACCAGGCTTCGGGCAGCAGGATGGTGTACTCGTGTGGGGACGTGGTTTCTGGGAAGTTGTACAGGAGAGCTAGCCGGTGCTGGAGGAGCTCTGCCCCGTGGTACGTGAACAGGAAGTCCAGAGCCTGCACGTTACTCTCCTGTAGGCAAACAGACGCGTGAGCCAACAACCGAAAACTCTGAAACTGATTTTAAACTTTAAACAACATTAAAAGAAAACTGACAGCAATCTAAATCGAATTATTTGACACAAAGCGGCCAAAACATATTTTGTAGGAAATACAAAGAAACAGACTCAGTTGCCAGTTTTTTTAGGTACACCTGGTGTTTCCATTATTTTGTCCATTCATTCTAAATACATCAATGAGGGGTGACTAAATAACAGAAACACCTCCCTGTATAATGCAATACAGCTCAAGCACAGCGTGATGCAACACCTCCAAAACAGTTTCAACAAAACAAAAAAATCATTATATCCTTCACGAAAGTAAGATTTATAGCTGGACTGTTGTTGTGGACTGCATTCGTTTTGGATACCCAATAAACTGGCAGCTGAGTCCATATCACATTCGTGCCAAATGGAGATGTAGACAGCTAAGTAAAAGCAAATTAAGCGGCATTATTAGAGAGGCGGTGTCTGATGTTACCCTGGCGTAGTTTCTTGCTGACAAAACAATATTTTGACTGCGGAACTTCTTGAAGAACTCGGCGTCATATTTCTGCTCGGCTGCGTGAGGACCGCCCAGTATCTCCTGGAGAGTGTGAAGCGTGAGAGACAGAGAGAGACAGACAGAGAGAGGGGCGGGGAGGAAATGAGGAGATGAGGAATACAACTCTGGTTCATAAAAAGACATTTGTGAAGCGGAGGGTAATCTTTCTGGAGAAAATAGCGCGAGTGGGTAGAAAAAGTCAAACTAAAGAGGAGAGGAGAAGAGCGAGTGGAAGATGTGACTGCAAATGAATGTGCTGAGGCAAAGTCAACAGAGGTGCTATTTACCTTTCCGACATAAAGCTGTCTTGTCCTTTTAGTCGGAGCCGTCTGAGGCAGGTACGAGAGCGAGCAGGTGTGTGCACACGCATATGTCGGGAGGGAACATTTGTTGCCCTGGCCTTTGGCTTGGAGTGATTTATGTGCGTCTGTGTGTATAAAATCTCCGTAGCATCCTCTACGCCAGAGTGTGTGTGCGCGTCCCTTTGCGCAGACGTGCGTGTGAGTCTGATGGATAGCCTTTGAATGGGCCGTATGCAGACAGAGCCAGCCCCAAGTCGGGATGATAAAAACCCTAATATCATATTCATAGACAGCCAGAGAAAATGGATCGGGGCAAAAGGAATCTGACGAGCGCCGCAGTTACCATGACAATGTCCGAATAAAGAGAGAGACGTCATCCTGTCTGAGTTGAATATCTAGCAGGGTGAGATCTCATCTCTGCTCTCCTGCATGAGAGGAAGCCTGGCCCTGTTCATCTGTGATTTATTGTGGATGAGAAGGGTGCGCGTGTTAACATTACTCATCGTAAATCTGAAATCCAGAGTGTTGAGGAGTTGCAAGTGCCACAAGTTCCACTGTAAGCGTGCATCCATCAATGCCGCACTGATGCTTACATATTGTAGGCCTCAGAGTCATTCATTTATATTTAATTTAGTCTACAATTTTCAATATTTCTAAAGAGATTAGTGGGGTTAAGAGGGAGGATCAATAAAAGGCATGTGAGATGAGCCTCTGTGTTATAGAGCGGTTGGATACAGGAGGAGAAAGTATTTGTCTGCCAGCGGGAAAATAACTATGAACGCGATAAAGGATTTTTAACAACACTGAAACAAGTTTGTGTTTCTTGTGCAAAAATGTAAATGAACACATAATATGGTCCTTAAGTGATCCTCAAATAAACATAGTTAATAGTACTTCCTGTCCTCTCCGTCCTGTGAGGTCTGGAAGAGGCGAGGCAGAATCTCATGCGCTCAGTTTTCATAATGAGACATTAGTGTGGAAAAAAACACCAATTCAGACTCCGCTGAGCCTGCTGGCTCCAAGATGGACCAATCAACATACTGCTAGAAGAAGCACTGTCATTTTTTATCCTATAAATCTAATTTCCATCTTAGGGCAGACCATCAGATACAAAGGAAATATTTAGATTTTGCACTAAGCACCATATTGGGGTCACACCACTGACTGGTTAAAGGCTGATCCAGTCAACCTTCTGCAGTCTAACACGGTTTACACAGTAGGCGTTCAGCCATCCGTCTCACACGTATCAGACGGAATAGATAAGCTTTCATTTTAATCCATACAGCTGAGCTTTACGCTTGTTACCATGACCCAAAACTTTTGTTTTTCGTTTTTAGGGCTCAAAGTCTATTTTTTTACAGTGTAGTTTAGAGTGCGGCTCATGCCACATTTTTCTTCTGTCCGAGAGAGTGTTAAAGGAGACCCGTGACGCTTTTCTTGAGGCAAAAAAAAAAAACTGTTGCAGACAGAGGGGGAACACAGTTCTGCATCAGTGGACAGTATGAGAAATCTGATGTGTTTTTGAGTATTAGAGCATGTAAACCTATTCTACAAGTAACACAAAATAAAAATATGAATCTGAAAATTAGCATAATATGCCTCCTTTAATCAAGCCCAAACTGAACACGGCAGCCAACGCAGTTAATGTAAGCTGAAACACTGAGTTTGTGTTTCCTGGTCACGCAGTCGTTACATCTTGCCGGTTTACCCTGATGACAGAGATGTACAGTGTAGATGACCGCGATAAGGCATTGTTCTACACACATAGATATAAAATAAAAGAAATATACATATATTTCTTATCTATGATGTTACCAGACGCAACCCAAATCCAGATATCATCTCTAACTTTTTGTCTGAACCGGGCCAGGTTAGGGTTGTGTACCCATGCCCTGGTGTCGAGCGTAGACACAGTGTAGAGTAATCACAATATATTTGGGTGTGAGAGGGGCATCCTCGAAAGGCTCAGTTGTTGTTTACAAGCGAGCATGGGGGAAGGTTCACCACTTTGTGAAACGTATGAATGTATAAAGGATATTATGACGTGGGCTCGGAAACACTTCAAAACACTGTTGTTTGTTGAACACAGTTTGTTTGCAAATGCCTGCAGCGTCACAGCATTTATTGGAATCGGGGATGTATTCGCCGACTTCAATTGAAGTCGGCGAATAAAAAATTGATGAAGAGAAAAATCTGAAGATTAACTCACCAAAAACACACAGTTAGTTGCAGTCCGAATTCTTAACGATGGCAAAATGTATGACTTTAGGTGAAATATAAACTATGTGCATGATTTCCAAAGAATGATGCATAGTACTAAAAAAACAGGCGTCGTTACCTCGTATGTTGCCAGCCGGTCCAGGTAGGAGAGCAGTTTCAGTCGGCTCCGACACAGCTCCTTCTGCTCCAGGGTCAGCCTAAGCACATGCAACATGGCAATTAACATCCAAACAGCACTTTGAAAAGCCAAACCACCATGTGAATAATTTTTTATTCTAACCACAGTCAAATCAAACTTGAAGCTTAGTCCATACACTGCATTTCGCACACACTCTAGCTTTAAATTAAGTGTAAATTGACTCTATACAGTACATCCGCAGGGACCTATATAAAAATGCTTGGGACTCTTGACTACAATACCACACAGTGCCCTCTAGACCTAATCATTTTCTAAGGGCAACAAATCAACTCCTTATGACCACAAGGACCCTTTAGTTGTTATGTATGGGATGCCGCCTGTCAATGACCTGACTGATGGACCTCTGAGAATCAAATCCATTTTCAATGTCATTTAATCACAACGATAAATAAATTGGACGACCACCAAACACCGAGGCGCGAGGCTATATAGGATCTACCTACAATTCATTCACCGGAGGCAGGCCCGAGGGAAAGGAACCACAAGGCTGCAAACTACCGCGAGCGGTCGGGTACACCCCCTCAGATCGCAGTAAAAAAGCATTTCTCACCACATGCTTTCACACCCGAGTCTAATCCACAAGGTAACAACCTGCCGAGGCGGGGCACGGCCCAAAGCGCCCTCAAAACTTAGCCTGGATCAACCGCAGTGTGACCACAGGGGAGCTGACCCCTCCACCGCCGCCTTAATCCCTAATCCCTCATTACAGAGAGCGCTATCAGGCCTTATCAGGGTTCCTCTACACAGACTAACAGAGATTAACACTGGCTCAACACACTCTCTGGCACATCAAAGAGTGGCGGCTTAGCACTCGTACTAGTGGTAATTATTGCTTTGCTCTGCCTCTTCAGAGAAAAGTAAGGAAAGTGGAGGTGGAGGATGAAGAGGGGAGAGAGGAGATGAGACGAGATGTTAGGAATCTAATTCAGCCGTCTGTTTTCGTCTCGAGGTTTTGCATGATGGCTTAATCACAGCATCTTAATACAAACAAAAAGACCTAAGAGGAGGAAAACAGCGCCAGGATATCTCTCGTCCTCAAGCTGATTGCCTAACCTTCCGATGAAGCGCTTCATTTCCTACAAAACTCTTGATGTAATTAAATGTAAATTCTACAAAGTGCATTTCAACCGCGCCCTCCCGCGGACTCAGGATGTTTGAGGGTCAGGAGCAAAGAAATCAAAGGGGCACCAGATGTTTGCAGTGGTGATACATTTAAGAGAGGTCACATGGCCGCGTTTTGTCCTCTGGAAGGGCACCCTAGAGGGCACTTTATCATGTTTCATCTACCAAAGAGGGCACGTTTTTTACAAAGATCCCCTCACTTTTCATCTTGAGCGATTATCACGTCAAAATGTCAAGAAAATAGCATATTTTCTGTAGGCAAAATGCATGTCATTTGGTTGCCTGTCTCTATAATTTCCTAGGAATCGCAGATGATACATCAGTGGACAAGGGAGGAAGTTGGTGAACACGACTGAACGTGAATAAAACCTGAATTACCTTCTCTGTGAACATTTCAGCCTGAGTCACGTAGATTTGTATTTGCAATGATGGTTGTTTTACAATGTAGACAACAACTCCTACGATCCCAGACTACATCTTCAAACTACGTCTTTTGTTACTGTGCTTTTCCAGACTGCCAACGCCCCCTCAAGTCATGATAATAATAATAACATCTTGGAAAATGACGGTACACGAGTTACCTAGCTGACGTCATATGTTGTCCGGGTCTCATCCCCAAATAGATCACATTAACTTTTGGTGAAGATCCGAATAAAGGGACAGATTCAGGAATTTTTCCCGCACTTTCTCTAACATCGCGAGACGTAGCGCTTTTCCACATCATCATTCATTTCTCAGGGAGTAATGCATGGATTTTGATTAAAGAAAATGAGCAGATATAACATACTGTGCTTTTATCATCCACAATTGATTAAAGGTCCTAAAATGTTTCCGAGAATGCAATTTGTAGAGCGACTCCAGTGTGGTGGCCACAAATAGGTCACACGTGGCTGAATGTTCAATTCAGGACCACGTCTCTTGCTTATAAATTGCAAATCCTCCTGCTGAATTCCACTCAAGTACAGCGTAAACAGTGTGTACGACACTGTTACACATAAAAATGGGCAAATTGTCCCTACACCTAAAGGGCAGCAGAGTGCCTGCGCCTTTGTAAAGGTTTATATTAGTTCCCTGAATTGCCCTTACATTGAACAGTGACTCGAGGGGGAAACGTGGTTTAGGGAAGAGGCCGGAATGAACAAAAAAACACTGCGGCACATCTGAATGGAGATTCAGGGCTGCGAGGTTTAAGAATTAATGTGTGTGCACAAGTGTGCGTTAGACTGCTAAACATCATCGCTGGTGCTGTCAAATGTGAAGGGAATGGAGAGTGACTGCATCAAGGTACATGTGTGTGTGTGTGTGTGTGTGTGTGTGTGTGTGTGTGTGTGTGTGTGTGTGCATCTTGTATTCGAAGCTACCAGAACTGCAGGTTATTATCAGATGGCATCGCTCCTCCATCTCTGTACAAACACCTTGAATATGACAGTACTGGACAGAGATTGAACCGCATAAACAGACCAACACATACACACGCACACATATACCCACATACACACACACACACACACAAACTCACAGAAACGCACCGTGTGATAAAAGCGATTATCACACAGTGTGAGGGACAAAATTGGACTGCATAAACAGACAAAAACACTTCGGCTCATGCCTTCAGTTGGACGCCACACACACACACACACACACACACACACACACACACACACACACACACACGGCCAAATACGACCGATGCCGGAGCAAATGAGAAAATGAGACTTCTGATTGAGGTCTGAATCTGATCAGATAAGAACACCTCGCAGCAGACTTCACTCATCTTCAGTCTTTTTCCACCTAACTCTCCGTCTCTCTCACACACACACACACTGCAGCATTGTCCGTCTTGTTGTTGTGCGCGGAGAGTCGGCGCGGCCGTTTTTAATGGCCCTCGCGGGTTACGAGTTATATTTTATTATGCCTACACGGACTGATGAGAAAGATAAAAACCGTCTGTGTGCAGCCGAAACAACGGTTCTTAAAACACGCGAGACAAAACACACTGAACTGGTGTTGAATATGCAAAATAACAAAAGTCCAGAGGAAGCCTGTATTTTATGCAATATTAGATTTCAGGATAACTGAATGTAAGTGCAACACATTGCCTGTAGGAGTAAATCTGGTAGTAACAACAAGAGAAACCTACTAGGAGGAGTACATTAACATCCGTCATTTTATTGGGCCCTTAAAACTGAAGCTCTGTTTGCTGAGTGGAAAATCTTTCAGCATCTCACACAAGACATGAGCAATCGATAGAGCGGGTTTGACTCTGATTATTGAAAATGTGATTCGTTCCTGGAAAAAGAGCTGTCGATAACGATCTTTAAACGTGACGTCGTTTTTAACCCGAGCGTGAAGAATAACAACGCACGACTTCAAAACATGTGGAGGGACAAAAGATGGCAGTCAGTGTGACAGGCAGGAGTTAAAGACAGGACTTATCTACACACACACACACACACACACACACACAAGGACATCCACAGAGCAGCTGTGATCGATACCGAGCCATTTCTGTAATGGTGGTGTAGTTAAAAAGAAATTAAGAGAATTATTATCTGTCTCAGGCCTCGGCCGCAGGCCTCCAGGCAACATGGTTAGATCCATTAGCGAGGGGCTTCGCTGCACCCAAACGCACACACACACACACACATACTGTATATATATCTAACAGAGTTTGGGGGGCACTTGTATAAGCTGCCAGGAAGACGCCGGGACTCGCAGACAGATAAAAGGAGGAGAATAGCCATATTTAAAGACAGCGATTCACTGACGATTTAACGCGATGGCTTTTATAATAGTTTTTAAGTTATCGATTGTTTGCTCCCGCCTCCGTCTTTTTCTTATCCTCCTATCTTCTCTTTATCTACCGTGGACTGTAGGTCTGCAATAAAGCTTAACAGTTTTATTACACAATGAGTTAAACAGAGAGAAAATCAAACGGGCAAAGGGACACAAGAACCTGGGGAGGGGAGGGGGGGGGAGTTATTTTTACAGATATCACTAGTTACTGCTCTTCCTCATTCAAATGCAGACTGGAAGCTCACTTGTTAAGTGTCTGAGGTAAGAAGAACAATAGCGACAGCACAATCCGGCTACTGAAGCTTGAAATATATGTACGCTCAATGCCTGCTTGCATAAACACAGCACGGATATGCATTTTAAATGTGCATTTCAGTATTTGCCTCTTCCTTGTGTTTACACTTTGCCATTTTTAACATATAGGAGTAGTATGACCCTTTTTTTAAGCTTAAGAGTGCTTCATGAAACATGGGTAGGTGTATTTGCATGCATGTGCGTGCGTGCGTGTATGAGAGGTGATTAGTGATCACTAAAGGGTTTTTCATTACTCTTTCCCTGGGCACTCGACAACAAAGGCATAAATTACCTCCAGCAGATTACCCACTAATCTCCACCAATGCTCTCTCCCTCATCCTCATTAATATCCCCGCCTTTATGATCCCCTCTCCGGTGTGCGACCTAATCAAACAATCAGTGTTACACTTGGCAGCCTTCTTCCCCCCCATTTCCTCGTGGCTTCCTCGTCTTCGCCTTAAATACCTTCACCGCAATCGCTCCTTTTTCTTTATTCTCAACAAATCGAAGTGCAGCCGCTACAGTCATCGTTATAGTTGACACTGTGAATAATAATGACTTCATTTAAGCTCTCTAAACAGCAGGCAACAACCTGCCGACAAAGCGGCTCCCTCGGGTCGACGTCAGGTTTTTAACCGCCCACCTAACAACTGCTATTGCGAGTCGGAAGCGGGCGAATTCTGGTGTTGCGGTCTTGAAAGCTTAGTGAAAAATTATACAAACAGCTTCTGACTATTTAGTAAGAAGACATAGAGTCTACAGCTATGCCATGGAAGTGGCTCTGCAAGGCTGTTCATTGGCACGGTATTGCTTTGAGCTTAATGGCCACATCAGTTTGCTCATATTACTCACAATGAAATTGTTAAATGATAGCTTAGCTTTAGTTTACAGTTTGAGTCAAGCATAGAGGCTTATTCTCTGGTTGTGTCTGTGTTTTTATCCTGGTTGGTTTGTAAAAGAAACAGCAAGTTGCTGAGCTGTTACGGCGGAGTATAAACTGTTGTTTTCCCTGTAAACAACCCGACCTCTTCGGCTATTTCAGCTGTGAATCTGGGCTAGAGGGGGCCGACACACAGAGTTCCCATTCACAACATGAGCTTGGACAAAGGATAAATGCTACCAGGACTAACATTACTTGGTGGAGGATTCGAAGAGAAGTAATGGCTGGAGGGGTGTGACAGCTGGAGAGGGCGTTGTGTTTACCTGGGAAACTACAGCTCACAATCAACTGTATAGAGCCGACAGTTAATGTCGTTTTTCAAAATACCATAGGGAGCCATCCAATAGTTATTTTATACATTTCAGTATGGACCAAAGAGGTCGGCTGACCGACCGACCAACAGGCTGACTGAGTATTCGACCGACTAGCAGACAACATTGTCATTCCTAAAGCCAAGTTCCTAGTATGCCTTAAAAGGAGCTCCATACTTTGAAAAGATTGTTTACATGAAATATGGGTTTTGGCAACTTGCACATTTCAGCAATGCAGATGCTTGCCAACCGAGCCTGGGTCCCCCAGCTGAAGGATGATCTCTGTCGCCACTAGACAGCCTTGGTGATTTTGTTCAAATGAATGCTCCGGTCTCCGGCACATTCAAAAAACTGGCAGGGTTTCTGCCGGCTTTTCAGACTTCATCTGAGGACTTACTGAATAACTGAGCTGATTTACCGCGAGTTTGAATGTCTGTGTACCTGCTGAAGTCGACCTTGGCCAACAGCTCTCGCCTCTTCCTGCTCTCCTTCTCCTTCCTCTCCAGCTCCAAATCGTCTGACAGCATGTCTTCGTAAAGAAGGTCGTCAATGTCAACGTCACCTGGCATGATAAACCTGGAACACAGCAAGAAAAGTACACATACTTAGCTGAAAAGTAAAGGCAGAATGAGCCTTAGGGTTGATCAAAAAATCGATTTGTCATCTACAGACTTATACGTAGGGATTGTGTTGGCGTGTGTGCATGTATTCGTGCATGCCCTACCTGCCCCCATCTTCCCTGTTTCCTATGGCTATGAGGGCCTCAAGGTCGGTTCCCTTCAGGCCATACTGCAGCAGCTCCTTGGCCGCATCTACATTCTCCGGGACGCGCTCCACACACTCGTGCAGCACCCACGAGCGCTTGCAGATCTTGCTCTGGGTGAGATGTCGGGAATGGAAGGAGAGGGAATGAGTTCAGAAGAAACGATGGAATAAAATGAGATACAGAATTAGAAGGGAAGGGTGTGAAAATTTGCTACAAATTGGTAAAAATGATGCGTGAAATAGAGTAAGGGGGCTGTGCTGCACTTAAGCCTGTGCTGTACCCCTACTCGCCCACACACACATATACTGTATATTTCTCACCAGACATCTAATACACTGTGATAAACACCAAAAGTGATATAATTCTTCATCTCTCTCTCTCTCTCTTCTTAAGCACCTCTCCTCCTCCGTCCCTCATTTCCACACATCTATCTCTCTTATTTCTTCTGTCTCTCACCAGATAATCTTGTATCGAGGCGATGCTGACGGTACTCTTCCTCCACTGTCTCTGGTAGACAAGGTCAGAATCCAGATTATAGGCATGGGCGAGAGACAGGGCCTCTCCATATTCTTCGTTGTCAATCTGCGGGATGAACAAACACAATAAACACATTATAAGGACAAATCAATATGCATACATGAATGTTTTCTTCACATTGCGGAGGAGACAGACGTACAACAAATGTCTGCAGTCAGAAAAAAAAAAGCAAAGTAACATTTATTTCTCATTGATTCAGACAAGTGTTAGTCAGGAACAATCCTTTTGTTGAGAAGAGTGTCCATGAACCATAAGAATCATTCATTTCCTGATGTAAAATGTAGGTTAGGTAAGAAAAACTACAAAAATCTATCACATAACTGCACAACAGTTTAATCTATTTCATAATATACAAGATATTTTTTAATATCTAATTATCGTCCCAAGGACATATTACTGATTCAATCTTCATGCACTGTGTTCCTAAACCAAACTAAATTAATAAAATGCACTGAGCAAATTCAAACCGTATGGGATTTCAAGCGAATACCTATGCAAAAAACAGAGTTAGAAGAAAAGTCCATGGCACAATTCTCCATCGCACTGAAGGACAAAGCATCCGAGGCTTTCAATAAACCTGTGCACAAGCTATGGCACTCCCAAAATCCTGAGTACGCACTCTGAATACTCAAAGACTGAATAGGAACAGCTCTAACACGCAGATTTCAATCTGTGAAGCGACGTGCAATGTGACACAGTGCGGATTGGACCTGCTACAGTGGGATAAGGAGAATGGCTGAGGGGGAATGAAATATTTGGGGATATTTGAAGAAAGAAAATGAAATTGACAGAGGGAGAAAACCCAAAGGAGGAGACAGGAGATGGATGTTAGGACTTGATATCACAAACAGCGTCGGGTCTACCGCACTAAAATAAAAGAAATCCTGAAAGTGTACAGCCACGCCAGCAGCTGTACAGGCTGTCGTTGACGATGCTAGCACGCTGGTATGTTTACCATGTTCACCATCCTAGTTTAGCATGATAGCATTTGTTAGCTTTTTTAGCATCATTATATATTGACATCTAAGCCACGCTGGTTTAATATTGAAAATAATGACAACACCTATTGCTACTGCAAAAGAGAAATATATGCTTACAAGACATGCTAACAGCTCTTTGATGCTTTACTTAGGCACAGTGGCTATTTAAGCTAATGCTAACATGCTCACTGTAACTACTAAATGTTGAGGTTAGGCCTGCTCCACTCAATATATACATGCATTAAGTAGGTGTAACGTTTATCATGTTCACCATCTTTAATTAGCATGTTAGTTAGCATCATTATGTATTGATCCAACATTAACGTTTTTACTTACAACTGCTAAGTTGAAAACACTAAACTAAGAGGTTGAACATGATAAATATTTCACCTACTCAATGCATGTTAACTTCAACATGCTAGCATTGTCACAGTGAGCATGTTAGCATTTAGCTTAAATCATCATTGTGCCTAAGCACAGCCTCACATAGCCGCTAGCATGGTTTTAAACTCTTAGTCATGTTAGCATATGTTTCTCTTTAGTAGCAGCATACATCGTTGGTGTTGTCGTCATTAGTTTTAATATTAAACCAGCCAGCTAACATGCTAAACTAAGGTGGTGAACATGATAAATGTTACACCTGCTTAGCACAGGTATGTACTCAGTGGAGCAGGCTTAACCTCAACACTTTTGTATTGTCACAGTGAGGATGTTAGCATATAGCCTACAGTAAATCAGCACTGTGCAGCCTCACAGAGCTGCTAGCATGGCTGTAAACTCTTTGTGTTCTCATATATTTCTCTTTGGTAGCAGCATTAGATGTTGTTGTCATTAGTTTTAATATCAAATCGGTCTGGCTTGGATGTCAACACATAAAGCTGCTAAAAGAGGTTTTGTGTCATATTAATGTCTCGCAGAATTATTTGATCTAACAGCATGGCACCTCAGTTTATGCAGGCCCACTCGATGTGTGTGAAAGTACATGTGTGCAAGAGCGCTGACTGACACACTGCGTATCCATCTCTTTCTGTGTGTAGGAGTACAAAGCAACACATTAGCCAGACTGCGGTTCCTCGAGGGCAATAAGAACCCCACACAGTTAAACCTCACGTAGGAGGACATCAAAAACTGCTTCCTTCTCTCTCTGGATTCAGCTAATAAAACTGTTAGCAGCCTTGCCAGTGTGCTACTCACACAGGCGGGGTTACGCTACCAAACACATCATCAAGCTTCTGAACACATGAAGAGGCTGACTTGAGGAAATAACCCTGAATCACTTGATGTGGTCTATTCACAGCTGATTGGACTACACACTCACATGAGGTCAATCTCTGAGGAGGGATCAGGTCACTCTGACTTCTGTGAGTAGTGTGATAATGGGAAACTGCACAAACATAAAGCAATATAGAACAAATATGCACGCATATAGGATCCGTATTGTCTTCACTTGCACGCCTACATGTGGTAACATGTGATAACAAAAAAGAAACAATTTCAACAGGAGAGCAGCAGCTGGGGAAGTGCCGCGGGCACCAAGTGTTACAAAGAGATAATAATGATATATTACTTTGTAACTCTCCACTGTTAGGATTGATGGTGATGACTAATGGCATCTAATGATGATGACAATGATGAAGAAGGAAGTAGATGATGGGTCATAAAAATGACTGATGAACCATGCTCAAACTTGGGGCCGTCGAGAGCCGATACTGTGCTTTATGATAGAGCGTGTTGTTGTCTTTGCTGCAATTTGTAGCGGGTAGCAACAACAGCCATATTTCTAATGCGGCAATTAGCATTTCAGAGAAACCCCTGGGACTGAGAAATAGCCTTAAAGCAGACTGAACATCTTGCTTGGTTTTCATTTCTCCTCAACGGCACTCTGGAGCCGATCCAACAAAACAATAGCACTTCACTGAGCCGGCGCAGGATTTATTTAGTCGGAAACCAATTTTGCAGATCAGCCTGTTATAATTCAGTCAGTGACCAAACGGATTCATATGACGTCCTTCGGTTGCTGCTAAATTAAGTGGCAAGAAGAAGAAGAGTTTCGTGGTGAATGTGATATCCCACTGAAGACAACTGACAACTGCTCTTAAAAATGATTACTGGCATTACAGCGAGGCACTGACTAATGTATCAGTTTTAGTGTGATAAACGCCTTACAAAGGGGCTGGTATAATTAGGAACGGAGTATCTTTGAAATATTAAATAGGTAATATCAGTTTCTTTGCCAAAATGAATTTATAACGCAGTGAGACGGAGAACTTCACGTCAGCTCTCAAGCTGTTGTTTGGATTGCTGAGCTAAAGGAACGTTCAAATCCACACATGAAGGCGTTCCAGCACGAACACTGACGGAGGCTTTTCTCTGAGTTTTGTTGTGTGACGAATGGGTAAACAGAAACAGAAATGTGACTCTTCATTTTTTCCACTATTACAGATATTCCACCTCGGTATCTAGTGATTTTAACACGCTGACACAGCCGACTGAACTGTCAAATGAAAATGTTCCTTTCGGGACAGGTCACAGCAATTATGTAAATATTATGAAATGTGAAAACTGTGATGTGACTTCTCCACAGAGTCACTGAGCATCTCGGTGACCAACCAAGCAAATTGGGTATTCGTTCAAAGCTCAAAGACTGATAGCAGCAGCTCTGTGAGGCCGTATTCAGGCACAGTGTGTGCGTGTTAGCATGCTGACAATTCATGATTAGCACTTAGCACAAAGTACAGCCGAGGTTGATGGGAATTAGTTTTGCAGGGATTTGGTCATTCATAAAATAACTGGACAAGGCTGATCATTGAGCTAGATGGAAGGTCAGTGGGTCGCAAAAGTGATTATGAGTCATCCTCTGGGGAACATGAATGCAGGCACCACATTTGGTGACAGTCTATCCAACAGTTGTTAAGACATTTAGTTCAAAATCACATGTCACATGGTACTAGAGGGAAAGTTAGGCTATCAGCAGATTTGATAGGGCTCATCCTCTGGGGATCCGATTCACAGCTAGATAGATGAGATCACAAGAACTTGCAGATCCATCTCGCCTGGCTTCAAGCTATGCACTCTTTGGCCAAACACAGATTAGTTAAACCAGTCAGTGTCCTGTGAGGAACTACCATCAACTGTTCATTTGAACGCATGCCAAGTATTTTTTGAAAGGGCCTGCCCTTTTCCAAAGAGTTGACGCCTAGTCCAGATGATTCTTCACCATCCGGCCCATTAGGTTACTGGGGACCGTGAATGACTGTACAGAATGTCATGGCAATTCATTAAATGTAGTAACTGGGATGTTTCAATCTGGACCAAAGTGGTCTGGTACGGATAAACCTGACCTGAAAGTCAAACATTTCTCACCCTAACCTTTACCAATTTCTTCTATTTCTTCTACAACCTTGCATCGCTTACTAGAGTGTGTGGAACACGGTGCTCCTCAGAATGGCTTTTACAGAAACCTGTGCAACCGACTGTCAAGGTTAAACCACAGCCATTAAGAGGTCTCATTATTTCCCCTGTGTGTGATAGGAAATCGCTCTTTTAACAACATGGAGTCAGGCCTGGGAGAAATTCTTGTGAAATTCAAAAGAAGCAAACTGAAGAAGTTACCTTCATTCCTTCTACTGAACTTGACCCTGCCATTAAAAAAAGCAAAATGTCAAGAGAAGCGTGTATCTGTGTAGCACATTCTTGAGCCAAAATGCAAAACCATCTAAATAAGATGCAACAGTTGAGTGCTTCAGGAGAGTTAGGTTAAGTATCAACATGCGCTTGCTGTGTCAAGCTCCCTACCTTCCTCTGGTACAGCTCCTCCGGTGTTGTTGACCTCAGGCTGACCAGGCGGTAGTTCTTGATTACGGTGCGGGGGCGCTTGCGTGGCGGGGCGAACCGCTCCATCTCCGTCACATAATACAGACCCTGCTTGATGTAGCCAAAGTAGCGGGCCTTGGCCGAGGACTCGTCGTCAGAGTCAGAGTCTCCGCCATCATCGCCCTCCTCGTCATCGCCGGGCCCGCCGGTCAGGTTGCTCTCGAGGCGCCCACGCTTCTGAGCCAGCTTCACCTCACACTGTGCATAATACGACATACAGCATTAGGAATGGGGATGGATGTAAACCGAGAGACACAACAAAAAACATAACGGCCAAGTGTCATGTCCAAACCGCAGAGGCTGGGTAAAATGTGTGACAAACAGCGTTATAATGAAGTAAGGCGGTGCTGCAGAGTGGCCCCGGCCTACAAATCTTGTTCTCCAGATGTAAAAAAACATGTCTGTTTGGTACAGACCCCAACAAATGTCTCATCATCTTGATTTTAATAGTTTTTCCCAGTCTGTCAGTCTGTCAAAATATTCCCAATATGAGGGTTTTTTAACGATATAGTGCAGCCCTAAAAAGAATGGATGAACAGGAGTAAAAAAAGTGATTTGAACATAACTTTGAATTACGCCAGCTTTATAATAACACATGGCTTGAAAGTGATCATAAAGCCGCAGTTGTCTTTCTACATAAAAATACATCTGTCTTGTTGGCTCCAAATCGTAAAGCAAGGCCTGCAAAACAGAAGAACTCCCATTCACGATGATTGAGGCTGTCAGATTTACAGCCTTCGCCCTGAATGACTTTCTGATGCTCAGTACGGACACCTCTTTGCCAACAGGAAGTGTTGAATGAAAAATAGAGCATGGAATGCAATGCGGCATAGTTTACACATACTTTAGCTGTGCTTAAAGCTGGTAAACACACTCAATTTAACGCCCTCATGCTAGATCAGCAAGCTGTCTGAAACACAGAACGACAGCAAGGTCGAACTGCTCGATAGAAAGTCTAAATCAAAGCTGTCCAAAGTACTTTCTTTAACTTGTCTTGCCCTGTTCTCTAGTTTTGTGATTGCCTCGGTTGGGGGAATATTATTTGACCATTTTTCATCCACACGCTGCAGGAAGTCCTCAAATATTGTAGAGATGCCCCTCTGGGTTTCAGCTCACAAGAGAGAAATGCTCGCCCGGGTTTATGAAACATTCAGTGCTTGTAAAAACGTGAAAGCACCTTAATCAATGAGCTGCACTGATACAGAACCCCACACACACAGGAAGACACACATGCACCCATCGTCACAAAGGCACTAGGTCACATTTTCCACATGTGTGTGAACAAGCCCCGTCCTCACAAGCTCAAGGTAATTTTTCGACACGCATTTCAACGCTCACTAACCCTCAGCTGTGGATTGAGCTACACAGGCACCCATCCCCCGACTCCATGCTGAAGCGGGCTGATGAAACCTTTCCAAAAAGTTGGCAGCAGGCTGGTAAGAAAATCCCCCCTCATTCTCTCCCTCTCTCTATGCAATCAGATAAAAAAAAGAAATAGAGAAAAAGGGCCAAATAAAAGAGGAGGGTGATGTGATATCAGGGCCTTTGTTGGGGGATAAAGCAGCAGGGATACATGTTTCATCATCACACGCTTGTGCCATTACACACACACCCTGACACGTGCTTTAAGAAAATGAGGCTAACGATCTGAACAATTACAGGACTTTGTCAGAGAGAAACTGTCCGCTGGGGAATCACATCGGCTGCCAGTGACAAGTCAATGGATCAAACCATGTGCAATTTTTACAGTGCTGCTCACTCACTTTGTATTTAAAAGCACTTTTTCTTTTAAATCTTTAATAAATAGAACAAAAGAACGGACATCCCCCGCTGACCTGTCCAGTCTGTTCCCTCTTTCTTGCTGCAGTGCATGCTGGGCCAAGCTCCAGCCTTGTACTGAACTACACAGGCAGTTTAGAAAATGGATAAAAGGAAGAAAAACAACAGTCCTCTATTCCATAATATTCCTTTAAAAGCCCTGAAGGCCAAAATCTATAATGTATGACTAGAGCTAAAAGATGCTTACATGAGGCTCACATAGCGACCAACTTCCTCCATCTGTTTACTTAACCACACGTGCATAACACTATCTTGACATTTACCTCCAGGCTGAGGAAGCCCCCGTCGTGTGCAGCGGTGACTCGAGGTGAGGGCTCGAACCATTCGCAGGATTTCCCCAGCAGGTTGCGCAGCGTTCTGACGGATGAGACGGTGACGGAGCCGGAGCAGCGAGCCAGAATCAACACGTTGTCGCTCCACCAGCTCACATCCACCAGCGGGTAGTACTGCTCCTTATCTGAGAAAAGGTGACGGAGAAACAAAAGGGCAGTTTTAAAGGGAAGGGAAGGATGGAGCAAAGCATGTATTAGACAATTAATTGATTAGTTGCCAACTATTAAATTAATCAACTGTTTTGCTAATCGATTCATCAGTTTGAGTAAGGAAAAATAAATAAAATAACTGTTTACACGTTATGACGTCTATGCATTGTATTGCAAAGATACTGAAGTTAGCATGCTAATCAGCTAGCACCAGCCAGTCCCACTCCAAAGCTCCCTTGCTAGTAGTGCAAACAACAGCATTTCCACACTACTGTTGTACTGCTTACTGAGATAAATGGCTAACAGCAGCAGCAGTTAACAGCAGTTAGCGGTTACTCTGGTTACATGCTGCCCTCTATTTGTTTTCAGTCTGAATTCGGCAGCCAATTCTTACATATTGCACCTTTAATGAAATGAATGAAATTGTGCTATTATATGTTTGGATCATATACTCTTATCCCCATTTACTCTTATGCATCTGCTTTTGGGTATATTTACTCATGTGGGCATATCTATCGCTTGTCACGCATCGGATGCGGACTGACACAGATTATTACTTATATGAGCCGTCTCAGCTGTCATCGGTCCTGGCCCAAAACTGTCAGAAAAAGGCATACAAACAGGCATACCCACACTCACAAGCATGCCCACTGTGTAGGAGAGAAGGATGTGCTGGCCTTGGCACACACTATACGGTTGTATGTCTAAATAACTGTATAATTCGGTGAATAAGACATGTCAGAGATCATTAAATTGTATCCAGCGTGCACTGCTGTGTCAGCAACAAAGTCGGCTCTCTTTCGCCCTCCGGGCCAAACTACCTTTTATTTTCTTCCTTCTCTCCAGCGATGTCTTCCACTCTGGGTTGATCTCCTCAAATCCTGGCTGCGGGGACGGCCGAGGGATGGAGAGACCAAAGAGGAAGGGAGTAAAAGAAGAAGAGAGGGAGGAGGGGGTGTAGAAATTAATCTGCTAACCCTGTTTACACTTACAGCACACACACACACACACACACACACAGACACACACTGTCGCTCTGCCGGCTCAGGCCAGCGATGAAGCAGAACACACACACAAGCAGCACAAATCGTCAGCGCATCCTGCAAAAATATAAGTTCTCTCTAAGCCACCTTGCCTACTGTCTAATGGCAGCACACACACACACACTCAGGCCACAGAGAGATTACATTAATACAGTCAGTCAAGCATCTAATGTACAAAATGTTACCGGCACACGCAACTGCACTGCACACAGCATAAGCAAACCATGCATGCATACACTTCAACACAAGCAGCTTAGAGGCGTACCTGTTGGTCTTGGGCCCATGTGGCCCTCTGTTTGAGAGACGGGACGTCCCAGAGAGACAAACGACCAGAGAAGTGGATGACAGCCAGCAGGGTGCCATCGGGGCTCACGCTCATGCGGAATACGCCGTCCTGGACGTGACAAATGCAGACACACAAAATTGTTTTTCATAGCCTGCCAGATCCTTTCTATTGAGCTTTTCATTTTAATTTAGTTAAATGGAAAGAAGAGGGCAGTGTTACCTTTTCATCTCCTTGTCTGGAAAACAATCTGAAGCTGGGGATCCTGATGAAACCTCTCTTCTGATTCTAACAGACGCAGAGAGCGGATGAAAATTAGGGCTTCACAATCAATTAAAATACTATTGAAGTTGCCGTATGACCATGTGCGATATCCAAGTCGCAGGAGCTGCAATTCTTTGATACAGATAAAATGTGACACAACAACAGACGATTGTAAATGAAGCCCCAGTCTACAACTCCTAAACGCCAGACTATGGAAACAAGCGGTGCTATTGACAAATGCGCCGCTGTAGTGCCAACATAGGCCCGCCTCCTCCCATTCTTCTATGGTCAAAAGTAAATTAACGTGACTTCCGTGTCTGTAGTGCGTCGTTCCTCCCAACAGCTGTTTGAACACACTGTCTCAACTGATTTCACCATTTACACCAAATTTACTAAAGAACATAACATATTGATGGTCAACACGTGTAAATTTACAAATACAGTAAATGTTCACGAATAAATGTTACTTTGTTGTCACCCGTGGAGAAAGTCCCCAGACTCCCTTAAAAAAACACTAAATTTTAAGACTTGTTGCGTTAGGAAAAAGTTTATAAACTTTGTCAAAGTTGTCTACAACAAATTCTTAACTATTTGGGCCTACTTGTTGATTCGGCCAGCGTTAAACATGAAAATACGTCCTTATTAGTGTGAAAAATGCTGTATCCCTGTGTTTCAGTGATGTAGGTGTATATTTGCATAGTGATATCCAATTATAAGCGGTCACTTAAGACGCATGTACTACGAGGTGAGTTCCTTGTGATTGGATCACTCAGGACGAATGGTAAAACCACATGTAAACAGCCTCTTAGATGCTGTTGTGCTTAACATGCAGTACACAAGCCTTGTTATAATGACCTTTTAATAAAATTGAATTGTATGCCCTCAGGGCCTCAGTTTCCCCCTCGTGGTATCGAACATGTTATCGCATATTAATATTTTAAAGGTATTGTGTCAAAGTTAGATTTAGATTTAATTAGTTTGAAACTGCAGTGTTGTGATAACACTAGCGGGCATATGTATGTGTGTGTGTGTGTGTGTGTGTACGTGATAGATAATTACATGATTAACTTGTGTATGAACATGTGTGTCGTCTCCTCACCGGATTGACATCGTCCTCATAGCTGGTGACCTGCTTGTAGTGTGGCAAGCCAGACAGAGTCCTCCAGGCTGTAATCCCCAAGCAAGAGGCCTTGGATGTACTGTCATCCCCCGACTCACAGCCGCCCACCAGCAGCAATCTGAAAAAAGCAAGCACACACACACATACACACAAATATCATGGTTAGCACCTCCGTGATGATACCCTGACATGACAAGGACGGTGAATTTAAGTGGTCACTGCGGGGTCATCCTGCAGCCTGGGTTCGAGCTGTGGTATCAGTGGGCATTCACACTTGGAAAGTGCCATTTAGCAAAGCAGTAAATTAAAAAGTTATTTATCAGATGTCTGGCTGGAATCGATGGCCGAGCGCAGATAAGGCACACACAATAATGCAATGACCACAGTGATCTGTGGGTCTCTCTTTGCAGTGAAACAGAACAGATGCGACAATGGTCAGAACTCAGGGGGGAGGTGTGGATGAGGCAGCGCTGTCCAGCTCAACACTGCCCCCTGGTGCAGACTAATTGGACATTTAGTGAGAGCCAACAACTGAGGGGGAGTTTATACACTGATGGAAAGCTAATTTCTTGTGTTAACATGGTAGCTCTTATCTGATATAAGCTGCTTGTTCTGTATGCTGTGATATAAGGCTTAATTTAAACAGATGCTAGCCTGATTCTAGCATCCCTTATGCACATCTGCATACTCTGCACATACATGCAGATTATTAACTCCATCTGTAACTCTGATAATGAAAAGATCACACTGTCTAACAGCACATCTGGAAACATTTCCGAGTATTTCTAATCCCATCTGCGCACCCCGTAAATTAAAACTGTTCATTGTTGAACACTTTCATAGTGTCTGCTTGAACTCAAACATGTAACATCTATTACCATAAAGAACTTTGGGCTGTTGAAATCTTTTTATATCCAGCTTCTCACCTTGGCTTTTTCTTATCGCTACCATATTCTCTCTGTTGCTGACCCACTTTTCACACAGGGATCATTAAAGTTTCATCTCATCTATCAGTTGGCAAACACTTGACAGTAGCTGCCAGAATCCATTAAGCTGCCAAACCGAGCTTCACCGGGCCAAACTCGACCTGGTTTGCGCGCGGACCGGGGAAGCGCGGTGAAAACAGTAAGGTCACGGGTGTGAGTCAGACATAATTAAACGAAACCTTTGAATGCAGCGCGGCGAGGAAGGCCAAGGACATTTTAGGCTGCTTATAGACAATTCCTGCAGATATTGCGTTAAAGTGATTGGTTCAATTATTCCTGAGTAAGCTCCCTGGCCCTTTTCCATAATGTAACATCTTCTGCCTGTGAAATAATGTCTGCATAAGAGCTGTGTATTTGCCTCTTTTTCTGGCCTTATCACCTGATATTCATGGAACATACTCTATTACACGTTTTAACTGTAAAACCTGTTTGCAAGCAACTTTGTCCAAGGTCAAATGAAGTTTCAGTCAATGTCAACCGCAATGCAGTACATTCACAGTAACTTCTAGCACGCTAATCAATATAATACATATTTACGAGCGTATTGACGACGTGTTGGAGTACACTCAGATTGCCCCCCCCCAGACATCAAATGATGAAAGCGTTTGAAATTACTCTCGCTTTCAAATTCAGATGTTTAAGCTGTACGTGGCATCGTGTAGCATCATCTGCAATGAGTTTAAGGATGAATACTGAGTCAAAGGATGTTTGAATATAAATGTATGAACAAAACTCTTGATGAAACACTTGTCTAATAGAAGTAGGCTCAGACTGTGGAGCAGTGGCGGACTCGGGGTGTTTGAGGGGCAGGGGGCTATACATGTAGGCGGGGGGGTACCAGCACCCAGAAAGTAGTGATATTTTTATAGTGAAGAGAGAGCACCCACCAAGTTTTCTCCAGTGAAAGGGCACCCTATAGGGCACTTTATCACGTTTTCTCCACTGGAAGGGCACCTTATCATGTTTTTGTTCTCTGGAGGGCACCTTACAGGACACTTTATCCTGTTTTCTCCACTGGAAGGGCACCCTCAAGGGGAGTTCATCATGTTTTGCCCACTAGAAGGGGACCTTATCATGTTTTTGTTCACTGGAAGGGCATCTTACAGGGCACATTATCCCGTTTTCTCCACTGGAAGGGCACCCTAAAGGGCACTTTATCCTGTTTTGTCTACTGGTAGGGCACCCTAAAGGGCACTTTATCACGCTTTATGTACCACCACCAGTGCTGTTGAGGCCACAAAAGAAGATAAAAATGTCTGTCATGAGATTGCTCCAGGGCGGAAGCTTTCCTGCCACTGATAGATTAAAAGTTAAATGTTAGCAGAAATGTTCATTTTTCAAAATATTCATTGACTTAACTGCATTCTAGACGCACTCGAGGTTGATATAGTGTTTGCTCGTTGGAAACGACAAAACTCACCGGTGGCCAGGGTGGTAAACAGCCGATGTGATGCCATGGGAGTAGTGAGCGGAGAAACTGAAGCTGTGGTTCTCTTGGAAGTTCTGATTGGTTCCCACACTGAGAGAGAGAGAGAAAGAGAGAGAGGAGAGTCACAGGAGGAGTTACTTATAATTGAACTCTGGCAGAAAAACAATCAAAACACGAACACCCATGTGCAAAATGTTAATGGTGCGACAAGGCTGGTTGGGAAAGATGACAGAGCAATTTAACTCCCAGCTGCAATTAAAGAGAGACATGGCGAAATATATAATCTAATCTAAGTGGGCAATCTAAATTAGATTCGTACGAGACATGATGTTGTGCAATTTGTGTGGGGGGTATCTCACTGGGGGACATTTTCCTGCAATGTAAACTGTATAGAGAGAGGGAGAAAGGGAGGAAAAGAAAAGAGCAGAAAGGAAATAGACGGAAGATTCCCAGTGTTCAACTTCTTTCAGACGTTTTGGTGTTTGTGCCACAGTAAAGCAGTTGTGTGTATCCGAACACACACACACACACAGGAGTGCTGGCACAGAGCAAGAGAGATGACTGACTGTCAGGCTCAGCTATAATGCTGAAATTGTAATTCAAAATGTTTGAGCGAAAAAATATTCGAATGCAGTCACATGAAGAGGAAGAGCGAGTTTAAGCTCCACGCTGAAAATGAACCTTTAAAAACGAGCCAGCGCTTTCTGGTGCAAATGTCTCCCACATCTTAATTACCTCCTCACACACATGCATATACACACCCCTGTGCCTTCAAAGGCAGCCGACACCATTTATCTGCCTGTAATAGAAAAAATAAATCAGCAGTTTTGCCCGTTCTCGGCAAACAGGGCTATGCACACGGGATTGAGGGGAAGTCGCGGAGCGCAGGATGTCTTCTGATCGAGATTCAAGCCACAGGCGCAATCTCATCCCGTGTCTTGGAGTGTCAGCGCGCCGTGGCTCGGTGTGACTGCGGCAATCATACAGAATTAAATGGGAATACTCTGAAATAATGCCATATTTAATAGCGCTTAGTTAAAGGGGAAGGTGTGGGCAGCCGTGAGGAAAGCACACACGCTCTCGCACGTCAGATGTCATCATCACTCATATGTTCAAAATGTGTGTTTGAATGAGGATTGGCAAGCGTGGGAATTGGTATTCAAAGAGAGGCGTCGCCATCCCCTTATGTTTACATATAGACAAGAATGCAGCATCAAATCATACCACGAATAGGGTGCAATGCCCTTTAGAGTTTAGGATATACAGTATGTGCATTTAAATCAGACGATAACAATGCATGTGAAAAAAAATATACAGAGCTAGAAAAGGAAAGGTGTACGTGTACGCACTGCTGAAATTTGCCAGTTCAAAGTACTTTGAATTGTAAAAAAAAAATACACTTGTAGTTGAACTAAAATGGAAGGAAATGAGAAAAACAAAAGCGCTGAAAGAGGTGGAAGTTTCAAGTGTACGCGCTGATTGAAATTGGCCTGCTGAGTTAAGTATGAGCGCGGAGCGGAGATGACGCAACGAGTGCAGAAAGGGCGCCGCAACGTCAGTCAAAGAGCAGGTGAATAATTGAGCTGTTAATGTCAGTCGAGGCGAAGTCTTGAAAGGAGGTAGCGGCAGTTTAAAGGTGAAGCCTCGAGAGCTGAAAGGGTTGGAGGTGTCAGCCGAACCGTGAGCGCTGAGGGAAGTTGAACTGTAAGTGGCAAAAGCAGTTTTGTTGTCATTAGAAGAGTAAAGCTTTCAGCGCCGTGACCCATCTTTACTGAAGCCTTCGCAATGATTGTGTGTCACCATTGTGCAGCTTCGGACTGATATGCGTCAGCTTGCATTGGGTGTCTCCTCAACTTGTAACGTCAAACAGAGATGATATTTAAATTTTTTTGTGATCGTCGCTGTTAGTGTCACATGTGAAACAAAAAGTTAAGGATGACTCATTATTTTGAGCCAAACCGTGGTCTTTTCCTAAACCTCGCCAGGTATACAGTACACATCATGTGGTTACGGCCACTAGGGGTCTCTCAATCCAAACAATGAAAAAAGATGTAGTTTGATGATGTCGCAAAGTAGCTTGGGATCCTGGGAGTCGTTGTTTTCATTGTGAAATAACCACCATTACCACTAAAAATCTACGAGTGAGCAATAAAATAATAGCAAACACTAGAGTGGCTGGCTAGCTTCCCTTCTCACTCGCCAAAATATCATCTGGTGTTTCCTGCAGGAAGTTACAGCAACTAGAGGGGGTAAAGAGGATATGACGCCACTGAAAGGTCGCCCTGGATAAAATGACTCTGTCTCTTGATTTGAACGTTGTCAGAACCATTTAGGAAAATCTAAGCAGCCTACGCAAATAAACAAAGCATACAACACACTGTGGGTGTAGTTGTTTTCATAAATTCCAATGCATAAATGTAAGATATTATGCTTTTAAATTGAAGATTTAGAAGAAACACAAAAGATCTCCAGAAATTAGACAGCAAGAGACAATCACTTGAGGCGCTTTAAGCTGAAATCATTCAAGAAATATATTATACTTGATGTGTTGTGACATCGACCCTGAAAGAACTGAAAACAAAAGTATTTATATTCATGTATATGTTTAATAACAGTAATATGGTAGAATTAGATAAGCAAACGTCGCTGGTATAATAACTTTCAACTTACATACCACAGTATACAGCACCTTGAAAGCAGGATACGGCTGCAAACCTAACTGTGACTAATAAAAAGATGCTTTGCAAACCCTGATATTCTTCTGCATGTTACCGATAAAGTTTTGTCTCTCACCTGACAAGATAACTCTTGAGCCCGCCACCGTATGTGATCACGAGCAGCTCGGCCGACCACTGGGCGCTGGCCGTGTACTCCAGGAAGATCAGGCCCGCCACCGCACAACTGAAATCTCCGGGAAAACTCACCGCCTGGATCAAGAGAGAGACGGAGAGATGAGAAAGAAGAGTCAGCGGCGGCGTGGAAGTGACTGATGTAAATGGAAGAGGAGATCAAAAGGAGTTGAGAAATATGTATAATTATCTATCAGTTTGTGCCCCCGCCAAGCTCTTACAAGGACAAACAACAAAGATACATCATCACAGCAGCGTTTGTTAAAGAATATGAGATGACAGGAAAGAAGATTAAGAAAGGAAATGACGGGACGGGGAAGGCAGGGGACAAAAGATAAGAGGCAGAGACGGAAAGTGAGAGAGGTGGGGGAGGTAGGGAAGAGCAAATTTTAAGTTTTTTTCATCCGTGCATACTTTCTGTCAAATTGACTTTTTTTCATCCTCTCCTCCAGAAATAGCAGCAAGTCACCAGTGTGTGCACTTAACAGTGACAAACAAGGGAAACAGTAGAGCAGATCGGGGGGGCGGATGGTGTAAGTGTGCAGACACACATCCTGTGGATACATAACAAAGTAGAGTTGCACTAAAGGGATGAAGATCACTGCTGAGAGTGGCTGGGGAGTGTCTACGCTCATAGTCTCTGACAGGGCGGGCGGAGGAACGGAGGGAATGATGGATAGAAATGGGGGAGTGATTATATGTAGCACACAGAGGGCATTAAAGTGAGGGGGAGAAACGGCAGATGGACTTGAAATGGCAGCACGAGGAGACAGACATGCAAGGGATGAGGGAAATGCTGGAGGAAGAGACGGAAAGGAGGATCTGGGGAGCGTGTGAAAAATTTAAGAGAGGAGGTGGTGAGGACGGGGAGGAAAAGAATGGGACAATACGAGCGAGACGGGGAGAAGAAAGACTAGGAATGACAGAGAAAGAGAGAGCAGAGGGTGTCTGACATGGAGACGTTTGCTTCAAAAGGTGACAGGCAGTTCAAAGTGCCCAGTGAAATGTGTGGTGCGGTGAAACAGCAGAACGTGGCTCAATCAGTCTCTGGAGCCAAGGCTATGGATGTCTGAGTCCTCTGTTTCACTGCAAAGTTTTCCAATTCAGTCAAATCTGCTGTAACATATAATCATTTTGTCAGGATGAGGAAATGCATGTCGTCCAACTTATAATCTGTCACACAGAACAGAATCAGCCTGCATGGCGCTTTCCAAAGATAAATGAAGGACAATGTAAACACAAACTCATATTAGATGCAACATAATGTGACCTGAGAAAAATTGTGGAGATAAAGCTGAAGAGCAGCCAAGTGCATGCTGGGTTTCCATATGTTGTCTCTAATCACTTATAATTAGCATCAATGCATGCACGAGAAAAAAATCGTCAAGTGGTTTCATGTAGTTTCGGGGAATTGATTTTAAGCAGAAGAGAAAGATTTTTTATGCTCGAACAACTAAATAAACAAACTATCTTCGTTTTCATGCCTGAATGAACTGAATAAATAAACTGACCTTAAAGGACAACACAATTTCACACTGTTTACTGTTTATAATTGGCGGGCCCTGCCACCTTTCTGGCTTCAAACAGTGTTCTGGGGACCTTATTTTCCTCTGAGAACAGCTTGTTTATTCACTTATGGAAAAAATAAATATTTCTGAGTCTGTATTATCACCTCACACATATTCTAAACATAAAAATTCTGAGTGCAAACTTCTTCTCCAGAAAAGCATAAATCGAGACCCATTAAAGGAGTAGTTCACCAAAAAATAATTCAGTCATTATCTACTCATCCTCATGCGGATGGAGAGTCAGGTAAAGTTGCGTAGTCCACAAAACATTTCTGGAGCTTCGCAGCAAAACAGCGTTGAAGCATTGTCCTAAACAACTGAAGCAGATGGGGACTTCTTTTAAAACATTGGAAACAACCAAGAAAAAAGGTAGCTCTATGGACCAATTTTATGTTTATTTTCAGTAGTCCCCATCTACTTCAGTTGTGCAGGAGATTGCTGCAACACTGCTTTGCTGTGAAGCTTATGGGGATTACAAAACTTCACACGACTTTCCAATCGGCACGGGGGAAAGTAGATAATGACTGATTTTTTTATTTTTAAGGTAACTGTTCCTTTAAGGGGGAAAGAGGTTGTTCGACGACGTCAAAGAGGGCAGACTTGGCGTGGTTACCGGAGGGATGACAAAGAGTTCGCTTCCCATGAGGTCGAAAAGCCGCACGGTGCCAGTGCTGTCGGCGTAGGCCAGCAGGGCGCAGTCGTGGCTCCACGCCACCTTTCGCCACTGGGGGTTCGGGTCCTTTGGCACTGCGGCAGATGAGAAAAAACAACAAAGGACTTGAAAACTCATACAAACACAGAAAGAGTTAAGGATTGCTTATCAAGTCAGATGTAGAAAACTCTCTGCGAATAATCCGCGGTGTGCTGTGGTGTGCCCGTGATGAATACAGATGGGAGAAGAAGGATAGAGCTAATGCCATACATCAACACAGTGTGTCTAAGGCCCAATCCAATTCATCTATGAAGGATAGCTGGACTAATACATCTCAATAATTGTCCCTCAAAGACGCGGTCACACGCACGATGAGAGGAAGGGGGTGTCGGTAAAATGAGAGGCACGAGAGAGGAAGGGGGGGGGGGGGAGAGAGATCATAAATCCAGCGTTTATTGAAGTATAGGCTACTGTTTTACCAATCTGCTGGCTCAGCAGTGCTGTGAGTGTAACCATATCGCTGTTATAAAGCACATCCCTGCCTGCTGGCACTTTCTCAAGGCTTCGCTGTCACGCTTTCCTCTGATAGAGGAGCTGGGGCACTCTGGCAGGCCTCTGTTCCCGAATCTGCTCCGAATACCTGATTATCCTATGACACATTTAACAGTAAGCGGGATAAACGGGGTACAAACATGTGCACAATCTCTGTGCATTGGCTACAAGACAGCTGAGCGGAATATTTAAGTGCAATTAGATACAACCTTTAGCACAGACTCAGATTCCTGCACCAGAGAACAGCGTGAAACACAATATGCCACCACGGGTGCTGTGTCTGCTGAGCAATAAAGTTATGAAAAGGAAGTTATGTTTTTGTTGATATCACATAACAGCGCTATTGGCGTTTATTGTATTGAATTTCTTGGCTGAGGAACGGTGCGGCAACCCCTGGTGGGCAATACTGCAAACGAATGGAGGCGTCGGATATTGTATGACTAGAATTTTAAATGAAGAACTGAGGGAGGATGTGGGAGGCGAGACAGACAAAGCGAGGGAGAGAAAGAGAGGGAAAGAGAGAGAGAGAGAATGAGAATGAGAAACAATGAATCCGGCTCCCACTGAGAGAAATAATAGCTCCCCAAATTTTAAGGCCTAAGTATCAGAGAGCACCTCAGGAAGTAGGCGATTTAACGCACCTTAGAGACTCTCGGCTGAGGAGGAGCAGACAAGAACATGGAGCCATTACGAGAGCCATAGGAACCGAGCATCTCCTCCGTCCTGTTTTTGTTCTTTCTGCTTCCTATTTCAATCTTTTCCTTTCTATTTCACTCTCACATTGCCTCCCCTCCTATCTCCCGCACACCCATTATGCATTGTATACAGTATGTTGTTCTGGGGCTGAGAGGGCTCCATTTCCACATAGATGGCTTTTTTGGGGAGCTAGAAAATTGGATGCTACTGTCCTGATTTTTTTTTTTTTCTTCTTTTCTTTCTCCTCCCAGCGACGGCGGGGGCAGACGTTGGGGAGAATTACACCCCGACGACCCAACAGAAGCCTTCTATCTAAAGCCTCGCAGATGCATTTATCAGAGCTCAACACTTATGAATTATGTACGGGGGTGGGAGACGACGCCGCTGTAACAGGAGCAGACAGCGAGGGAGGGGAGGGGAGGGAGAGAAAGAGACATAGAGTGATACACAGGTGCAGATGCACCGACGCGTTCGCGCACACGGGCGAGCGAGGCGGTGACGCACACACTCTCTCGCACGTGCACGCTCCTCCATTAAAAGCAAATGCCATTGAAGGCAGGATCACAGCAAAATCCATTAGGACAAATCTCCGTGAAATGAAATGAAGTAAAAGTAAAATGAAAAGGAGAGACGAAATGGAATGAAAAGGAGGAGGGAGGCTGGGGTTTACACGGGCCCAGGGGCTACTGTTATCCACACTATGAACCATTAGAACAACGGCACCACAATGACGGCTAGCCAGAGCAGAACAAATATAGTGCGAGCGAGAGAGAGAGGGGAGGGGTGGGAAAGATGACGAAAATGAGAAGAAAAAAAAAATTGAAGAATGAAAGGAGGCGAGAAGTGGAGATAACGCCACAACCCACACAAGTTTCACTCTGGGCTTTTATACTGAGCTTTGTTTTTTGGGGGTTTGTTTGGAGTGTGTGTGAAAGCAGGAAATGTGAAAAAAAAAAAAGGATTCAGACAGAAAAACACGCTTCTATTTTTTTCTTTAAAGTGATTCAAAAATGTAGACTTTTCAAATGATTCTGATGGCTTTGGGTTTTTCATGGCAGAGATTTAAAACAAGCCTGGTGAAAGTTGCTTTCAGCCAATTCATCAAGTGATGTGAGTCATTCTTGTCTTTTTTGATGCTTCAACTACACAGTGTCAAGTCACACATTCATGAATTCTACATCAAGTGTCTCTAAAATGCTACGGCTCTTTCTAACCTACTTTAATTGAATTATTTGGCGTTTTATTACTTTAAAAACATCAAATTATTACCATTCAACCCATGATAGTTAACTTTTATATATCTGGCTGACATAGAGCAACATATGCTTACTCTCCTTTTAGCTCTGTTTTTGGTCTCCACCAACTCCACTTGATAGCTAAATGCTCTACTATTTCCACCAGGTAGTTGCTAACATTAGCGTGCTGCTGTTTGTGCTGGGCAGGTAGCGAACAGTGGGTTTGTCACAGCTTTTAGTAAACCAAACAGTAAAGTTGTAACCGTTAAAAAAAAGAAAACAATTAGCTAAAAGTCGCTTTTAAGGGTCAGTGATAAATAAGGGTTTGCATTATGAGAAATTCAAAAATGTTTCAAAAAATTGTTTTAAAAGCTTGCATCAGGTTTGCTAAAATGTATATTTTGTATTTATGTTGGTTTCATGTAATTTGAAATAGCATTTGAACTATTTTTTACAAAAGGTAAGACTGATTGCCCCTCCTGGTCTCAGGGCAGAAGTCGTATTTTTCTGTTTTAAGGCAACGTAGTTGGACAAAAGGGGGTCAACTGTCTCCTCTGGTCTCAGGGCAGAAGTTGTTTTGTAGGATTTTCCTCATGGCTGTTTAGTCTCATCTGGTCCCAGGGCAGAGACCATTGTTTCCCACAGTTTTGTCTGAGGGCAGGTGAATCCCTCCTGGTCTCAGGGCAGAAGTCGTTTTTCTCTGTTTTAAGGCAACATAGTTGGACAAAAGGGGGTCATCTGTCTCCTCTGGTCTCAGGGCAGAAGTCGTATTTTTCTGTTTTATGGTGTTTAAAATGTTTTCCTGGGGTTTTTTGAACAAGTTAAACTATTTGGTACAAAGTTTTTATGGTTACACCTCATTGACATTTTTGCCATCATCCCCTGAATATTCTCTGAAAATTGATTAAATCCAGAAATTTTAGATGAGGTCTTCAAAAAGAGAATGTATGCAAGTAATTTGTACGTTTTTTTTTTTTATTTTAACCTTTTTAAATTCAACTGAACCATAAGAACACAAAAAAAAATTGTGTCACGTCATCGACCCTTAAATGTCCTGCAGGGCTGAGGAAGAACTGCAGAGTTGGGTGATAACTTTCCGTAGGTTCATCACTACACATACCCTCTTCTACATTACACATATCAAGTGGATCAGTTGCTAATGTAGATATTCTGATAGGTGCCGCTTTAAGTAAAAGAACTGCATCAATAAGGAAGATTTCAACATGTTATTTTCAAACATCTAAGTGTTTTAACTTTGTCCTGTGTCAATCAAAAAACTTCTCAACTTGAAGAAAAGTTGAGACTCGACACATTAAAACAATCTAAACCAGCACAGCAGGACATTTTAATAACTTTCCAAACAATCAAGGCTATTCATTTTTTATCAGCCGCTACAAGGCTCAATTTAATGAGTGGCAGTGAAGGAGGTGAGGGTGATTATCTGTGTTGCTGTTTACAATCTCTCTCGCACATTCCAATTAGCCGCCATGGTCGATATTTCTCTTTGAAACAAACTCAAAGCACATGCGTTCAAACAAGTATAGATACTGTAGATTGAGACTACAAGTTAATCAGCATCCCCACAGAGACCAAAGACGAACCTCAGCCGTGTCCGGAACGTTTAGTTCCTACCTCCCTAAAGAAAAGACGCTTATTAGTTTCCTCTACTTAGTGAATGAGTGAATTTTAGACACTTCATGATCATTTTGTATTATGAATGACAGGTGCAGTGTCACATGACTCATCTATAAAACGTGACATACTGTATTGTGGTTTTTGACACAGTTCATTGCACTCGACATCACATCACATCATCTGCAATGATTATTCTGTTATCTGATTAGTTACCAACTATTCAATGGAATCGCCAACAATTTTGATAATCGATCAATCGGTTTTCTTTAAAGACAACATTTGAGGACGTCGTCTTGGGTTTTTGAAACGCTGCTCGACATTATTCACCATTTTCGGACATTTTATAGACAAAACAACTCATCGAAATAATGGACAGATTAATCAACAGTGAAAAATAATCGCTAAAATGTGTGATTTTGCCCACATTTGCCATATTGTACTATTAATTATGATCATAATTTCAGCCATATTACACATCTCCTGGCTTCTATCTTACTCTCACACACAACTGCTCAAACTTCAATGTACAATACAAGGACACAAACACTTTAACTCTCCTATATCAACATGAAGGGCTTAAAGTACACCCACATTACACTGACTACAGCACCCAGCAGTTACCAGTACATTCATAAAGCAAATGGGGTGCTTAGTGAGGTGAGCTATGGTGATTTAAAGCCATTTACAGTGAACTCCAGTAAGTGATTGATAAAAACAGGGAGACGGGGTCTTACCCTGGCACTTCCCAATGACTGAGCCGAAGTCATCTCTCACAGACCTGAGGGAGCAAAAACACACACGTACACACAGACAGGATGAGAGGAGTACACACCCAAACCTTACATGACCTGGTGCAAGGTGGGTTATAGCAGCCGGTGAAGTAGCTCAATGGATCAAGCAGAGAAGGCCTTGAGAGTAGGCAGTGTTTAGACAGACTCTTAACAGAGCTCAATGGATAAGGCCTTGAGCTGACTTAACACCCACTCACACCAACTAATGCCATGAAACAAGGCTATAAAACACTCTGTGATTAAACAACAGCGGTGTGAACAAACGACATGGGAGAAACCCGCAGTATGAGACCCCAGAATACAATTTAAACAACAGAAACATAGCGTGTTTTACATATCGATACGTACATGGAAATGATTCCCAATTACTCAAAAGGTCAACAAAGAAACAGCCTTTGGATTTTGCCTCTTGTTAGCTCCTGGAGAGCAAGACATATCTGTATAACTGGTCCACTGCGATTGATTTTCATTTCAATTTTGCTCCATTTAAAAACATCACGTCGTGTCAATAGGGCGCGTTGCTGAGCGAGTGCATTTTCCCTGTGTGAGGGGGAAATTGGATGGCGTCTGAAAATAATTACAACCACTGAAAATGAGCACAAACACACGTGTGTGTGTGTGTGTGCGTGTGTGTGTGTGTGTGTGTGTGTGTTTATGCTTTGGTCTCTTTCTCTATCCCTCTCACACAGACGCACAAACAGATGAAAACATTTAGGGAGCCGCGGCGTGGAGTTAATTTTATGTAGCCTGAAGTATCCAATAGGTGCCACAAAAGGTATGTTAAATCCCTTATTCTTTACTACGTCTGATTGTATTATTACTGATTGTATTGATGCTTGAAGAAAAACTCTTAATTCTTTCATGCACAAGCCCAGGCTGCAGCTCTTTTTTTTAAAAAAAGGGCAACGTGATGAATCACCCCATTAATTAAAAGGCTCTCTATCACTCGCACACACACAGAGACAGAGTGCTTCAAACAGAGGGATGGAGTTCAATAATTACCTAATCTCCACACACTGGTCCTGAACCACTGCCAGCAGTTTGCCATTACTGTGGAGAAAACAAGAGAACGGTCAGCAGTGAACAGGAGAAAGAGAGAACTGAGAGAGAAAGTGTGCACAAGGTGAGAGGAGTGAAGCGGGGGAAAGAAGTGAACAAACGTCATCGCGACTGGTATTTTTAAAAAGTGGGAGATGAAATAAAGCGGCAGGATGAGACACATTTACCGGTGGCGATTTTGTGTGTGGAGCAGGTGGTTTGAAAAGAGATAAAGGCTGGAATAAGAGCCAACGTTGGAAGGCTTCAAGAGAGGAGAAACAATAATAATTGGGGGCATTAAAAAGAGCAAAGATAGCTTCAGAGGGTGTGGAACGAGGAAGAAAGATTTAAGGGCAGACAGAAACGAAATGGAAGGATCAAACACATCAGACTAATGGACATCCGCAGCATCATTTGACCGCGCTTAACACTGTCTTACATGGTCGAATCGATAGCCAATTAAAAAACGCCTTTCTACTTGGTTCGTCTCTTATAATGAGTACAATTAAATGATTGGTCAGGGGATAGACAGAAAAAGGAAGAGAAAATAAGAAGAGGGCATGGATTAGTGCGTGTCAGCAACAAAGTAGGCCATATTCACGTATTGATCACAAAGAGGGTGTGTGTGTGTTGTTGTGTTTGAGTGTGTGTTTGTGCTGCACCTTGCAAGCACCAGCTGCCAGTTGATCTGCTTGTTCGCCTGGCGGACGAGACCGAGAGGCAGAGACGAGCTGGAGGGGCTGACGGTTCCAAAGTCAAACGAACACGAGCAAGAAAATTGAAGAACAGATTAAGAACGTTAATAACTGTTACACAGGGGCAGCAGAGGGGGAGTCCTTCTAAATGAGGCTAAAAGCAAAGATTCTCGTCTTTAGAGCTGCTGAAAGCAACTTTTACTGAGCGACAGAGAACTCCAGAGAAAAGATAAGCGGCAGGGTCGATCCTGTTACTGTCGATGACATCATACTTATTCACGATGTCGACAGTCAGCGGTTGACAGGTCGACACACCGAGTGTGAATTAAAATGTCGTCAGTACAGAGGATTTAAACAGCAGCTGGATTTGATTTGATTGAAAAAATGTAAATGTAATCAAATTAAACATTCATTTAAATGAAAGATTAAATTAAATTAAGCTAAAAAACTTTTAAACACAATTAAATAAAATCTCATATTCAATTATATTGCAATACACATTCAAATAAGTTTGATTTAAATTAATTTTATCAAGTAAATGATATTAAATTAAGTCAAATTAAAAAACAAATAACAATTAAACAAAAATACATTAAATTCAATCGAATGTTTAATAAAATTTAAATAAAATGTAATTTAAATTATATTAAATGTGATCTAAATTATGTAACTTCAAAATTGAAATGAAACAAAAAAATTATATTCAATTTAAACTAAATTAAACAAATTCTATCCCTTTCCAATTAAATTGGATCTGAAGAGCACATTTTGGGACCTGCCCTCTCCGTGTCATTGTACTGTTTCAATCTGTTTTTAAAAGCTCATTATCACTGTATTTTTGTGTTGCACTACTCTCTCGTCTGGGCTTCAACAACAGTGCCGGAAGCTTCTGTTCTCCCGCCTTCAACAAATATCACAGCATGTGGAGGGCAGCCTGCCCACACTGTTTGGTAAAATTCGATAAAACTCCTGATCCTTCCCCATCCACACAAAGAGAAGGAGGGCTGAGAGGCAAGCGCTGCTAGAGGACTTCTTAAATATTTAACGGGGTTATTGATGGTGCCAGCTAACCACCTGCTGAGAGGATAAGCAGGCCTTTGTAGGAGAGTATTACAGAACCTTCTGCAGGCCACATCGAGTCGTCTGTTAACACGTTCCAATAGACACTGTGCAGTGAAAGCAGGGTGAACGAGGTCAGTATTTTTTCGCTAAAGAAAAACCCTTTAGAAACATATGCACCTTAAATACAGGACTGTGACTAAAACACTTTTTTGCAGAAGGTTTCAGGAGGTGCAGATCAACCAAGCGTGGTAGGGTCTCTGTCAAAGTGTAGTGTACACACATCTGTTGCAAAAAGATAAACTTTCTTACTAATCTGAGTTAGGGGGGGGGGCTGTGAAATGCTGTGTGCCATAGGTCTTTTCACACTGCATACAATTTGCCCAGGGCTATCCTAAGCCTTGGGCTAAGAGTGGACCCTGGGATAACAGAGCCCCTTTGGTGTTCAGTGCGTTTGGCCCTTGAGCACAGGGCTATATGATTGACACTGCATTTCTACTAGCCCCGAGTTAAATGTGCATTAAGTTTTAACATTGTAGAATGCTGCATGGCTCCATTTAACATTGGCACTGCCACTTCATTGAGTCAATTTTCCGGGGTGACCATACAAACTCAGGGCGAGCCGAAAATCCGTAGGCTAAAGTCGGGTTAGCTCATTTTGAAATGTGACAGGATGGTGCCAGTGTGAACGCTTTCTTAGTCTAGGGTTAACAAATCTGAGGCTAACAAGGTTCCAGGAAGGCTTTTAGCTCTGGGCTAGGTGCAGTGTCCTAACTCCAGATTAAATCTAAAAGGTTTTTTTTTTTTTTTATCTAATGACTGAACTAGCAAATGTGGCTTTAATTGGATTTAACAAGGTTCACTCTCAGTGTTTGTGCTGCTGTAGTACATTTAGTTCAACGCAGCACTATTTCCTTAAACATGCATTAAATCATACTGATTTTAACTAACAAGCCGTAAAAGAGTGTCAGGACAGACTTTTTAATTCTTAAGATCCAGATATTGTTTAAGTTGTTTTGTAGAACAGTAGTGCTGATGTTCTTAGTCAGCGCCTGAGATATGCATTCTCTCTCTTCAGTATTTATAAAGGAACAGATTTAAACATTAGGTTGCTGTTAGAAGCTGTTTTGTTAAAGTGAAGTATGCGTGTCAAACATGTGTTAAGCCACACACCTCTGAATTCTGTGTGGCATGTTAGGGCACACAGCCCTGACCTGTCAGCATGATAATGATAAACTTACCTGTACCACAAGTAGTGCAAGATTAAGCGAAACGGCCCTGTAAGAAACAATGGGAACAGTGTTATTATGTCATAGTTTATTTATCATTGCAGAAAAGGTCTCATGTCACTTTCTAAATTAAGATCAGAAACTAAAGTTGATATGGGAGCATTGTTATTGAAGTTGGAGTGGATTTAGGGTCCTGCACAATCACATACTGGACCTGAGTGAAATAACAGAACTTACCAGTCACTGCTTTTGCAATAAGTGATGTGTTGTGCTCCTTGTTGCCTCGCAGCTACAAATGTTAGAGAGTTACAGATGAGCTTATCATTCACTTCACTCCTTCAACAAGCACAATTGTGTCGAGGTCATGACTTATTGTTTCCTGACATTGAACTAAAAATGACAGTGTAATGGATAAGCTTGCCCCCTGTTGCTAGGGGTAACTTTAATGTATGGCAGCACCAGTCTAGCAGCCACATACTTCTGGGCTAGCTAGCTAATTGGAGCAAAATATGGATGCAGGCTTATAAATTGAACTTAACTGCCCATTGCACGAATGATTGTGATGAATAATGAAAACTACACTATGTGCCGATATGTTAATATGAGAGTGTGGCCAGCAATGAAACGTATGTATGTGCTACGTGGCTTTGAGCGGCAGACCCCATGCAACTGATTACAGATGACTTTCCGGGGGCATTTTTTCAAATTAAAGTTCAACAAAAGACCCACACACTGTACTGAAAGCGAACATAAATGCGAGTCTGACCAACCTGAGTGTCCGTCTCTGGCGGCCATTCAGTAATGACAAGTAAATCGTATAAAATGTTTTCATCTTCGCCTTCAATCAGACTTTCTTCAGCCATGTTTACTTGGAGCAGCTGTCAAAAGTCTACGGCGAGAGACACAGGACAAAATAGCTTACGTAACCGCGTTTGAAGACTGTAGCTAACCGCTCAAGTAAAGCAGTTCCGTGGCTTAACTATGAATACTATACCATTATAAAACATGGGGAATATGTGCTTTTATAGCTTACCCCACAGGCAACGCGTATTGTAAATATTACTCTATTTTAAAAATTAGTTTACTACCCGGAACCAATGAAGCCAGAGGGGGTCCGCTAAACGAGTTGCACCGAGCCGAAAATTCTGAACACGTTACATCCGGTTGTGGTGCACTCGGAGCAGCAGCAATGGCAGCGTTTTCTGGTGAGAGTTTTATGATGTAATTCATTATGTCGACGTGGAGTTTCTACTTTAACTGGACAGCGAGCTACTTTAAAAGCTACGTACGCGTGCTGAGTTATTAAATGTGTTTTTGTTCGCTCAACAGAGATGGGGGTTATGCCTGAAATCGCTCAGGCTGTGGAAGAGCTGGACTGGCTGTAAGTCAATGAACAAACCTCAGACTCAGCTGTTGACGGGCACATGAATATTGCTAAGTCATGCCTGTATTGTGATATCTGTCCGTGTTGTTGTTCCCTGTTACCCGTTGCACTGATATATTTTCAATCGCTGGATTTCAGACTGCCCACTGACATCCAGGCAGAGTCTATTCCCCTTATTCTTGGTGGAGGAGATGTACTCATGGTAAGCCTACCTCTTCGTCACTGTCTCAGACACGTTATTATGGCTGCAACTTATTATTATTCTCATGATCAATCGATTAATCGTTTTAGTCTATGTCAAAATGGGTGCAAAATGCTCATCACAATTTCCCATAATCCAACAATAATGCCTCTTTTATCCAGCCAACAATCCAAAAGCAAAAGACTCTTCATTTTCTGTCATAAATGACAAAAACCCAGCAAACCCTCACATTTAAGAAGCTGGGACCAACAAATGTTTGACATTTTTGCTTGAAAAACACCTGAAACGACTAATCGATTATTCCTTCAGGTGATCAAATCAATAAATCAATGCAGCTCTACAAGTTTTACATCTCATGTCTCGGTTTGTTTGTTGTTTTCAGGCGGCAGAAACTGGTAGCGGCAAAACAGGTGTAAGTACTCGACAGCCACACAACTTTATAATACAACTTTTGCTCTGCAATTTGCAGTTTTTGAGCGAGCATTAAACATCGGCCTGCATGAGAAACTAAGGAGTATTACATCTCATCCTCAGGCCTTCAGTATCCCAGTGATCCAGATCGTGTATGAGACCCTGAAGGATCAGCAGGAGGGCAAGAAGGGCAGAGCCGCCGTCAAGACTGGAGGAGCCAGTGAGACCATTTTAATAATTATTTGGTTGCAGTCTGTGTGCTTGACAAGCTTGCTAAAAATAACATTGTGCAGGCCTCTCTACTTCTGTAGACCTAGTCAGGCCAGTATCTTAATTGAGGATCAATATGCAGATGTTTAACCTGCTTTGTTCTGCTCAGTTTTCAACAGTTGGCAGATGAATCCTTATGACCGCAGTCCAGCTTTTGGTAAGAGGAGAAAAATAAGCCAGCACAGTCTGGAGGACACTCTAATCTTTTATAACTTAAGCTTTTGTTATAGGTCACATCTGCTTATTGTCAGTTTTTATTTTTCCTGTACAGCAATTGGTCCGGATGGATTGTGCTGCCAGAGCAGGGAGTTTAAAGAGTGGCACGGCTGTCGCTCCACAAAAGGCGTCACCAAAGGTTTGTAGTGCACATAAGTGCTTTCGAATTGCTTCAGATTTTAAAAAAAGAAGAGGAAAAAAAAGACTATTTTGGATTTCAAGACAACATACACTTGTATACAGTTGAACAGATCTTGAATTTTTTGCAACTGTCCCCTGTCCTTGTCCAATCCTTTCTGTGTCCAGGGAAGTACTACTACGAGGTCACCTGCCATGACCAGGGTCTGTGTCGCATTGGCTGGTCTACCAGTCAGGCTGCTCTCGACTTGGGTATGCTCTTCTACCCGCTAAGACAACAGCTAAGATAGTCTTTTTTCAATAGAATAAAAATTTAATCCTGAACTCTTTTTCTTTCCAGGAACTGATAAATATGGTTTTGGTTTCGGTGGAACTGGAAAGAAATCCAACAACAAGCAGTTTGACAGCTACGGAGAGGTAACAGTTAGTGAATGAACACGATATTAGATAGATAAACAATTGTGAGGATACTTTTCAAACATGTTTTCTCTTTGTTGTCTGCCCTCTTTGCAGGAGTTTACCATGCATGACACTATTGGATGCTACCTGGATCTAGACAAGGCCCAAATTTCCTTCTCTAAAAACGGTGCCGTCTCAGTATTTTAATGATGATGGACTGATGAATCTTATTGTTGTGGTTATGTAGGACATCTGGAGTTGATGGTAGATGGCAAAGTTACTCATGTTTCTTTCCCCTTTTTCTTCTTTTTGCTCTGTTTTTTTTTTCTCCCAGGCAATGACCTGGGTGTGGCTTTTGAGCTCCCGCAACACGTCAAGAATCAGCCCTTCTTTGCCTCCTGTGTGCTCAAGGTATCCCATTGATATAAAGGTAGAAAACAATCCAACAGGTGCCAGATTTGCACCATGCAAATTGATCTTCTCCTTGTCTGACTGACAGAATGCAGAGCTGAAGTTCAACTTTGGAGGAGAAGACTTCAAAAATGCCCCTAAGAGTGGCTTTGTTGCCCTGAACCAGGCGTCCGAGGCTCACCAAGCAAAATCTTCTCAGACAGGTGAGTGGATGCAACCTTGTTTCAGTTGCAACAAGAAAATATGTTGTAAATATACAGAAAAATGTAAATGGAATTTTTAGATAAATATCACACTTTTGCAGAAGCAGAGATAATTTGATGTGCAGGCTACATGCTTGACTTTCTTTCACAATAAAAGCCTTTTCAAAACAAGGTACAAGAGATACATTTTACCACAAACAATGCTAATAGTATATATCCCTGTGTTCAATAGCTGTCTCTGCTCTGTGTTTGTGCAGGCACCGCCAAAGTGAGTGAGGTGAAGGCCACATCCAACGCACCAAAAGCTCTGATCATCGAGCCATCGAAAGAATTGGCTGAACAAACCCTCAACGTTGTCAAGCAATTTAAGAAATACGTGGAAAATCCCAAACTGAGGTATGACTCTACAGAGCTGGCATCAACGACGTTTGGCACAAATACCGAGAACACATGACTTGTACAGAAAAATGCATGTGTTGGCACATTTGAAGACCAGTGATACTGTAATGTGCAATTCCTGTTTTATACCATCAGATGGAGCCAGTGTTTCATTATAAATGTTTGTACAATACTGTACATTTGTCGATCTGTTACTGCAGGGAGCTGCTAGTGATTGGTGGTGTGGCTGCCAAAGAACAGCTGGCTGCTCTCGAACAGGGGGTACGTGACATATACTGTCTGTGAATTATGTTTACGGTTATACACAGAGATGAAATCCATAAACGAAGACGTTCATTTTTTGTTCCTCGTTCCCCTGTTCTGTATCCTGCTTTTTTGATCTTCTGATAGATTGACATCGTGGTGGGAACACCTGGCAGACTGGACGATCTCATATCCACTGGGAAACTTAGTCTGTCCCAAGTCCGCTTTCTAGTCCTGGATGAGTGTGTATGTACAACACATCGAGAGTATCTTGAGTCCTAAGTTACATCAGAAGTATTGATTTATCTCTGCCTGCAAAAATGGTTGATGTACAGACCATAACAACTCCCAAAGTCACGTATCCATTTGTCTGTGTCCTCGGTGTCCCTCAGGATGGCCTCCTGTCTGCAGGCTATACAGACTTTATCAACAGGATCCACAAACAAATCCCTCAGGTCACCTCTGATGGCAAGAGACTGCAGGTAACACTTTAGATGAATCGCGTATGTAACAATAAACATTTCAGTGATGCAACTTGAGACCACTTCAAACTGTTACAGTAGCTGGGCGCAGTTGTGGGAAGAGTTGACCATTCGAACAATGCTTTACGGTGCTCATTAGCTAGCAAAACAAGAAGCACACTGGTTGAAGGAACCTATTTCAAGGTCTATAGCGCATGGTCTAAAGTGCTTGGGGCAAGAGTGTTTAGGGCATGTCCAAGTCCACTTTTCCTAGTTAAACAGAGCATAATCTGGGCTCTTAGTAAGGCACAAGGTCACAAAGGGTTTGTATTTAGTCTCTTGATTAATGATAGGTGTGGTTTGGGTATTAACATAAATTAAACAAATTAAGAGTGCCATAACCCTTTCCTTTAAAATACTGGTGTGCCTGCACCTGGCTTTTAAAGGGAGTGGGTCCACGTAACATTTGTGTGCACACACATTATGAACTCGCTATGCAGGCACAACTTACATTCTGAATAATGCGCCCTTCTGAAAGCAAGAAAAATACTGCGACATTGACTGCAAACCAGGTTTTTGTTGGCCGATGGCAGAATTGCTTTCTGCTGCCTCAAGATAGCAATGCAGCAACAATTCACCTGACTGTGCCTCACTTTAAGACCAACAAACTGTTGGGCGCACAGATGGGTGCAAGTACATATGCTACTAGGTCTATTCCATGCCAACTCACCCAGAATTCAGAACTTTTCCCTATTCATGCCATGGATTACCTAGAAAAAATTCACGGGGCCTTTCAAAATCTAACTCAAAATACTTTTCTTGAAGTCTTGAAGTCTGGCCCTCAGAGATAAATGTAATCATTTTATCTGGTTCTTTTATATGTGTATTCCAAAGCTAAAAATACTGCAAGGTGAGTTGGTATGTAACCCAACATACACAACGTGGGCACTGGGCATGAGTGGACAAGCGCGTCAGTCAGAAACTAGCAATGATACTTTCACTGCACTGTTTGCTGCTATGCCTCGGGTTTAAGATGGGGCCCAAAGTCCAAGTGAACTATAGCAGTTGCTGAAAAAAAGTATATTTTTTATAACTGTATCATGTAACTCCAGCACTTCTGTTATAGCTGTGACTGCACACTGTGTGCACACATCTGAAGGTGATCTTCTTTTCCAGGTGATTGTTTGTTCGGCCACACTGCATTCCTTTGACGTGAAGAAGTTGTCCGAGCGCATCATGCACTTCCCCACTTGGGTGGACCTGAAGGGAGAGGACTCTGTCCCTGAGACTGTCCACCATGTGGTAGTACCCGTCAATCCCAAGAACGATCGAATCTGGGAGCGTCTGGGCAAGAACCACATCCGGGTGAGTCCCTCATGTTGAGGACACTTCATGGTGGACTAAATATTGCCGGAATTTGCTTTGCTGTTGAACGATATTGAAGGATTTGAGTGAAGGGTTAAAATAACGTGTTGACAAAAGTTTTCTCCTTTGATCTGTTTGCTTTGGATAGACGGATGAAGTCCATGCTAAAGATAACACCAGACCAGGAGCAAATTCTGCAGGTATGAGCCGAAAGTCAGCCAATGAGCATCACATAACCAACAACACAGATATTATATTATCATTTCCATTCTGTGAGTAGTCACAACTAATGTTTGTGTTCATATTTAGAAATGTGGTCAGAAGCCATCAAGGTGCTGAAGGGCGAGTATGCAGTGAGAGCCATCAAAGAGCACAAGATGGATCAGGCCATCGTTTTCTGTCGCACCAAGATTGACTGTGACAACATGGAACAGTACTTCATCCAGCAAGGAGGAGGTAGGAGGCAGCGGCACCACTGAGGATTAACTTTTTGTGCATCAAGTTCTGAATCATCCCTCAGTATTGGTCTCTTTTCTTTAGGTCCGGACAGTAAAGGCCACCAGTTTTCCTGTGTTTGTCTCCATGGTGATCGTAAGCCCAATGAGCGGAAAAATAACTTGGAACGCTTCAAGGTAAAAAAAAAGACAGCAAATTAATGATGCGATTCTCAAGCACAACCAGTCTGTCAGTGTTTAAAGATCTTCTTGTGTTCTCAGAGAAAAGAAGTGAGGCTCCTTGTCTGCACAGACGTAGCTGCCAGAGGAATCGACATCCACGGGGTTCCTTATGGTGAGAGATAGTAGATTTTAATGCTTTAATGCACAGCCGATCCTGGAAACACATCAACCAGTCGTGTAGTTGGACTGATGCAAGGGCAAAAGACAGAATACTTTGCTGTTTTGCCATGCCATTATTTCTCACAACTCTAGTCTTTTTTTCCCTCTAGTGATTAACGTCACCCTGCCAGATGAGAAGCAGAACTATGTCCATCGTATCGGCAGAGTTGGAAGAGCCGAGAGGTAAATATCCATCATTCAGATTCATTTATCAAATTCATCTTCATTAAAACATGACATTTCTTTTCCTTTTAACTTGCAGAATGGGACTGGCAATCTCACTGGTTGCTATGGAGAAGGAGAAGGTAGGATGGATGACACAACTGCGCTGATCATTTTAATTGTGCATATTTTTGAAAAACAGGTGTAAGTTAATCTTTCCTCATGTGCAGGTGTGGTACCACGTTTGCGCAAACCGAGGCAGAGGCTGCTACAACACCCGGCTGAAGGAGGATGGAGGCTGCACCATCTGGTACAACGAGAAAGAGGTGAACAGAGACGCAGACAAAAACTTAATCTAGTTAATGCAGCAAGTAATATTTGCTCTTTATCTTATTGTGATCATTAACTCTTAACTCTTTTTGTTTCCCTTTTCCTCTGACAACAGCTCCTGTCAGAAATTGAGGAGCATCTAAAGTGCACCATCACCCAGTGTGAGCCAGACATCAAAGTACCTGTGGATGACTTTGATGGAAAGGTCACCTATGGTCAACGCAGGGCTTTGGGAGGTTAGTGTTTCACAGTACACATCTATACAGTGAAATATCTACAGGTATTGCATAGATTATTGTGAGGCATTTACGTCTTTTACAGGATTGCACATTGACTTATTTTATGTTGAGCTTGACCATCAAACCTCTTGCTCTCGCCTAGGTGGTAACTACAAGGGTCACGTGGATGTTCTGGCCCCGACAGTCCAGGAGCTGGCGCATCTGGAGAGAGAAGCCCAAAGTTCCTTCCTCCAACTGGGATTCTTGCAAAACCAACTTTTCAGAGCCTTCTGAACACACCCCAACCGACATAAAACTGCAGGCTGCTGATACAGGCGACAGATAAATGAAAATTTTGACACGTTGCACCAACAGGAAGCTTTTTCCACCCACGTGTAAACATGTAAACTTAGATAAAATGTGTACTTAAGGTGTCAAAATGTCAATATTTCAATGGGTATGCCAAACTTCTCTATGGCCTGCAGACAGGAGATGACTAAACTCTTGGGTTTTCTGTTTAGTTGTGTTATATCTCTTTTGAAGGTTAGAATTTATACTTTGGATGTTGAAAGCATCTCAAAAGCTTTGACCGCACTGCTTGAAAAAATATTACCGAACAATTCTTGGCATCAAATGCCAGCACTAATGCAAAACCTAATTTGTTTGGATTTTGAGTTTTGTTTTCTGATTGATGTGACGGTATGGAATATTTAAGTTTCCCTATTAAATAACTTGCAAAAAAAAGTCAATGTCTTTAAGTGGTTTGATGTTTTTTGTTTTTTCCTGAAATAAACTAGTAGCCTGTTCAGTTTGGTTTCTTTTTGTTATATTTACTCTGAAAGGAAGAAAAGTCACTTAAGGATTTATAAGAGGCTACAAGATAAAACTTGTGGTTGTGAGAAACAAAGCTATCACTGATCTAATCCTATGACAATATTGTATTTCATTAAAATCCTGTTAACCTCACTCACGCTGACAACAAATTCTTGGACACTTTTATTTTGAAGTTCCCCGCCTTCCTCCTGCTCGTCATCCGTCGACACTTCCGGTGAAAGCGTTGCGTCTTTTCTTCGACAGTTGAGATTTTAAACCTCGATTTAAAGTTCACGAAACCTTACAGCTTGAAAGCAAGTGAGGAGTCCGGTTCCCTGATTGTTCAGCTCACATAAGGTACGTGTACGTGTGTGTTTCGTCTTATTTTCATCGTTTAATCGTGCGACACACGACGTGTGTTTTTCCGTCAGAAACAAGTCAACGGTTGGATTTCGGTCTCTTTATAGCTTATCTCGCCTGTGCCAAAAAACGCCTGTGTGCTCAAATATGGAAGATATACGATCAAAAGTAATATATTTGGGTTGGGAAGTTTCAGGGGAACCGTGTGATGTATCGCCTGCTGCGCTGCGGCACAGGGTGGAAGAGTGTTGTGACGTTATAGTTAGCCATGTTGAAGGAGTTGGGCTAAAGCGACACAATAAACCGTCAGAGTGAAGCCTCGACCTCCAGGAACAAGAGGCTGTTTTAACCTTAATAATTCAAATAAACTTCAACTTGACTGGCGCACCAAGATATTGTTAATGCAATGCAAGTTTCCCTGCTTCTTTTAGTTTCTGACTTGTTTTTGTTTCGGTCTGTTTCCAGAGCACCCATTGGACACCAGAACAGCTGGGTCAGGCCTGGAAACACAAATTACTTCCGGCTTGCCGTAGGTAATGTAAGTTGTTCTGGAGCATGACGTGTTCAGGAGTGTTTGTCATTAGGGTACCCAGTATGTGGTGTTTGTTTTGGTTATTTTAACGCACCGTGGATTAATTACATACTTTAACCAATGATGCAGATTCTCCATTTTTAATATTGTATCGATAATTGTAATATCAATAATATTTCGATAAATTGTGCAGCCCTAATTACAAATTAGACCTAGACCTATTTTATTAATGGTCTCAGTCAGTCAGCGATAAGTAACTAAGTACATTTACTCAAGCACTTAAATACAATTTTGAGGTATGTTTACTAAACTTTAGTATGTCCATTTTTTGATTCTTTATACTTTAAGAGGCAAATACTGTAATACAATTATTTGAAAGTTTTAGTTACTAAAATTGTCTGTTTCCACTTTAAAGCGGGCAGTTTGTAATATATGGCCAGAATTTTAGAGCCATGCAAGTGCTGCATGCATGGCTTAACAAACTTTGTTTTCTTCAGGGCTCCACTGTACCGCCATCGCCGATGTGAGGATGTCTAACTAGATCGCAGTGTGGGCCAGACATGTTGGAGGAACTCTCACCTAACATAAATAATGTACCATAAGGTATGTAGCAAGTTGAAATCACACTTCATTTGCTGGTCAATAACAAGACATTCACCAAGTCTCAATGCTGGTCCAAAAAAAGTTCACTCTAAGCAGTTTTAGAGCACAAAACAATGCCACGGATGTCACCAGTTTTGAGGGAGGATAATTGTCAGTCTGACTGCAGTAATGTCGCCAGAGCATTTCTACAAATTTGAGAGGAATAAGCCTTTTGTGTTCACAAAAAGATGTTTTACTTCTGTGAATGGAAAAATGGGGTGAATGTGTCGTGTTTATATTTTTGTGGGTTGTAATTTCATGTGAATTCAGCAGCAATGTTTCTAAGCCCTCAGGCTCAGCCCCAGCATTGATAGTGCTACGAAGTAAAATCAGAGATGCTGGCGATGTGCAGTTTCACAGACTTTTACACCTGCTAGGCAAGTACGTAAGTTTAAAATGTTGGAATATGTGTATACATGAGAAGTTCCCTGCTACATATTAAGGCAAACCTGTGTGGAGCAAGGTTAACTTAATTTTGGTTGATAAAACTATTTTTAAATTGATTACAAATTAATTAAGTATGGAGTATTACCAAGACAAACCAAAACATGTCAAGCCCTGCACATTAGTACTGCTAGGGGAGATACTTTATATCTTAAAAAAAGCTTCTCACTTTATTCCAGCCTAGCTTATCCATGGTATTTTTTGTGTTTTCTAGAGTGACCAGTCATTTGGCCAAGAAAATATCAAACACATTGTCAGATGGCCATTGCAAGTAAACAAGATCCTAAAGTAATGATCTATGTTTTTTAATCAGCAGTCCAAAATCCTAAATGCATTCAATTAACAACAAGAATAAGACAAACCTGCAAATTCTCATTGTTGAGACGTTTTGTTTTGTTTTGTTTTTTTTGTGTCATTTCTTTTTCTTTTTTTCTTCTGAACTGAATACAGGACAGGAAGACTTAGAAGTTCAAGAAAAGATCACTGAAGACGACTGAAGATGGACACAGGCAGTCAGGAGCAATTACAAGACCCACCAAACTCTGACATCCCAGGAGAATCAGAACCAAGTTGTCTGGGTAAACATGAGACTTTCTTTAACACCTCTGATGCCTCATCAAATTCCCTAACTGTTGACCCACTGTTTGCTAGTCAACATGACAAAAGAGGGCACTGTACAGGTAAAGAACAAACACAGACTCCACAAAACATAGCAAGCGAATGTGACATGGAACAACAGGAAATGGGAACAGAGAAAAACTACACTTCTCCTCAGGGAGTATCTGATTTTGAAGTCACACATCCACGAAATACTGGCAATGGCAATCACCAAAACCCAAGAAGTTGTTCTCCAAGTTCTAAAATCCAAAGAGAATTAGAAACCCGTTTTCTGCGTGTTTGTGTGCCTTTACTCACTACCGCTGACATCGCACGCATTAAAAAAGGACTTTCCAGAGGTGAAGAGAAAACACAGACTTCAGGAAATGGACTAAAGGAATGTGATTCTAGTTCTTCAAGTGCCACAATAATGGACCAAAATGAAGGCAGGTCTGTTGACATTGAATACCAAAATGAACCATGTACCCATGATGAGGACACAGAGTCCCCAATAGATCCTTGGAGGCTGAACATGCAAAAAAATCCTAAACAGATGAGTGTCAGTTGTGGAAGTCCTCATCATGGAAACATTAACATTAAAGAGGAGGAGTGCGATCCATATTATGGTGTTGTGAAACCAGAACTGGACACTGAGGAAGAATTTTATCCACATTATGAAGATGTCAAAGAAAGAAAGTTGGCACTGCAAACAAAGGAAGGTTACACACTGCCAAAAAGAAGACTTGGAAGTCAATCTGATCACAGCAGGTGGATTTCTGAAGATGAAGCACACATACAGGCTTCAACAAATGTACCTCAGGGATCAGACATGGAACAAGAGGAAATGGACAACTACTACTCTTGTACTTTAGAAGAGTCTAATCTAGACTCTGACGAAGTCACAGGTTTAAGAAACACTGGCAATCCAATACACTTGCAAAGCCCAGAAAATTGTCCTCTGAGCTCTGTAAACCCTAGTGAATCAGAACCAAGTTCTCTGGGTGTTTGTGAGCCTTTCCTCACCACCTCTGATACTCTATCCAGCTTACCAATTGTAAACTCAAATATGGACCCACCATATTCAGGTCAACTTGATAAAGAGGGGCTTCATGGCGATGAAGAGCAAACACATGCTCCAGGAAATACGCTCAACAAGTATGATGCTGAAGAAGAGGAAATAGAAACGGAGATGAACATGTGGAAGTTGCGCTCCAACCGAATAGAACAATTCCTCTCAGTGCTGAACAAACCGTTCTTTCGGTTTTCCAAGAGAGTTGGCATTGAATTCAATGTCGGTATTTGCCCAAAGCAAAACATCAGTGTTGACTGCCTGAGTGATAATGTTCTGCTTGAAATTGCTAAATTTGCCTTGGCAATTAATTCATCCCAAAAGGATTTCATGATGGAGATTCTTGAGTACAATTTTGACCTCAGCCTCCAGAGTCAACACCATTGGGATATTTTTGCATACAAACTTATGGAAAGAGTAAGACAGCTGAGAAGTTGTGAAGATGCAGTCAAATTCTCAAATGAGGTTTTTGAACTTCCCGGACCCAAGGCATCAATACATGTGGGCAGTGTCGTTCTTGAACTCGGCAGCATTCTGAAAATAGAGAAGTGTGATGTTCCAGTGTGTCTTCCTGATTCAAATGCTGAAAACATCAAGCATATTTCATGCCAGAGTGTGGGTCTTTATCCCTTGTGCAAGGGAATAGGTCTGAAGCTACATGTTAACAGTCAACCACACAAAAAACTGGAGATCAAAAAATTGACCAATGGAGTAATGACTGAATTGACAAACTTAACTGAAAAATTGTGTGGAACATTTGAGCAGATTTGTCTTGACATCCTCGGACACAACTTTGATCTTGATTTGCAGAATGGAGATTCTGACCTGGCCAGGAATATTCTTGCAAGAATTCCTGCTGCAGTTGAGCACAAGAATCTAGCAGCCTATGTAAAATCCGGCAGGGCAATAAAGAGCACAAGAAAAGATGTTGACATGGAGAAACTGGATTGCCAGAACAACCCAAATTTAGATGCATCCAGTGATGGTTCTTCAAGTGCCACAATCATGGACCAAAAAATGGACACTTCTGGTCACAATGACCAGCAAACTGAGCTCAATTTAAAGCTGTGGAAATTGCGGGTCAACCAAATTCAGCAAATCCTCTCAACACCTCATGAAGAACATTGCCCTTTTTATTCTTACTCCAGATGCAAGAAATTAGGCATTGATTTCAATGTAGGATCTGGAGTTAGACGAAATCTTGATCCCACATTACTGACCAATGGCATCATGGTTGAATTGAACACTTTTGCCACAGCACTGGTATCAGCCAGAAAACATTTTGTCACAGAGATACTGGAGTATAATTTTGATCTTAATTTGTATAATGAGCTGTACCGCAGTGCCTTCGCACAGAGAACTCATGAAAAATGCAATTTAATACTTAAGCATTCCAGCACTGTTAAACTGAGAAATGCGCCTTTTGAACTCCCTGACATGACCTGCATTCAAAACTATACTGGGAAAATGACGTATTGCCCTAAATGCTATGAAGCACGTTGGCTTCATCAGGATGAATCTAACCCTGGTCACATGCATAATCCTCGTCCACATTGCATGATGGACAGTGTCTCTGCTGATGCAAAGTGTATAGCACAAATGCCTGCAAAGGATCCTTCTTCTACCTTCTCAACACCAGAGGAGACAATAATGGACAGTTGCCCTCGCTGCAAGAAAATAGGTTTGGACCTTTGCGTGAACAAAGACAAACCAAAAGATAAACTTGACACACATGTGTTGACGCGCAGTATCATGATGGAAGTGATTAATTTTGCCAGAAAGTTGTGTGGAAGGAAATATAAGATAATCAATGATGTCCTTGAGCACAACTTCAACATTGACAAGCGGAGCCTAGACTTAGGTCTTGCAGAGATGTTCTGCAAAGAAACGTCAGGAAATGATGAAGAGCGTACCTGGCTCAATGAAGGTTTTGATTTTCATTCAGTTTCTCTCAGATCAGCTAAAAGCAAAGATGGAGTAAAACGGAAATGTGTCAGGCAGGGAGGTGAATGGAAGGAAGCTATCAAAAAACGAAAACTGGCTCTTCAAGCAAAGGAGGAAAGAGACGCAAATCTAAGTTGTAATCACCAGAGTACAGTGAACGGTTATCCCATTTGCACAGAGATAGACTTGGATCTAGACGTGAATTCAAAATCGAAAAAGAAAGAAAAACTTGACTTACAGCTATTGACCACAGCAGTGGTGTTGGAGATACATAAATTTGCTACTGAGAAAGTTGGACATTACGCACGCACTGTCTTTGACATTCTTGACTGTAACTTTGATCTCAGCTCACAACATTACAGGCGCTGGGAATTTTCCATAGCTACAGCATCCAAATTCCAAACTACTGCCAAGCAATATTGTGAGAAACCAGGGAGAGCAGATGAGGTCTTCAGATTACCATTCGTGTTTGATCCAAAGGCTTCAGAAAGGTTTGTACAAAAGAGACAAAATAAGAAAAGTACAAATTCTTCCCTACATGAATCAGACATGGAACAAAAGGAAATTAGACCAGAGAACGCCTACACTTGTCCTCTCGATGAGTCTGATCTAGTCGAAGAAGAAGTCATAGATTCAGGAAATACTGGCAGTGATGATCATTCACCAAAACCCAAAAGTTGCTCTCTGAGCTCTAAAATCCCAGCAGAATATGGATCACGTAATCTGCATGTTTGTGTGCCTTTCCTCAATATCACTGACCTCTCATGCAGCTTACCAGTTGTAAACACAAAAACATTTGCAGATCAACCTGATAAAGAAGGGCTTCGCAAATGTGAAGAGAAAACAGTGACTTCAGAAAATGCACCAAAGGAATGTGAACTGACACAAGAGGAAATGGAAACGGAGATGATGTGGAAATTGCGTTCTAACCGCGTAGAACAAATTCTCTCTGCACTAAACAATGAGTTGGGTCCACTCAACAAGTCCAAGAAAGTGGGCCTTGAATTCAATGTTGGATTTGGCCCAAAGCAAAACATTAGTGTTGACTTTTTGAGTAATCATGTTCTGCTTGAAATTGCTAAATTTGCCCTGGCAATTAATTCATCCCAGAAGGATTTTATCTTGGAGATCCTTGAGTACAACTTTGAACTCGGCCTGCAGAGTCAGAACCTACAACATCGAAATATTTTTGCATTTGAAGTGATGGACAGAGTAAGGCAGCTGAGAAGTTGCAAAGATGCCATCACAGTGTCAAGTGAGGTTTTTGAACTTCCTGGTCTCTTGCCATCAGTAAATATGGCAAATCAGAGTGCGAGCAGTGTAATTTCTGAACCCAGCTGCATATCGAGAATGGAGAATGCTGAAACTGTTTCATGCCAGAGTGTGGGTCTTTATCCCTGGTGCAAGGAAATAGGTCTGAAGCTACATGTTCACAATCCTCAACCACACAAAAAACTGGAGATCAAGAAATTGACCAATGGAGCAATGACTGAAGTCATGAACTTTGCAAAGAAGTTGTGTGGAACATTTGAGCAGATTTGTCTTGACATCCTCAGACACAACTTTGACTTTGACTCACAGAATGAAGGTTCTGACCTTGCCAGGAATATTGTTGCACAAATTCCTGCTACAATGGAGCAACATAATTTATCATACTGCGTGAAAACCCTCAAAATGAAGGGCACAAGAAAAGATATCTCAACAGTGGAGAAACTGGATTGCCAGAACAACCCAACGTCAGATGTATGTGGTGCTGGTTCTACCCAGTCAGATATCACAGACCAAACTGAAGGCAGTTCTGCTGACTCTGAACACAAAAATGAGCGCAATTTAATGCTGTGGAAATTGCGGGCCAATCAAATTCAGCAAATTCTCTCAATACCTCACGAAGAACATTGCCCTCTTTATCCTTACTCCAGATGCAAGAAGTTGGGCATTGATTTCAATGTAGGATCTGGAGTAAAACAAAATCTTGATCCCAAGTTACTGACCAATGGCATCATGGTTGAATTTAACACTTTTGCCACAGCACTGGTACAAGCCACAAGGCATTTTGTCACAGAGATACTCGAGTATAATTTCAATCTTAATTTCAAAAATGAGCTGTATCGCAGTGCCTTTGCAAAGCAAACTATGGAAAAAACTTCATCAATGAAAGGAAACTCCCGTTTTCGACTGAGACAAAAGCTTTTTAAACTTCCTGATATGGACTGCATTCAACCTCTTTTTGAGAAAACAACCTACTGCCCAAAATGCTACCAAGACCGATGTGACAAGCTTCTTCAGGATGTATCTGACCATGGCCACATGAATCATCCTCGTCCTCATTTCAGGACGGACAGTCCTGTCGCTTCTGATGCAAAATGCATGGCCCGAAAGCCTGCAAAGGATCTGTCCCCTACCTTCTCAAAAGCAGAGGAGGAATTAATAGGCGGTTACACTCGTTGCAAGGAAGTAGGTTTGACTCTATGTGTTGACAAAGACAAACCAAAAGATAAACTTGACACACGTGTGTTGAAACGCAGTATCATGATGGAAGTGGTTAATTTTGCCAGAAGACTAAGTGGCATAAAAACTATGATCGTCCCTGCACTCCTTGAACACAACTTCAGCATTGGCAAGCAGAACCGAGATGATCTTGCACGGCTGTTCAGCAGAGCAAAGGCACAAAAAGATGGTGGGCTTGCCTGGTTCAACAAAGTTTTTGTCATTCCGTCAGTTTCTCGCAGAGAACCTGGATATGTAGGTAAAGTGACACGAGAATGTGCCATGAATGGAAGTGAAAGGAAGGAAGCCATCCTAAAAAGAAAGCTGGCACTACAAACAAAGGAAGAAAAAGCCACACTTCCAAGTCCCAATACAAGTGTTGTAAAATCAAAGAGACGTCACCAGAGTACAGTAAACTGTTCTCCCATTTGCACAGAAATAGGCTTGGATCTAGACGTGACATCAAAATCAGGAGAGAAAAAAAAACTGGACTTGAAGCTATTGACCAGAGCTGCAGCTGTGGAGATACATAAATTTGTAACAAAAAAACGAGGATGCTATTATCCAGGCGAGGTGTATGACATCCTCGACTATAACTTTGACCTGAGCTCACAACATGACAGGCGCTGGGAATTTTCCATAGCTGCTGCATCCACAGTCCAAGCAACATACAAGCAATATGTTAAAAAACGAGAAAAGCTTGACAAGGTCGTCAAATTGCCATTTGTGTTTCCTCCGAAGTCTTCCAAGACGTTTGTAGAAAATAAATCAAAAAAGTATTCCACGCAAGAATCAGACGAGACACAGAACAGTCAAATGAATTTCTTTGGTGGCGAAGAGGAACACTGGTACTATGATGAGTACACAGGGACCTATACAGATCCTTGGATAATGAATGTGCAGATAAATCAGAGTCAAATGAACAATCCACATTATGGTGATGTGGAACCAGAACTGGATACTGAGGAGACATATCATTCACATTATGATAAAGTCAAAACGGAGTCAGACACAGGGGATGTGCAGCATTTATTCCCCGGTGAGCCTGCAGGATCCCTTGGATATGCTTCAACAGCTATGTGTCCAAGCTCTGAAAGCAATATGAACCCAGAATCAGAACTTGAGGGTGTTCAGTATTACTTCCTGACTGAACCACAAGGATCTGAAGGACATGCTCTGCTAGCTGTATGTCCAAGCACTGGGAGTCTCATAAAAACAGAATCAGACCCTGCTGGTGCTATGTATGTAGTTCCAGTTGAAGCAGCAGCGTCCCAGGGATGCACCATGATGAACATTGATCAAGGTCATGAGAGTACATTGATCAAAGAAGAGCATGAAGATATGCCAGTTGACTCCAACCAATATGAGGTTGTGTCAAACACAAGTGGGCATTAAACAGGAATGAGATCCTAACTGTTAAATTACAGTTGGCAAGAGGCAGGTGTGTTTCATACTGAACAGATGCTATAAGCTGTAGGGCTGGGTATCAATCAAAAATTTTCGATACCGGTACTAATACTGATGCCTTCACTTCGATACCGGGTCCTGAACGATACTTTTTTCGATACCAATTTTATAATATTAATTCTAACACAAAGAATATTACATAACACATTACAGTACAAATCTTGAGTTTTATTTTTCAGCTGTTTTTCAACAGATTTACAGTGTTTGATTTGATTTTTTTTTTTCATTGCAGGTAACACAAAACATTTTTTTTCAGCTTCTGGCCCCTGCAGTATTTGCAAAACAATGATTTTGGTGTTCATTGTCTGATAAACGAACAGGTCCATCACTCAACAAAATATAGAGAAATGTCCCACAAAGCAACGTCACATGACCATACAACTGTAAGGTAGTAACTGGTTGTGTCTTTGGCAACTTATATGAGGAAAAGCCTCTGTCCTCCTGTCTGTCCGACCGACTCTAAGTCACATTTCTGGCCGAAAAACAGCGTCTGTCCCCATCAAAAAACTTTGTCAACCCTCCCGACCGAGGCGCCGGCTTTCTGTGTAAATTATACTCTGGTTCGTCTTTTACGCCGGAGCTGCTCGACTCTGTGTGAACAACCAACGGCGGAGAATTGGCGAACCGCTGCTGCGGCAATAATGCAGCGTCTGTGTGAAAAGGGCTGGTAACTTGTGGTTGTGATGGTAACTTGTGACCTTTGCTCGCACACTGTACGCCAAAATCATTTTCCTGGTTCGCACGTACATTTTTTAAGGGGCAAATGTGAGTGAAATACTCGCAGTATAGAGCCCTGCACAGGCGGACTTAAGTGCTGAGAGGAGGATGGTTGGTCCGCTCGTCTTGCAGTCAAACACTTCCTGCATGCCGCAATCACATGTAACGTTACAGCCAATCATTGGCAGCATTATCAGATCTTGATCCCGTGTTCAACCTCTGGTAACTGAAACTTGGCACCGAAAGACGAGGCATATTTTGATACTCGGTACTACAGAAGCATTTCGGTCGGTGCCATAAAAGAACCAAAGTTCGGTACCCAGCCCTTATAAGCTGCCTTTATTACTTTCAACACATTTTGTGTTAAGTGTCTTAATGCAAAGGGCCGTCAATATTATGCTTTGAAGGTCTAGGTGCAACAGTTGACAAGTATTTTAACTTCCTTTAATAAGTTTCTTTTTATTCGATGGTCAGCTTATGAGCTGTCAATTCTCTTCTTTGTAAGGATTTGAGGACTTTTTGACCCTAAAACCTACTTTGTGAATAGGATAATGTATTATACTTATGTGAGATATTTTGGTTTGTTTATTTTTAAGTGCTTGTTCTCCATTCTTATGTTTTTGTTGTTTTGTTTTTCCATTTCATTTTTCGTTAATTACTTTTCTGACCTCATTTATGGTTATTTGTTTCTATTTTTGCCTTTATTTTCAAAGGGAAAAAAATGCTTACATACAATGACAAGGAATATACTTTTGTAAATTACAAAGACAGTGGTCATTTATTGAACATGTGATGTAAATATGTAAAGACAAGTGTGATATACAGTTTTGAAAGCATCCTGTCTACTTCTGTGTTCTCTTCACAAACACTATGAACCCTAACATATTGGATAGGCTTGTGGCTTATGGTTATTTGCCAGTGTGTCACTTATCTTTCATATTGGTTAATCATTGCTTGAAGAGCATTTAATACTAACAGTCCCATATAAGTGCCAGGGTCAATCATTATGCCAGTTAACTTGTACGTGTAATACTAAAAGTAGGCTTTTGGTGGTGCTCAACACCAGCAACTGTTTTCATGTTTCCTTGGGGGGGCCGCAAAGACCTGCCAGACTGTACACTGCTCCTACATAAGGAGATGCAATTGACTACAAATAACTGCATCTCAGAGGAATTCGTTCATCACATAGGTCAGATAGGTAACTGGGAATTGATGCAATGTTGGCTTAGTGAAAGCTGAGAATGTTTTACAAAACATCTTTAATTAGGATAGGCAAGGAAACATGATTGATAATGACTAAAACAAACACTTTCCAGCTATCCAATTGTAAACACTAACTGGGAAATTACCAGTGTTTGTTTATAGAAATGCCTTTCAGGAGTAAATGGCAGTAATGACAACATTACTGGAACATGGTTGCATAAAAGATGCTGTTGAAGTGTGTGCATTGGAGCTTTATTTTGAAAAATATTCCTGGAAGTCCTTCATTTAGTTCTGTGTGATTTGACTGTGAGGAGATGCCCATTTCTTCTCCACCATGTCCGCCCCGGCTGCTGGAGCTGTTCCTCCCTCTTCAGCAGATGAATTTATCAGCCTGGCTGTCGGATCACCAGCACAATTCTACCGCAACAGGTAAATGACCAGAAATCATTTAAATGCCTCACAGGACTGAACAAAATGTAACACATACTGGACTGTGGCTGCTGAGCTTGTTCATTTATTATTATTTTTTTTAGCTTTCCTTGATGCAGGAGGCAATGCTACAAATGTATGTGGTTTTGTGTTGTTGCTTTTAATCTTTTGTTTGGTTCAATATGCTATTCCTTTCCTCTGACCACAGTAAATATGAAATATCTATAATTATTGCATGACTGGTTGTGAGGCATTTATCTCTTAAGTCTTCATAGGCTGGTAGCTTGGTTAAACATGTATTATATTCACTGCCTTTATATTGAGCTTGACCCTCAAACCTATTGCTCTTGCCTAGGTGGTAACTACAAGGGTCAAGTGGATATCTGGCCCTGACAGTCCTGGAGCAGCGGCGCCTTAAGAGAGACGCCCAGAGTTCCTTTCTCCACCTGGGATAGGCTTCATGCCAAAGCAGCCATTCGGAGCCTTCCCTCTGAGACCTCACTGACAGTCTCACTTTTTTAAAGTACAAAAGTGGGAAATAATCAAAGTTGAGCATTCAGAAACATTTAAAGGTGCAAAATGTAAGAATATTAGCATAGCTTATTAGCAGCCAGGGTTCAGCTGTTATAAATATGGCTGTGCTTCAGGTTTCCAGCTGATCATTGCTTACTAAGTAGCATTGTTATAGTGGGAAACATGGCATCCGAACTGAGCGAAAGTGTCAGAAATCAAATTGTTATTCTAAGCAAAGAGGGGCTCTCTCAGCGTCAGATCATGGCTAGGCTCCAGGTTTCCAAGGGCGCAGTGCATGGAACTCTAAAACGTGCTGCGGAAACTGGATCAGTTGCATCCAAAGCACGATCAGGCAGACCCAAAGTGACCACACCATCGGAAGATGAATACATCAAGCTTAGTTCCCTGAGAGATAGAAAAGCAACTTCATCACAGATTCAGGATTTGCTAAATAAAGAGCGTAAGACTCCAGTCAGCAAAAGTACTGTCAAAAGAAGGTTGTCGCGTAACGGTCTGAGAGGACGAGTAGCAGTTCCTAAACCACTTCTCAGGAGGGGAAACAGGGTCAAACGTTTGAGGTGGGCTGAGAAATACCAGCATTTCACAAAGGATGACTGGAAAAAAGTCCTATTTATGGATGAATCCAAGTTTGAGATGTATGGTAGTGACAGAAAAGCAGGTGAAACAATGAAACCACAGTGTATCAGACCGACAGTGAAACATGGTGGTGGGAATATTCAAGTCTGGGGGTGTTTTGCCTACTCTGGAGTTGGACATCTGCAGAGAATTGACTACACCATGACAGAGGAGAAGTACCACTCCATCCTTCAGAGACATGCTGTACCCTCTGGTTTGCATCTTTGTGGAGAAGGATTCATACTGCAGCAGGATAATGACTCCAAAAACACCTCAGAGCTCTGCAAGAACTACTTGAAGACCGTAGAGGAACAAGGAGTCCTGACCGTCATGGACTTCCCTCCTCAGTCACCTGACCTAAACCCCAGTGAACATTTATGGGGCCACTTAGAGACCGAGAGAGACAAGCATTTCCCGACATCACAAGAAGCTTTATGGAACACTGTCAAATCATGCTGGGATGACATGAGTCCGCAGGTTTTGCACAAACTTGTGGAGTCCATGCCAGCTCGAGTGCATGCTGTCATTAAGGCAAAAGGGGGACATACCAAATACTAACACATTCTGACATTCATGGACATTTTTCAAAGATTAAACTTTCCATTAAAGCTGATATTACCATTTGTTATGAAAAAAACAGTATAACAACTGCAACAAATGCAAAATACAAGTATCTTGCCTCGTGGTCTCTTGGACCCCACAAGGCTGGTTGCCCTCTTTAGTTTGAAGGACTCCATCTTAGCTGTATTGCTTGCAAAAGATAGACCTACAGCCTGCCAACCTGCTAGCAGTAATTTAAAACTTAATTTGTTGGGTTTTGTGTTTTGTTTTCTGACAGAATAAACTATTTAAGCATCCCTATGAATTAACATGCTAAAAAGTCAGTGTTTTTTAGTGGCTTGATGCCTTTTTTCTGAAATAAACAATGTTGTTGTCTGCTCAGTGTGGTTTATTTCTATTATAATTTACTTCTCTGAAAGGAATAACAATCACTATCAATTATAAAGGCCTGTTTTGTTCAACTTATTCATGTAGTGTTTAAAAAAATTACAGCTAGCTTGCAGGGAAAAGGACAATAAAAGCGTTGTATTTATTTTTAATTGGGCAGCTTTGCTTTTAATAATTAAGGATGATGTATAACAGACTAAATAATAAAACTGGTTGTGAAAACAAAGCTATCACGAACACAATCCCATAATAATGTTGTATTCTATTTAAAATGCTGTGTCAGTCACAATCAATTCTTGGCCACTTTTATTTTGAAGTCCACACGCGCTGATTTTTCGTCGACACTTCCTGTGAAAGCGCAGCATCATTCCTTCCACATCTGAAAGAAAATTATTTATATAGAAAGACATTATTTGGAAAACGTGCTTAGTGTTAAGACCTGATAAAAACGCCTGTTTTATTGTACAGTGAACGGGAGGATGAAGAGGATTATCTCCCACCTTCGTGCCCTTATTGTGAAGAAATTGGTGTTAGCCTTGATACTGGGACAAAACAAAGTGTTGATCCAGGTTTGTTTACAAATGGCCCAATGTTAGAACTGGAACACTTTGCTAGAGTACTGATTGCATTGTGATGATTTGGACCTTGGTCTCAAAGATCAACAGGTAAAACATCGAGTTTGGCTCCAGGTATCAAGAAAAAAAGGAAAAAAATGCATGAAACTGAAAATATTTTGTAGAATAAAAAAGCAGTGGTCTTTCTTATTGGCTAACCAGTGCTTTCAAAACATTTATAACATCATCAGGTTATGACAGTTGACTTGTAGATGTAATACTGACAGTGGGCTTTTGGTGGTGCTCCACACCAGCAGCTGTCTTCATGTTTCCTTGGGGGGGCAGCAAAGACCTGTCAGACTGTACACTGCTACTGAAAATGGGAGATGCAATTAACTACAGATAACTGCATCTCAGAGGAATTCGCTCAGCACATAGGCCAGATAGGAAAGAGGGAAATGATGCAATGTTGGCTCAATAGACTGACATGGTTAAACCAAAAAAAAAAAGGCTGAAGAACTGCTTTGATTTTAGCCCTTTAAGTATCTGTGCATCTCAGCATGTAAAAGTTTCTTGGCTTTCAACTGTTTGAATGCCTGTAAACACCTGTGTGACAAGTTTTTTTAGTTAGATCCAGTCAAGCCATCTGTCCGTATGCTGCTTTTCTGTTCGACACAATAGTAAGACTTGCTTTCTATAACCAGGCAAGTCATTAAGAACTAGGGGTTGACGATTTTCAGAGCTGATACCGATTATTAGTAATCCAGGAGATCAATAACTGATAATTGGAAGCGATATACATTTAGTGGAAAAATGTAACCAACTATAATTTACAAAGTACTGTACTTATGTACAATTTGGAGGTATTTCTGATGTGTGTGTATATATATATATATATATATATATAGAGAGAGAGAGAGAGAGAGAGAGAGAGAGAGAGAGATTAATGTGTGTGTAACAAAAATCAAATTTTTATGATTATCAGTGTCTGATTGCTGATTTGTGTTTATTGTGATAAATATGTTTGCTCGTTAAAAGTACAGGAAAGGAAAAATACACTGAGACATTCAGATTATGAAGATGATTTGATGAATAAAATGAATTTACTCTGATATGCACATACACATTTTTAAAAAAAAATCCTATACAAGAGAAAAATAATAACTTTTAAACATAATTATCAAAAAATATGAGGACATATTTAAACTGTGGAAATACGTGAATAAATAATTGAATCAAAGGTTGTTTTTGTTTTTTGTTTTTTATTTTGTTTGGTGCTTTAGAAAAAGAAAAAAGAAAAGATGGCGGTCAAGCACTTGTATTTTGAAAAACGTGGGCGGAAGCTCTTCACTTTGGTTCTGAGTGGCTTGACTCGATGGCCACGCCCATTTCTACTCCCCACCATGACCGCCCCGGCTGCCGGAGCTGTTCCTCCCTCCTCAGCACACTAATCTGCCAGCCTGGATGTCGGATCACCGCCGCAATTCTACCGCAACAGGTAAATGACCAGAAATCATTTAAATGCCTCACAGGACTGAAGGTAATGTGACACAGACTGGATTGACCTTGTTTATTTCTGCCTTTTTTCCTGGAAGGGAAAATGTGGATGTCCTGGTTTATTGAACCCTAAATTTAAGAGGCGAGGCAGGAGCGTAGACTGTTCACTGTGTGTTATCTTTACAATGCTGCAGCGGTACATTTAGAGGGCTGGCAGGGGGAAAATGTGAATTTATGACACCTGTCAGTCCCTGAGTGTGAGCCTTTTGTCTACATTTTAGATTTTTAATTAAAATATCACCATATGTGTTGAAAAAAAAAGCACTGTCAGATGTTTTCATTACAAAATGTGCTGAAATACATTTAAGAAATGCTCTAACTCACATCAAATTAAATCTATGTTTAATTATCAAAATAAGGGCTATGAATTACCTCTGTATTGGCAAGATAACACATTGTTAGAGACACTATATGCTTCTTGGTGATATAGATATTTTATTTTAGAGCAGTAGGCAATACACTATCGGCTTTATTGTTTTATGCCAGAAAATACAACTCCAGAGGTTATAGTACATGTGCCGTTCACAAAGAAGGTGTGTTCACTGCCACTTTAACACCCAGTGTCCAGAATATTCAACTTGTAATATTCTCATCCTGCGAAACAAAAAAAGAAATGTTATTTCTGGAGGTCCCTATAGGAGAGTGAGTGAGTGAGTGAGTGAGTGTCTGTGGTATCCAGCTCACAGTGACCTTAATGTAGTTTCTAGTAATTTATCACATGGTGTTTTACGATGGGTTTGATCTTTCCCTTTTGTGTTTAAAGGTGAGTTAAATTTAAACCCGTATCTTTTAATGGCGCAGGAGATACAGGGCTGTCCGTCAGCTGTTGTGCCACCGTTATCAGATTGTTTGACGTCAGTGCAGTTTTTCTTTCTTCATCCGTCTGTGTGAGACGATTGAGGCAAGTTTATCAGTTTACTCGTGCCTTGTGTTCATTCACTGCAGTATAGACTAATTATAGAGATTGCTTCTTCTTCGTCTGTGTGTGTGTGTGTGTGTGTGTGTGTGTGTGTGTGTGTGTGTGTGTGTGTTCTGCTGCACTCAGTTAAAACAGAAAGAGGAGGCTTTCTTTGCTGAAGTGGCAAAGTCCGTCCAAACTGCAGCACCTATCATATCTGTCCTCGTCCGTCCCTGCAGCCACTGTTGCACGTCCACCTGCCAAGAAAGAGAGCGTTGCATAACACACACATGCAGGGAAATGCGCACACACACACACACACATTCATTCATGTGTTGAAAGTGGAGCTACAGTCACAGCAGCATGGATTTGAGTGCTATATTGAGGGCAGTTTGGCATTATTCTTGAAGCCGAGGGTATAAAATCTTGTGCCGGAGGTACAGAAGTAAGAAGCAGAGGGGGGACATGCTGCTGAGTGCTGAGGGTGTCTGGTGGGGGGGTTGTAAAGAAAGTAAAAAGAGGCTTTGGTGAATCGTTGCTCGAGTTGACCCACAAATGTATCAGAAGGATGAATATAAGACACATTTTTATTTATTTTTTCTGGTGGAAGCATCTCCCATTTTCACCTGCAGCACAACAGAGGAAGGTGTGTGTGTGGATGTCTTTGTGTGTGTCTGTGCTCTTGTGAATAGGCAGAAAATACAAGTCACACACACACACAAACACACACACACACACACACACAGGCTTCTTTCTTCCTCAGGGCTCAGTCAAAGCTTCCTGGGCTGTGTCTGCTGGAACAGGGTACCCCTCTGTGCGGGGGAGTGTGTGTCAGACACACTCGCACACACAGGCCGACACATTGATACGCAACATCCGACCGGGCCGGTGCGACGCACACAGGTGTCAATCAGCATGCAGGACGGAGTCAAAGGTTCTTTGATTCGCTTTTCTCCCTCGGTGCGGCGGGTCAGCAAACCGCTGGCCCTTAAAGCGTCTCGCACTGTTTCCCAAATCAAAAAACTTCCAAAGTGCTACATGGAGCATTTTTAAACGTCGATACACCATCAGGGCTGGAGGGAGAAGGGTGTTCGGGCTTATTGCCATGGAAACATGGACCCACAGCCCGGAAAACAGCATAAATAAATGAAACCATGAGTGTGAAAGTGCATTGTAGACCATTGAATAGTGTGTTGACAAAATAATCTGGATCCAGTGTTTGTTTACTGATGTTTTTCATTTGTAATTAAGATAGCGCAGTCGTCAACACATGCATGGGCAGATTAAGCTGTTATGGGGCCCCAGGGCAAAACTGTGGCGTGGGACCCCCTATTGGCCACCCCCCCGTCAATGCGCTGTGTCTGTACCCTGTCACCCTTAAGCTCTCTGTTCACACACCTGATTTCTCATGGTACTCCTGTTACTGCCTGGCTGCAGCCTTTCCTTTTCATCACTTAGTCAAGCATAGACCTTCTGCCGTGTGATAACAGGTTAAGATATTGTTTGTAGTCCTTATTTCACACTTTTTGAAATGGAAACATATTCAAGAAACACTTGCTTTTAAGTGTTTTAGTTCTTTGTAACATCCAGCCACTTGTACTCATATTGTGAAAGACCTTGAGGACTTAAGGTGCTCAAGATGAACCGGTTTGTAGACTGTATTGCCACGTCTAAGGGCAAGTTTGACGACTGTAGCTGCTCAGAATGCTATTTGCTATTTTTGTATGAAAAATTACTTCAACAACAAATTAAATAGTAGGCAATTATCTTTATGTTGTTGACTAATCAATCTGTCGACTAGTTGTTGGAGCTCTACTGCTTTTCCTTCACTGCAATTATAAAGCAGTATACGAAAAGTGACTAAAGTAACTGTGTGAAAAGTGAAAAAGGGAACTTGAACTTGAAACTGTGCCCTATTTGTCGTCTCTGGCAAGATGTGAAGCGCCAAATAATCTGACAGTACAAGATTAGATTAACAGTTTTGGAGGCGTATAAGCCGTCAGACCTCCTGATTGTTTATCATAGTCATAATAATAGTTTTTGTGCCTGGGTGCACTTTGATTAGTGTGGAATCGGTGCACCTTAAAACGCATTTCAATCTAATTATATATAAAGTATATTAAATGTAATAGTTTTCGCTGCTTAAATGAGTTTATGTGTTGTTTTTCCAGTGCTGTCATAACTCGTCTCTCCAATAACTCTACGAAATTGTATCCCACAGTGACGGGGATCAGCTAAATCAAATAAAAAATGCAGGAATCACGAGCAAATTAAGTGAAAACATTTTATTGTGTGCTGCTGAAGGTGCAGTTAGTGTTGGTGTAGAGGGTGTCCTCTGCACCTTGTGTTGATTCTGTGTTGTTTCTTATCCGGGATGTGTTTGAACAGAGAAGCCTCTCTACCATAGCCAATAGCAGATAGTATCTTCTATTTGAAACCGCGCACACACACCTCAGGGATAAAAAAGTATTTGTGTATGAGGGCGGGTGACAGTATGCTAAATACCTTCATACAAATTGTTTGCGTAAGGGAGAGTAAGAAGCACACATGCAGGAAAGAACATAACATATGATTCACATCCGTTCAGTCAGCCCTTGTTCCCTGTGGATGGAGGCACTGTCGCCCTGGACGAGACCACCGCTCCCATCAGGACAGAAATATGTTATTATGTAATGATCGCTCACTTTACATTGATTTGTAGTGACCCTCCGCACTAACGGGACAAGTAGTCCTAAGCAATGCCAGCAAAGTGCCTCCCGTAGCATATCAGAGCCGCCGTTTATGAACTCATTTATTCAGGTTTTTCCTATAATTTGTCACCCGGCTGTATAACATACAGTGAGTTACTAACACAGCGTAATTTAGCTCTCTACAAGTGTTTTCTGTGGGATTGAATTACTGTGGGTGTACTGTGATACTGTATGTATCCGGGTGATGACATTTAGAGAAGCTGGCTGCAACGGCTCTGTTTTTACAATGCTAAATAACTAAATTTAGATTTATCATCATTGAATTGAAAGAGGTTTTCTCACGTGAACCACATTTTTACACGGAGATTAGCTGTTAATAGGAATTTAGACCGTGTAACTGCTAGGTGTTGTATGATTTACTGAACTAGCCTAACTGACAAGGCTAACGTTAGCTAGCTTGTGTTAACCACACACCTTATTGCAGACATTTAACCAAAAACCCATTCAAAAAACCCATTGACTTCGACATGAGGGGACTGGAAGTTTGAAAAAATGCTAGTTTATTTACGGGTTTTAGGACCCATTCCTGCAGGACTCTATAGATAAAAGATGAAATGAAATATAGTCAACAAGTCTAAACTGACGCTTGATAAAATGCTGTTTAATGATGGTGCGAACTGGGGATATTTATACGTTTAACAAAAATAACATAGCATCTTAAATTACGACGTAGCATATCAGCTAGGTTAGCTAGTTTGAAACTAGCTAGTAGTCATGAGTGCCTAAACTCCTCATGATACAGTGACAAATAAAGATGACTTCACACATAGTTAGCAGTATTACTAGCAGATTGAGTCGTAAAATAGATATTATGGTTAGTTAGCTGCATTGCTGGCTAGTTTCAAACTAGCTAGTAAGGCTAGCAGTGCTAGTAGTAACTCAGAAGAGGAATGGGTGGATACAGTTTCATGATGCAGTGACCAATAAAAATGACTACACACATAGTTAGCGGTATCACTCTCAGATTGAGGAGTACAACATATATTATGGTTAGTTAGCTGCATCGCTAGGTAGTTTCAAACTAGCCAGTGGTAGCAGTTACTAAGAACTGTGGGTGGATACAGTTTCCAAACCAGATTATATTGACAATGACTACACACACAGTTAAGAGGTAACAGAAAGGAAGCAGTAACTCAGATCTTGTTAATTAAATTGAAGTATCTGTACACTCTCGGTTATGTCCTGGGCTGTATGGATTTATGGCTTTGGTTATTGTTTGCCTGTCCATGTGTGTTGTTTACTGGTCGTGTGTGCTCGAGCTTGCACGCATGCACCAGCACATATATTAAATTGCACGCAGGCCCGACGCTACAGCGAGCGCTTCATTGGCTTTAAGTAATTGGCAGTGTCGGCATGTGTGGAGAATGATTTATACTACAACAACCACAGTCTCCCCTCCAGGAATTCACACGGGAGAAAGGGGAGGCCAGTGATGGAGCAATATGGTAACAAGAGCAGAAGGGGAGGACGGGATGAAAGCAATCGGGTCGGAGTCTTATAAGAGGGGATGCATGTTCGAGTGAGGGATGAATAAGAAATAGGGGAGCTGAAATGGAAAAGACAGAGTGAAGAGTGAAGTGAGGTAAAAGGTGCGAGGGGGGGATGATTCGGTGGAAGCGCAGGGGAGATTGCGTAAGGCCTGACAGGAATCACAGCTGTGGAGAAACCTCGCTTGTTAGCTACAGGCTTCTGGGTAGAAAGATGAAACAAGGGGAAATAAACGTCCGGGTCATTAAAAATATGTGGCGCAAATGGACCGAAAACCCAATCGAGCACGATGGCAAAGAAACAGGATGTATAGCAAGTAAAATCCTGAGACAGGAGACAATAGATCGGGCATGATAGCCCACCTGCAGAGTAATTTTTATGGTGCAGGACTTAAAAAATGAAAGCCCTTAACACGCAGGGCTCTTTTTTCTAGTTGAGGAGCTTTACCTGCATGGGCTCATCTGTCCTCTGCACCTCCTGGGACTCTGCCAGTAGATCCTACAGAGGAACCTCATCACTCTGACGGGCTCCCTGCCCACCGGCAGCAGTGGATGCAGACTGCCCTCAGTGCATCCATAAGTCTTGATTTTGTGGGTATTACTTGCGGGGAAGGTACACGTGGGCAGGTATATGAGGCATAATTTAGGATTATGTTTGTATTTCAACTTTATTATAAATGCCCTCTGACAAATTTTTGCTTTATAAAAGAAATCTATATGCAGCTTAAGGGACAAATGGTCGTGATTGTTAGTATAAGATGCTTTAAAAGACACTTGTAACTGTTCTGATACTGTTGTTTTGTATTTTTTTAATGTCTATTGTCTATTTTCATCTGGTCTGCTTTTGTTTGTTTGCTCGATGTCTTCCTTTATATCAGGCCTCGCTGAAAATAATCGTCTCCCTCAACTGATTGCGTAAATAAATAAATCCGTTTTCTTATTAAAGACAAGTGATTATATCCCTCGAAAGACAAATATTTATGTACCCCCGAGTACAACAAATATTTATATTCCTAATGAGATGACTATTTATATTCCAAATAAGACATATCTATATACATAATAAAACAAATATTTATATTCCTAGAATAGCTCTGTTCCTGGTAAGACAAATATTTGTATTCCTGGTGAGGCAAATATTTACAGGACATCCACTTTTTTTCACACTGGTTTCACTGGTGTGCCTAACTTTTCTCATTTAGGTGCACCCAATGATACATTTTAACGTAACCTCTTATTAAATTATGTAAACAGGAAAGAAGGTGGAAATACTTGATTTTTGAAACATTTCAGGCGCACTAGTACGACCAGATTTTTTTGGTGCACGTGCGACCAACATAGTCGCACCCTGGAGCCCTGTATATGAAGGCTGTTACCATGAAACAACCCCAGGATATTACTTACATCGAGACGATAATTTTTTGTATTGCAAGTTTTCTGGTATTATATATAGGTATTGATATGCGAATGAGGCAGTCTAATTAAATCTGTGCTTGTTTGTGCGACTGTCCAGAACAGAAATCTGAATACAACACACACCTACACGTCTGAAAGAAAGCATGTTCCTATTAGTAGACATATTCCCATTAATCCTAATTTATTGGTAATTGGACATGAAGCCTAACGACTGTCACATTAACACTTGGAAAAAACAAAGACACACCGAGCATTGCAGAAGACTGCCGGCTTGAGCCGCCATCTGCGATCTGAGCGCGGACAGTGATAAATGCTCCCTTCCTGCCAGACCACCATCATTTTCCCTCCTCGGTGTCCCTCAGCTGTCTGTCTGCCGACTTCTCCCCTGTTGCCATTGTCTGAATCCCTCCTCATCCTCCCTTCTCTCTCTCTCTCCCTCTCTGTCATTTCGTCCCCCTCCTCTCTCTTTATTTCCCCCTCGCTGTCATCCCTCACCGTGCTCCCTCCTCGCATTGTGACCATTGTGCACACATTTACATCCCCTCTATTCTCTCCCTCGGTCGCATGCTTCGCGTTCCTCACTTATACCCACCGCTCCGTGACACACACACACTCACATCTCTCTCTCTCTCTCTCTCTCTCGCTCGCTCGCTCTTTCCCTGCAGATGTCTGAGAGCTAGCCAGCTGAGTAGAGGACTCCCCTCTCTGCCCGTGCTCTACACCTGCAGCCATGAATGGTAAGAACACTTTGTTTTATGATTGAGCGTCTCCCCCGTGATGCGTTCGTCCGCGGGAGGCAAAACGTGCACCTCAGGGGAGGAGAGCGGTCAAGAGAAAGAGGGACGAGAGTTGACCGATGAGCAGCAGTTGTGTCGTGCCCTTTCTTTAAACTTTAATCTTCCCCTGTGGTCAACTTCCTGTCGAGATTAAAAGCCGCCGCGGTTTGTGATGACGTTTTGATGTCGGGATGGGGTTTATTGATCCGGTGCCAGGCTCAAACTGAGCCCCGTCTTTGATCCCGTGATAGTTTGGAAGAAATTATAGGTAATTAAGTGTTGTTTAAACCTCTTCAGCGAAGAAAGGCTCGAAGGGAATAATGATTTTTTAATGCATTTTATGCAAATGATGAGATATTTTGGTGTGTGCCTTTGTTTCGGGGGGGGGGGGCTGCCTCTGTTTCTGTTCAAAGTGATGCATCTCTTTTGTCCTTGGTGTAGGCAGAAATGCTCAATAGTGTGTGTGTTTGTGTGTGTGCGCGTGTTTTAAATCCTCTTGTTCGCAGCCTTTGATCATGGAACAGAAGTTGCCGCTCCTCGAGGGCCTCGACGGGAAAAGCCTCCGAGAAAGTGTGTGTGTGTGTGTCTGTGTGTGTTTGTGTGCGTCGGATGCATCTTGTCCTCATGACTAATTCTGCAGTTTAACAAAATGCCAAACCCCACAACTACACTCTCGGCTTTAATCCCATCCAGTAAGTAGACGCTGAGAGAGAGAGCGGTTCAGAGACGGGATGGATGTGATGAGTTTCTCCATGGAAACATGCCGTATGGGTTATTGCGCCCTCATGAACACAGTGAATCTGAAACGAGGTAATTGTAAAGTCATTAGTGTGTGAATCTCCCAAACAGGTGGACGATGTGCCTCACTCCTCGAGAAGGAAAAGTGTGTGTGTGTGTGTCTTCAGTGAAATGCTGCAGGATGCAGAGACTGTTGATCCACTGTACCGATCTCAAACATCAACTCGTCCTCCCCAGGTGAAGCATTTGATATGTAAATAGTTACGAAAGCAGCGATGTGGTTCCCCCCAAGGGGCGGCGCTGGGCGTCTGGAGGCTTGACTCCGGCGTCTCCCGAGGACCGCGCGGCACCTAGACAACAGCACACAGGCTGACAAAGGAAGTAAAAACCACACAAGGCAGAGGCTCTTTGTGTCGCAGCTGCCGAGGAGGTGGTCTGTGGTACAGTTGGTTTAGATTCTGCACGGCCGTCGTTGCTGTGGAAGCTTTTCCATAAGAGTAATACTGCAGGTTTCTTTTACTGCGGTTGGACTGTGTGTCAATATTAGCTGAAGGGCTCTTGTGTATTCGCGAAGAGTGTGTGTTCTAGGTTTCTGTGCAGGTATCTGTTTTCATGTGTTCAGCGTAAGACAGAAGGGAAACATGTCAGTAACATGTTTTTATTTTAACATTTCTCAAACAAGTCGAGAACCAATGGACAGTGATGTCCTTCACGAGTCGACATTTTAAATGAAAACTTTGGGGGAAATAAGTTCATTCACGTTCTTGTGGAGAGTTAGACGAGAAGATTGATACCATTCATGCCACACCTGTCTTACAGGCTATGATACAGCCGGGACACGGTTAGCTTAGCTTAGCATAAAGACTACAGTTGGCTAGCTGTGCCCAACATAGCTCGGGGAACAGTTTGGCTTGACTCAAAGGTCAAACTAATTAACTTATTATGTCTCAAGTGTAAAAGATGACCTGTTGTCTGGTTCAGGCGAAGACATAGTCCATCCTGAAACCGTCTCTGTGCAGCGGCAGGTTGACCAAACACCAAGCTGACCTTGTCGCGTTCGCTTCTCTCGCAACCGAATGTTCGCACAACTTCTTGTTTAAAAGATTTAAAGCAACACTATGTAGAAAATGGCGTTTTGTGCAATATGGCGCGCCCCCACAGTTTCTGAGAGACAGAGACAGAGTCACCATTCACCCTGTTACAAGACACTGCCATCAAAATGATTTTGAAGCTGTTATTTGAAAGTAAAAAAAAGTTACATAATGTTTCTCTAATGTCTCCACAAATCAAGCACACAGTCGGAGGATCTGTGAAAAGATTTCACAGGACTCGGGACCCTTTTCTCGTCTGTATTAACTCTCTAATCTCGATAGACGTCTAATCTGATCTGACTTTTTTTTGTTTGTTAGTTTGTTTTGTTTCTCTCATCTGTCACTCAACATAGTGTGTTTTGTGCCCCCGAGGACCCGTGAGAGGGAGGGAGGAGTGTGAATCTGGGCTAATGAGTATGTTTTTCAGCTGTCTGTTTTTATTTCTGTTTATGGGTTGGAACAGTGATGTGATGCCAGACTTCTCATTTCGCAGTTTGAAGTTTGATTTATAAGCACATTTTCTCAAAAAAAGAGAGAGAGAGTCTGGCACACAACCCTGATGAAACCTCAACTTTTTCTTGTTATACTTCGATTTTTGAACAGATTAAACAGTGAATATGTGTCCACTAAAAACACATTTGAAAGAAAATGTATAAAATCTAAGTATTTAACAGCCAGACTGACTGTTCAACCCGACAACTCGAGCCCTCAGTTTGCTGTCTTGAAGCCTAAAAGACTCTCGACGCTATAACTAACTTTCAAATGCTACATATTCTAAAAATGTGGCACCTCTTTACCCGGTCTCTCACTGAGCGGCCGTATGTTTCCGACGCGAGTGTCAAGCCGCAGAAGACCCCTACGGATTGTGCCGCTGCTGTGTAAGAAGCTTTGCGGTGCCCCACTTATTCACAGAGCGTTCAGCTGCTACTGTACACAGTCTGAACCGACTGACAGGCCCGCTGGATGTGGCCACGCTAGCGACATGTCCCAGTGGCACTGTGCTAAATATCGCCCTGCCTTTCTCACTTACAATAGCTTCTAAATGAGGTCCGTCAAAGCCAAACGAGACGACGTGAAGAATACTCACATCTCGAGTGCGAGATTAATTACTTTTTTGCCTTTTTGTGGCTGCTATTTTGCTGACGACGCCGAAAACTAGGTCGGGGCGCCGCGAGCTGCTCGCATCGGCTTTGTCAGGGAAAAAGCAGGTACCTGAACAGGTGTTGCGGCGGCGGTTCGGGGTAGAATGAGTTTGCTTAGAGATTGAAACCAGCTCAAGGCAATCTGCCAGAGTGTTTGCTCACAAACAGAGATCTCTCAGTGAATTCAAACAGCTGTCAGCTTCTCATTATATCCGGTCACATTTTGGGAGAAGTTGACTCTTTTCCCCTTTTTAAGCTCCATAGCTTTCACATTTAATCTTCAGGCTGCATATAAGGCACTGATCTGCTGTAGCTTTGTGTCATTCCTCAGAGATATGTGTGTGTGTGTGTGTGTGTGTGTGTGTGTGTGTGTGTGTGTGTGTGTGTGTGTGTGTGTGTGTGTGTGTGTGTGTGTGTGTGTGTCGCTGTGGTCAACAAGAGCCAGTGGTGGTGTTTGGGTTAGCGGAGGAAGTTCCATCATGGGCAGGGTGGTATTTCCTGGAGCTGCTGAATAAATTACACCCTAAGTACCAGGACTATAAGACATGCACCCGTAATAGCACGAGGAATTGTATTTTTTCCTATCACAATATCATAACTATGGCTTTCGTTCCTACTTTATGAATCTTTTGCATCCTCCAGAGATCAGGAAGAAAAGATCTCTCCCCTGGTGACGGCATCGTTGCTCACGTTGAGACAAAAAGTTTGGAGACAACTTCCTGTGCGAGATTATCTCTGTTGCTAACATGTTAGAATAAGAATCCAAATCAGAGTGTACGAAGAAGGAATATGACATTATTGTAAATAAAAGCAATCACATGATTGTTTATTATTTGCATTTATCTTTTAACAAACCGTGAACCGAGGCCAAATAACAAATATAGATTTACTCTCTTTAAACAGCTGTAGTGTTTATATACCAGATATGTCAAAATACAAAATGAATTTACTTTTTAACTTCAACATCTACACCGATATCAATATACCTGTGATAGGCCGAAATCGGCTATTATCATTGGCAAGCCAATATATCAATCAGCCTCTACTTTTATTTTGGTAAATCCTACATTTACCAAAAGGCTTAAACTAGTGACGAGCTTGTGATGACTGCAGTGGACAAACTAAACGTATTGTCTTCATTTCACATTAAACTCGCTGTTCTGTGTAAACATTTGGTTTTGAGGTTTGTACCACTGTGATCACGGTGGTAACAGCCTTTACCATCGGGGAGGCCCGTCTGTCGCTGTCGAGCAGAGGAAGACGAGCTCTTTTTGAAAGTGAGCTACATGCGAGTCCCCAGTCGACTTCCATCTGTAGCGTTGCAACTATCCACTTCACAGCTGTGGCATTGGCTGTTTTCTTCCATCATCTGTTTCCTACTGTCTGAACGTGGTTTACAGTCAGCTGCTCGAGTTTGAAATCATCTTTGTCGTGCTTCGCTCTTCTGCCTGGACTCGTTATCTGTCATCATCTCCTTATCTGCAGCTCTGTCATTCAGTTACAGCCATGTGGAGGGATCCATCTGTGCACAATGTCCACACAGGCAGTTTTCTTTTAAAAATAGCCTCGGAGCTTATGGAAAAAAGCCCGATCGTGTTGTGATTTGATTAATTTCACGGATCCCCTTTATGATGAATTGATTATTAGCTCCGGTGATAATCTTTCATCCCTCTCTGCTAACGAGGTGTTATGAAATCTAGTAAGAATCGGGTTTCGTATCCCTCGCACAGCACATCTGACTTCATTTTTAATTCATGGACAACCCTGAACTTACCTTGAGATATGCAAGAGCGGAGCTAGAGTGGGAGAAAAAAAAGGCTGACTGGACACTTTTATACATTAATCATTGTCGGGAGTTGGTTAAGAGTGGTTTCATCTGTGGGGGAGGTCTCATCTGTGATGCAAATTATGCAGAATTTTTGGGTGGTGAAGTTAGAAATGATCCATACTGAGTTCAGAATTAGCATTCCTGCTTCGGGGACGTTTAATGTGTTGCTGTATTTGTGTGTTGTGACGAGTGGAGCCTCAAAAACTGTCATAGTATGAAAGTTTGAGGCTCTGAGAAGTAGCTGGTATTATAAAAAAGCAGGATATTTTTAGTTTCACATTCCTTTTATACAGCTGTACCAGTAACGCTGTTGATGTTGATGGTAGTATGTGGTATATAAACATTTGTGAGTTTACAGTCGGTCCATCACTCTGCCATGATATTTTGTACAGATTCGAGCCTTCCAGGATCAATCGACAATTACTGTTTAAGATTAAAATGTCTCGGCAACAACTAGAGCTGAACAATTAATCGAAATGTTATTAAAATCGCAACATGGCTGAGTGCAATATGAAATTGCAGGAGCTGCAATATTTTCTTAACAAGGTTAAATGTGTCACAACACATTTGAGCTGCCTCTGAAAGTCTAAAAATTCATAATCCACAGACTGAAGGGAGAACGCTTGCTTGACATGCAAAAATTACCATTCCCATTCAAATCATGACAATCGCAATATCAAAAACAATTGCAAAATGATGTTTTGCATATCTTTCAGCCCTGGCAACAGCTGTCAGATGGATTCCCATAACATTTAAAGTTGCACTATGTAGTTTTGGGGAAGAAATATTGTTTTTTATGCCTAAACAAACAAAATAAACAAACTGTTTTCATGACTGAGTAAACAAACTGACCTTAAAGGACAACACAACTTCATACTGTTTTACTTTGTTTACATGTGGCGGGCCCTGCCACCTTTCTAGCTTCAAACAGTGTTCTGGAGACCTTATTTTCCTCTGAGAGCAGCTTGTTTGTTCACTTATGGAAAAAATAAATATTTACTTTGTGATTAGTGCTAACAGAAAATGTTAGCTAATGACAGGCTAATCTGAGATTGTGTAAATGGTGAATATGAGGCCTTTGCCTGCTAAACATCAGCACTGTGAGCATGTTAGCATGTTGATGCTCGTCTCACAGAGCAGTAGGTATGACGTTAGACTCTTGATCTCCAGGATTAGATTAAAAAAGTCTTCTCCGCCTCATTAACTTATTTTTTTTTACATATAACATAGACCTATTTAGCAATAAATGACAGAAATGTTTGATTTAATTATATCTTTCCATAAAAGTCCCTCTAAACTCCCTTCTTAATTACTTTGTACTGCATCAGCGGGCATCAGTATGTTTTGATGCATGACCTTCTTCTCCCTGAGGCATTTTTGCTTTTGATATTTGATATTTGAAATTGCAGTGAGAGACAGGAAACCTGGGGAGATAGAGAGACTGAGAGGAGGGCAACAAATGTCTCCAGACATGTTGGTTATGTGGAATGCGTCTAAACCAGTAGGCCACCAGGATGCCCCCGTGGCTCCCACTTTTAAAGTGATCCTTTATCCTGTTGTCGCAAATGAAACGCGTTTGAACAGGATCTACTTAAACTTGAGGCGGCAAGATGAAATCAAATCCTGTTTCATTGTCATTTTAAGGAATTTCAAACGTCAGGATTTGTGTCTTGGTGTTTTTTTGTCCAGGCGCAGCCAGTGTGTGGGCCATCACTCCGGAGGAGAGGGGGAAACATGACAAACAGTTCGACAGCCTCGCCCCCGTCCTCGGCTATGTCTCAGGTAAGGTGTTGGCATAACAAACAGACCGAATACTTGTTTATGAAGAACACCGACGTGTCATCAGTAGTTCAGCGGTATCGAATGTCCATCTCTCTGAGTGGTTGTTGTGTGTCTTCAGGAGAGCAAGCCAGGAAATTCTTCCTCCAGTCCGGCCTGCCTCCTTCTGTCCTGGCTGAGATCTGGTAAGCACCGACTCACTGTTAGTGAGTCTTCTTCCTAAATAATGTTTCGGTAAGCCAGAGCATGTAGGTCAGTAGGTCCAGCCTTTGTTTTTGGTCAGTTTGGACCTCTCAGCCTGCTTTGAACTTCCTGTAGAGCACTAACTTCCTTCACAGCCTGCCCCACCCAGTAAACTGTGTGTATGTGAAGTGTGTGTGTGTGTGTGTTTGTGTGAATTACTGAAATTCAGTCCCATGTGTAGCTCTCGCCTTTTCTATTGTCTCAGTGAAGAAAAACAATACTGGGAATGCGCACTTTGCTAAAAACACGTCATCTTCTCACATGAGTTTTCTCTCTCCTCCTCCTCCTCCTCCTCAAGGAACCTCGCTGACTTCGACAGCGATGGGAAGATGGACCGACTGGAGTTCTCCATCGCCATGAAGCTCATTAAACTCAAACTTCAGGGGCGAAACTTACCCTCGTCCCTGCCAATCATTATGAAGCAATCGCCCGTGTCCAACTCCGCTTCAACCATCCCTACGTCTGCACGCTTCGGTAAAAATGTGTTCAATTTCAAAACCTCTACGCTCGAACGCTTTCTCTTCCAACGTGACCTTTTGTAGAAGTGTTATTTCATCAGTGGGCCAAGAAAACGAAAAAAATCCCCATTTTTGAATGTTCTTCTGAAACAGTGTTGTTGATCTCTTCATGTTCACCTGTGTGTTTCCTCCTAACAGGAATGGGTTCAATGCCAAACCTGTCAGTCGGTCTGTCATCCATGTCAACTATGTCAGCCATGCCCATCCTAACACCCATCCCGGTTAACCCCCACATGCACTCTGTGCAGCCCCTGATGATGCCAATGACTCTTCCCCTCATCACTTCTCTGGGAAACTCTGGACTCCCCAACGGCAATATCAACCTCCTCACCCCACCTCTTGTTCCCAACAATGCAGGTTGGTTCTGCAGCGGAACCACTCTGATTCGCTTGTCAGACAAATTTAAGACAGATATTGATTCGTGGTTCAGCACCAAGTCATTCAAACTTGACCCGGGATCAAAAGCGTGAACGTACGCTGAACGTTTTGGATTATGTTCCAGAGCCATTCAGACAATTTTCATTTCATGTAACAGGGATAGTTCACTGCTACATGTCGCTTTGAGATTGAATACAAAAGAGGAGAACCTAGAGTGTTGGAAAAGACTTTTCTTTTGCAAAGTATAGATAAGAGTCTTGTGCTTTATGCCTGTGCTGAATGGCTTTTGATATTCACTTGCGCACATGCAAAGAAAGCCACTACACGGTCACAGGTAGAGCTTTTTTTTATCATAATAACTTGGATAGCGACAGACGATATGAGAAGAAGAAGGGATGACATGCAGCCAAGGGCCGGAGTTCAACCCAGGTCTCTATAGTAAGGAGTCTGCCTTTTGTGTGTGGTGCTGACAAAGCTAACGTTAGCTCGCTAGCGTGTGAATGAAGAGTAAAAGGGATAGTTAAAACTGGTAACACCACACAAACTACAGCTTATGAAGCAATAACTTCTTCATATTCAAACCCAGTAACTGCTATGTAGCTAACATAACCAACCTACAAAGCTACTGTTAGCTTTCTAGCATGTGAATGATGATACATAATGAGTACTACATTTTGTTTAATAATGACGTAAACTGAGAAGATACTAAATTACATTTCACAAAAGTAAGTAGGCCACAAATGAAGCTAATAGCATCAGACTTTGAGACCAGCTAGTACTTTAGCTAACCTCCTCTCTACGTCACCACACCTGCACGACCCCTGTCTTGTTTTCTTGGCAGTTGTCTTTCCCTGAGCACGTTCCCGCCTCTTTATGTAGTTCTCTGTCCTGATTGGATAAAGTGGGCAGGGATACCAGAACATTTCTTTTTACTTTTACTGTGTGAGGAGAGACCTGGGTTACTGACCAAACACTCTCTAACAGTGATTTCTGTTGGAATATAGAGCTATTTAACACTTGTTTTAATAAGAAATTAACACTAACAGCAGCTTTAAGAAGGACTTAATGCACAAACGTGGAATGGATTCATGAAACGCTGGTGCAGCCTCATCTCGGCGTGTTATATTCAGTGTATCAGGGTCAGTTGCGCATTTCTGGTGCAGTGGTAACGTGGTGTGGATTATACATGACACATGAAAGGGCCTAAACCTTATCTATCTAATCCCTGAGGTCTTATATCTGTCTTGAGGAGCACACAGTGTCAGTATGTGTGTATATATACGTTTTGGTATGCAGTGAGATGAGTCACCGCAGTCTTTACGGCAGTTTCTGTGTTTGCGAGATAAAAAACAGTCATTGATGTCAGGAGTAGGTGCACATATACAGTATATGACATCCTCATTTAGTCTGTTTTTCTCTCTTTTTTTATCCGACTCCTCGTATCCCACCTCCTCCATCTGTCCTACGGCTGCTCTCTTTAATCTCACTCTGTCTGTTTCGACTCTAATCTTTCGTCTGTGAAATGAGCAATCCGACAAGAGTGAGTGTGAAATGTCTCGTATTATTTGGTGTCCCCTCAATCGTTACCCTCCCATCTCCCTGCTGATGAAATTAAACCAGCGCCACACTTCTCCAGACTAACCCTCTTTAGCGCAGAGTTTCAGGCCATCACTTTGTTTTTGTTTTTTTTATCCAGATGTCAATAACCTTGCTGCTGGAGCTCTGTGTGCTGCGACTGTAAAGTGCGAGGAGATAAGATTAGATGTACACATATTCAAGGGCAATTGCGCACGGCACGTCTACAGTCAGAGACTGATTGCATAAAGAAAGCACGTGTAGACGCTTTATGTTCGCACATTTTTCAAATTAATTACCTTGGATTTGTCAAAATCGTGTTTAACTATTAACAAACTGCCTTCAACCCTTTCTCGCAGGGCTCCCTCTCTCTGGCTTCTCCTCTCCCATGGCGTTCTCTCCATCCACCGGCATGTCAAAGGCAAACTCTCTCCTGGACCTTGGATCCAGCAGGTGAGACGTAGCGTCAATAAATAGATAACTGCATGAAATATCCCGTAGCCTTCCCTGAAAGATGCATTTAAAATCAAGCTTCTCCAGGTTTTGTGGGGGATGTGAGGGGATGCACCATTTTTTAAGCATTGATTTTGAGAGAAAAGCCGGTATAAACACTGGTTTGTGTCGCACACTATCAGCCCATTAGTTCGGCGTTCGCAAAGCATCAGGGGGGTTTTTTTGCAGGGAAGGGTTGGGGGATCAGAATGCAGGCAGAGATGAAACACTTCGATAACAGAGGGAGAGCAGGAAGGCATTTTGAAATCAGATGTTGTAGTTGGCAAACAGGAGGAAGTGGGCTCGTTCAGAGTCACAAACATTAGAGGAGAACGGGACTCAAATGGCATTCTTACAGGAGGAGGTCACTGTTACTGAGGTCTATTTCAGTAGCCATGTTGGGTCCACTTCTAGATCTTTTCTCAGCAGCTACTGATTGGATCGCAGTGTTACGTTGTACAAATATTCATGGTTCCCCGAGGAAGAAGCCTACTGACTTTATTACTTTCGTCTAGCACCGCTTTGAGGTTCACATTTGTAGTTTTAATAACCTGATGGGTTGAAAATAACCCCTGACTTTTCCTCCAGAGCCACTTTGTCTAATACCTGCAAAATTGATGACAGTCCCGCCATCCCTTAAAGGTCCATTGTATGAAATTAAGCAGGGATCTAATGGCGGAAATGGAATATAATGTTCATAATTATGTTTTCATTAGTGTATTATACGATTATCGATGCACAGTTGCCAAATATTGATGTTTTTAATCAAACATGCAGCACTGTAATCAGATTCCCCCTGACAATTAGACTTCCCAGAGTCACTAGCTCTTAGTGGTGTAAACTTCTGTAAGCGTAATTTACACAGATTGAGGTGTATTTGTATCTTTTATTTCCAGAACTGTTCTGCTTTCTGGCAGTTTGGACTCTGCGCTCTTTTTTTTAGACATTGTTTCATGTCAAAATCTGTGAAACTGACACTACAATGCAGTGAATAAATCTTCAGAGGCGTTCTTCCTTTTTTACAGTAGCCCAGAAGGGACAAACCAAGGCCTTTCGTGCAGCACAGAGCTGCTAGCATAGCTGCTGATTCCTGTTAAAAAGTAAGATAAACATAGTTTGTGTTTCAGATGAGGTCTGTAAATTAAAGGAACTGGTTATATGTAGCTGACTGAAGGAGATAAATGTAATGTTTGTCACATGTGCTAATGGAAATACGAGAGATTGCAAGTCCTACATCTACAACAGTCAAACTTCTACTTGTGCTTTGGATCGGCACACTTAATCCTCGCCCTGAATAATTACAGTGGTCTGATGTAACAAAGAAGAAACTGGAGTCTGGGAGGTTTTGTGCAGTTTCAGCAGCAGCCAGATTCCCTTGAAAAAGGACAATAGTGGTATCCAATATCCTCCATCCTTCTCATGGTGTTTTGTGCGGTTTGGGAAACAGGATAGGAGTCGTATCTGGTTTCATTTCGTATTGTTTTGAGGAGCCCAGGGCTTCACACAGCCCTGACCTCAGGTGTAGGTGGTGAGGTGAGTAATAATAAGGAGTGTTAGGAAGTCAAACAGCAGCACAGGTTGATCCAACAGCCGCCCACATCGCATTAACCTTCAGGTTCCCTTTGTGACATCCTCTTATGTCATGCTAGACACGTTGTCCTTCTCTTTTTTGTTTCCGGACCCATAACAAGTCTTAATATATGGAAATTACACAGCCGTTGTGACACATACATACACACAGGAGAGGCATATACACACAGAAAAAAAAGCCCTTGGGCAGAGGGAGGATCCCACACCACATCTCCCTTTGTCTCCCTGAGTACTGCAAGTTTCCACCCTATAATGACTGGGAGAAAATACATTCTTTTCAAATGAACATCGTTGACCCGGCCTATCCTTTTTGCTATTCTTGCAGAGGCATTGTTTGTAATAAAAACAGAAAGGCTGATTAGCGTTGCCTGAGGAAACAGCGCTGTCTTGTTTCAGAGAGTCACTGTCTACGTGGTCGTTTGCAGCAGCGGCTTCCTCCACAGCTAATTAAGAGCCGAGGAATAACACCGGGGAGTCTCGAGGCAATTAGTGGTTTTAAGCCGAGGCTTGAATACGAGGGGAGGAAGAGAACACTGACCACATAATATTATTGTGTCATTTCCCTTTAGGTGATGTCGTGACATATCAAAACGCCTCTCTCTGTTCACAGCTCAAATTCTTCGTCCACCACGTCGCTGGCCAGCAACTCTCCGAAGACGGGCGCGAGCGATTGGGCCGTCCCGCAGGCCTCGAGACTGAAGTACCGTCAGCAGTTCAACACGCTGGACAAGCTCATGAGTGGCTACTTGTCAGGTACACACACACACACACACACAGACACAAACACACACACACACACTCCAACCTAAATAAACATGAGGTTCTCAGGACCTGTCGGCTGCTCATGACTAGTCTGACAGAGCAAACTCTGCGCCAGCTTCACTTCACACACATTGCTCTCAAGTAGTCCTGTGATTGATCTTAACCCCACTCGACAGAAACCAGCAGTCAGACGTACGCAAACACTTTTCACTTCAGGGGATCGCTTGAAAATTCACTCTGCTCTTATTTTGATGTCATTTTTTTAACTTTGCAGGTCCTCAGGTTAGAAATGCGCTGATAGCATCGAACCTGACACAGACTCAGCTAGCTACCATCTGGTGAGTATAAGGTGTGTGTGCGTGTGTGTGTGTGGTGTCTCTACTCTGCAGTTTAATACCACTGTAAATCATAATAGCTCTAAAAATGGAAAACAACTAGACAGGTGATTGTTGTGGATCTCTTGGATGTTAAAGGTGCATTATGTAGGAATTTTAGTTGGAAATACTCAACAGACTGAAAAAATAACAACAGGTTTGATGTCAGGACGTCCATGTGTTGTGTTTCAGAGATATCTATGCTACTGGAGTTAGCATGCTAACCAGTTAGCCCCGACCCATCCCAGTCCAAAGCTTTCATGCTAGCCCCTAGCTCCCCTGGTGCTCCGTGCTCCCAGTCTGGACCGCTAGGTGAACGACTTACCAAGCTAACTAGCTGAGCTACAGGTAGCAGCTGTCCTGGTGATATGCTGCCCCTTGTTTGTGTGAGAATGAATTCGACAGGTGGCTAATTCTTACATATTGCACCTTTAATGCTGGTATCTGTAATGTATTGGCCTTTGTGGCAGGTAAAGGTCATTAAAATGATGGCGGAAATACACCAAACAAGGAATATTATCCAAAATAGTACTTCTGACTTTGTCGCACCTCATTGTGGCATATACTTTAAACAGTGGTCTAGCTAACTATTGGAGCTATTGAGCCTATTTTAGCTTATTGTTTTGGTTTCGAGGCTTTGTACTGGTTTCAGAGGTAGTAACTGTCGGGACTTGGCTTGTCCAGGTTTAACCGTGTGAAGCAGTAGCTGATAAGTCGGCAGCCACCTCCTGGGCATCCTCGAGGTGCCCTTGCGCAAGGCACCGATTCCTTTAACTGCTCGACTGCTGGAGTGCTGACACTGTGGCTGCCCCATCGCTCGGACACCTCTCCACTAGTAGTTCCTGAGTGTGTGTGTGTATTTTGGCCATACTTGTGTGTGTAATTTAAAAAGGCAAACAACAGAGCGTAAACACTGGGTTCCCCCAGCGAGATTAATAAAGTGCTAAATTCAATTTTCATTTACTCTTTTGTGTTCACCCTCAGTGCTCTCATCACTGTTGTTCTGGCAGCAGGCAGCTGTTTTTTAGCTAAAAAGCTCCTGTATATCACGTACCCAGTTAGTCAGCAACTAGCTGTGTGGTGATAATGAGCCAGATAATTCCTTCAAGGAGTTGGTGGAAAACAAAACAGAGCTGAAAGGAGAGCAAGGCCTTGATTGTACTCCTAAGCAGACCCATAGACGGAGAGCTGCAAGTATTTCTGCTTGTGCTACTTCCTGGAGTCTCATACCGCACATGTGCAGACATACGCTGCTGCTCTCTCTAGCAAAGCGATCGGCGGCATGAATGTAAACGCTGCTCTGCGTCGGCTGCGTTCAGTGTAAATAAGCGACTGTTTGCTAACTCGTTCCTGAACAACTTTACGAGGTCGTAATTTGTGAGCGTTTACAGCTTCTTCCACTCCCTCTGCATAATAAAATCATGACAACGTTTCAGATTTCATATTTATTGCTCTGCCATGTGACTTACTACATCGTGTGTACACAGGACCTTGGCAGATGTGGATAAGGACGGGCGGCTGCAGGGGGACGAGTTCATCTTGGCCATGCACCTGGTGGACATGGCTAAAACTGGCCGACCTCTGCCCCTCACGCTGCCGCAAGACCTGGTTCCTCCGTCTCTCAGGTACAGATGTTTGACACGCTCGCTCTGTCTATGATTACATTCATTATTACAACCACTGACACTGTTTTTCTCTCATTTCAGAGGAGGAATCAAGCCCAGTGAGCTTGTTAATGGGACAGGGCCGTACATTACTCCCTGTTTAATAGACACAATAGAGGTAGAGCCTGCACAGAAGACCAAGAGCAGCGGTAGGCCACATTCTGCACACTTTGTTGTAACGCGAGGCGTCCTCGGGTCTTGCTCTGTGTCACAACCGCTCTCTTTCTCCTAGTGTCCTTCGAGGACAAGCTGAAGGAGAACTTTGCGCGAGGCAGCGCCGAGCTGGAGAAACGGCGCCTGGCTCTGGAGGAGGCGCAGCGGAAGGAGAGGGAGAGGCGAGAGAGGGAGGAGATGGAGGCGCACGAGAGGAGGGAGAGGGAGGCCAGGGAGCATGAAAACCGGAGGAGGCTGGAGGAGGAGAGGCGGCTGGAGATGAAGAGAGAGATGGAGAGGCAGAGGGAGGAGGAAAGGGTGAGAGAGCTGGAGAGGAAGGAGGTGAGTGGGAGAAGAAAGCTTCTAGCCACTAGATTGTCGTCTCCGGTGACCGCGTCTCTTCGTGCTTTCAGGCGGCGAAGCTGGAGATGGAGCGCCAGAGGAGGGAGGAGTGGGAGCGTGGGAAGAGAGAGGAGCTGGGGAGGAGGAGAGAGGGGGAGCAGGAGGAGATCTCCCGACTCAGGGCCAAAAAGAAGAGTCTAGAGTTGGAGCTGGAGGCTGTGGTGAGACATTTTTACAATCTTGCATATGTTAATGAAAGCACGAGCACGCTGTGATATCAACTCCCCGGTCTCAAAGGGCAACAAGCACAAGCAGATCTCAGACCGCCTGCGTGACGCTCAGAGCAAACGGCGGATTCTGAAGGCAGAGGTGGACCTCGTCAATCAGAAGAGGGACGCACGCATCACAGAGATCAACACGCTGCAGCTTCAGTTTGAGGTGAGAGAAGGAAGAAAAATATTTTGCGCATTTAAATGAATCCCGTAAATGTTTAGTTTTTTTTCATGCCTCTGTGTTTGGCCACAGGACTGGCAGAAGAAGCTCTCACTGCTGCTCCCAGAACAACAGAGGCTGACGGAGAAGCTGCGAAACATCAACCTCAACAAAATCTCCTGTGGGTCACAAACGCCTGCTCGCACAACACATACAGACAACACCCGTCGCTGAGCTCTCTCTCCGGTCTCTGACCTTTGACCTTTTGTCTTGTAGCCGTGGCTCTGACCTCTCTGACCGGGAGCGTGACGGAGAAAGGTGTGAACTGCCGGCGGCTGAAGGATCAGCTTGACACTCTGGAGAGGGAGACGACGGACAAACTGGCCCAGATGGAGGAGTACAACAAGGAGCTTAAGGTCAGATTCAGCACGCGGAGGATGGCGATGACTGTTTGAGCCAATGTCAGAACATTTTAGTTCAACACAATCTATATTAGTCCGGGGACGAGCCGGGTCAGACCACAGATTGTAGAAGATACAAATTTCTCGGTCACTTGTTGGAGGCAGAAAATCAAGATTTGGAATATTATGATTCGCCGAGATACCTGTCAATCAAGCAAACATCTTACCAGTGATTGTTCATCAGGGTAGTACTACTGCTTATGTGAAAGAAGTAGTATAAAGCCTCATGCATGTAATTTGATAAATTGCCTCCAGTGATGTCACTTGGTGGCGCAGTTGCATTGTGGGTAATGTAGGCAACATGTGTTGAAACACAGTTCACTGGTCTACATTGCACTCCTATAACACTTATCGCCACACATTCTTCTTCCTTTTCAAAACCCTGTGCCTACATTACCCACAATGCAACGTAGCCACTGAGAATGTATCAGATTACATGAAGCTTCCTCGGGAGCCACAAAAGGCTTTATATTACTTTTTCACATATGCAGTAGTACTCCCTAATACCTGTAAACACACTTTAATGTGAAATTTGGTGGAGTTGCCCTTTAAGATGCCCCATGTGTGGTCTGATTTAGAAAGTCAGACATTTTTTAGTGCCCCAAATTCTTATATTTACTATAAAAATCTTAACTAACCTGTGAGCAATTAAAAACCTCCCTGCTTCAGTGTCTAACTGTTTTTCATCTCTTTCTTCCTTTTTTATTAATTAGTAACTCAGCATCGTTTTAAATGAGGCCAATCTTAATGGTTCTTCAGAGTTTAATTAAGGTGAAGTTTGAAGTGAAATTGAATTTTGTCTATGTATCAAGACAGGATTTTCATCCATACCCCTCTGGTGTGAAAGCCAAGAAGCAGTTGAGTTGTGTAATAGATCCCGTTAAACATAAATTATGCATTGGACTTTGTCAGTTGTGAATTTAAACTGCATTACCACACTGGGATTTATGTAAATCTGGCAAATGGTCCTTTAAGTCTTTATTAAAAATGATACAACTTGTTTCTCAGTGAGCTTTAGATGTTGCTGTTAGGCGTTTTCTTTAGCTTTGGAGTTTGCGAGGCTAGTCAGCTTCTCCCTGCTTCCTCTCTTCATCCTGGCTGAGCTGATCAAACGGCTCGCTCAAAACTCCAATTACTCAATTACTACAGTTTCGCATGATATGATCCGTCGTACAAATGTACTGGAGGTGCACACGAACGCAACAGGAGTAGCCTTTTTGAGCGCGCAAAGAAAATATGAAGTTGATAAATATCTGTTTTTGCTGTGAATGTGTCAATATGTCATCCGATCCGCTGTAGCGCTCTATAAACAAGTGTTAAAACTTTGAGGACTGAGGGACTTCACCGCGGTTAATCACAGGCGGCGAGAAAAAAAAACTATATTTCAGAGTAATAACCTGAACTACAGTGTAATCTCAATGTGTGACCTCCTCCTGAAAGCGATTCCTCATCTAACTCTCGTCAAGGAAACCGAAAAGCGTGTTTTCCAAAATGTCAAACTGTTCCTTTATGGTTATGTATTTAAGATGAATATTTCATTATAGAGGTCAGGTGCAGCAAAATAAAGCAGCATCACTGTGTGATGGATTACACCAATATTATGAACAAGAAGTTGGTGTGTAGGGAGTTTTTTTTTTTCCGGCTTAAAACGCTGCTGTGACATCTGCTTCAGCCGGTGTTGGTGACGTTACAGTTTCACCTCAGGCAAAGAAAACCTATTACCTGACCATTACTGCAGACATACACGTCGGCTGGCAGAAAGCCCGATAACTCAGCACCTGTGAAGAATGATGTCATGTCCTCTCCCGGTGTATCATCAATCTGTTACTAATGATTGCAGCATCAAAAAAAGCTGCTCTTTCTCTTTTACCTGCTCTGATGGTTTCTCTTATTAACTGCTTTTAACGTCTTTCTCTTTCTCCCTTTCTCTTTTCCCTCCTCTTCCCTCCACCTGGACATCTTTCTTCTGGTTTTCCATTTATTTTGTGTTGCCTCCTTTCCCTTTTATCACCCTTTTCTTCCCGTCCCTTCCTACAACACATCTGTTTCCCTCCTTTAATCTCGATCACACTTATTATATTTCACCTTCTGTCCGTCCCGTCCTCTGCCCTGCTCCCTCCCTCCGTCCTCACACTGTGTTTCTTTCGTAGCTTGGGGATATGGATGACTGTGTCCTGCGGGGCCTTCTGTCTCTGCTGGCCTGCCTCAGCCAGCTCTTCCTTCTCATCAAGGTTATCTTTCTTTCCTCCCTGTCTCTCTCTGCCTCCCACAGTGCGTAATCTTTTTTTCACCAGCGCTCCTCATTACGTTTTTTCTGTCATCTCACCTCCTGCGTTCCCTCGAGCCACAAGTCTTCCTTTTAGTTTTCATCCCCGTGATGATTCGATCTCCTCGCTAATCCTTGCTCTTTTGTCTTTTCACTCATTATTAAATGGAGCTTGTGCTCTGGTGCCATGTCCTCCCCTTTTTTCTTTTTGTTATTTCTCTCCATGGAGTTTGGAGCCTGTGTTTTCTGTGTAAACAGGATGCACCCTGAGGGTAAAACACACACATACTGAATGCTTAACCTGCACATTTGTGTGTTTGCCAGTTTGTGGGCTGGCTCTTTTGCATCAGTTTTGCATGTTTTGGAATGACTGTTTTGCATCAAATACTCCTTTTTAAACCCACGCCACATGTAGAGATGAGTTTTGAAACCGTACTTTGTAGTTTTAATACAGATTTAATAAAAAAAAGTGCTGTTTTTGGCTGCTGGAGCAGAAGGAAAAGCTTGCATACAGTCGTGTTTTGTGTTTTCTGTTTGATCACAACACTGTTTCTGTGTTGTTAAACTAGTCTTGTGTCTTTTATGTCTCTCTAACGCGTTGCATACCCTGTGACTGCATCAGGAGCTGAGGGAGAAGCAGGTGAAGCAGCAGGCCGTCCTGGACGACCTGTACAGAGTCAAAGAGGAGAAACTGAGGGAGCTCCAGAGACGCAGGGAGGAGGAGCTGGAGAGGAGGAGGAGGGAGGAGGAGGAGGCTGCCAGGTAAGCATGAGGAAAAATGTGACTTATAATTGTCTGCGTCTGCACAAATCTTTCATTAGTTTACTTGTATCTGCTTTTGTTTCTCTTTATGTCCAAACTGAAACAAATAATAATTATTTTTACTGACAATTAATCTGCTGATTATTTTGTGGATGAATCAATTAATTGTTCGGTCTATTAAATGTCAGAAAATAGTGAAAAATGTCCATCCCAGCTTATTAAATCCCAAGCTGATGCATTTAAATGTCTCTTTTTGTCAGTCCAAACCCCAAAAATAGTCAGTTTAATATGATATAACACCGATGAAAGCAGGACATTCTGATATTGGAGATGCTGAAGACATAATTTTCTGCCATTGTTGCATAAATATCACTTTAATGATGAATGATTGTTTTTGCTGTAAAACACTTAACTACAGAAGCCCTGAAGGGCAAGTGAGGACATTTTTTTCTGGTGATGACTTGAGAACTGGTGATTATCCTCGCAAAACAATTTTTTTTCCACCAGTTCTCAAATCATAAACACAGGAGAAAAAAACAGTTTAGATCAGACTTAGAAGATGGATCACCAGAAACAAAAACATCCTCACTTGCCCCTCAGGCCTTCTGTAATCACCTCTCGCTGCTCTAATTTAAAATAAAACACATGTTCTTCTGTGTTGTGCTTTAAAAAGTTGCATGTAACTCCCACAGACAGGCGAAGCTCGAGCAGGAGAGGAGGGAGAAGGAGGAGGAGGAGGCGCGTCAGAGGAGGCTCCTGGAGGAGCAGAGGGCCAGACAGAGGGAGGAGGAGGAGAGGGAGGCACAGGCGCGCCTCCGAGCCGCCCAGGAGAAAGCGCAGGAAGAGGAGAGGAGGAGGAGAGAGCAGGAGGAGGAGGAGGAGAAGAGGAAGCGGGAAGAGGAAGAAAGGAAACGAAAGGAGGAAGAAGAGGAGGAGAGAAGGAGGAAGGAGGAGCAGGAGAGAGCAGCGCAGCAGCTGGTGGTGGTGCTGGCTCAGCGATCCTCGAAGCTGACCACGTACAGAGCTCTGTACTCGTTTGTTGCCCGGAACGCAGACGAGCTGAGCGTGGACGCAGACTGTCTGATAGAGGTGAGAGTAACTGTTCCTGATTGGTCCAGTGGATGCTCGTCATCGTCGCCTGGCTGTGGTTGATTGAACCGTGTTTTCCGTGATGCAGGTGGACGAGCAGACCGTCGGCGAGCCTGGCTGGCTGTGCGGGAGTTACCGTGGAAACCGGGGCTGGTTCCCCCAGAGTTACGCAGAGAAATGTCCGACCCCCTCCACCACTGAGACTGCCCCTTCGTTACCCGGAAAAACATCCTGTCCGCCGCCACCGCTGAACGCAAGGTAACACTCAGGAAGGAACGGGATGCTCAGGACGGTCTCAAAGACATTTTAATGTGCGATGCTTGTGAGACAGTTTTGTGTTTTTTTTGCTGTCTGATAGTCCGTAACAGTCACCTTGGGTGTAGTGATTTACGCCTCAGTTCTGTGAGGTTGTTATTATCCCCGTGTTGGCTCCTTCCCCTAATGGTTTGTCCCTCCTGTTTCACCCAGAGTCCCAGATGGGGAGGTAGTAGTCGACAGCCCTGCTCCTGCCCAACCAGACACTTCACAGGTGAGGAGGGAGTGCTTATGTTTACTTTAAACTGCAGCGTGCAGCGGCTTGAGTCTGACTTCTTTAAAGAAAGCTCGCTCCTAATGGACGGGTAAACGTTTAAGTGACCGATGCAGATTTAAACCCTGTTTTGTTGCCTCGTCAGTTCAGAGATAAACGTGATTTTTTTCTGGATCTTTCATCCGGGAGAAACATGGGAGTTATCTGTTTGTGCGCTATCTGTATTTACTCTCTGCTGTCTGGTATCACAAGGACAAAATGTTCTCCAAAAGGTTTTTTACAGCACTTAGTTTACTTAGTTGCAGCTGATTCATCAGTTGATATCTACAGTGGGAATATTATCTGAAAATGTCGTGAGCTTTTCAATTATCAGGGGCCTCCCTGTCCTGCCAGTTTATTAAAATTCAAGCTGCACTAATCCATATTTTATCAGTATTAAAAATGGAACAAGCGACTACGTGTAATGTGAAAGGAGGAACTTGTAAGGACAAATCCAGAGAGCAGTATCATCACATTCTGCACTTCTTCCTCAGCTCTTCTCAGATTGTCAGCGTCCTTCAGCTCATGTTTAGATATATCACAGCACCGAGCAGCAGGCAGACACAGCTGCTGAATAAAGTGAGCGTTAAGCAGCTAAAAACTAGATTTTTGTCCTCGGAGGTGGTGGAGTCGAGTTCCCTCTGGACCCCAAAAGCCTCTTTCGGCACCTAACATATAATATAACATCAGCTACATTAGCATCTTCATTGTACCCCAGCTGCTGGGCGATCTCAAGCCATATACAGTACTGTCCTCCACTTGGTTGTTGAGGTAATCGTTGTGGTGTCTGTCAGACAGTATTGGCTGCTGTGAGACCAAACTGATCAGGTTTTCTCCCGTTTTGACGCGGACATCAGCTGAAATAAAGGATTTTATCAGCCAACCATCAAGGTCTGCTGGAATATTATATATAAAGTCAGTTTTTATACGTTTCTGTGCAATTTTTTGGGATGAAATCCATGCTTTGGTGTGAAAAGGCCTTGAAAGATAAAAATAAGAAAGCTTGTGTACTGTAAGTTAAGCAGAAGAGCATGTAAGTTAATGTACTTCTGGTGGAGGTGGAGCTGTGTGGGCACTACAGCCGTGTACTTTATGTTTCAACTCGCTGTCGGAGAGGAGAGCGAAAAAGCCACTGATGTCGTCACGACATTGTGAAAAGTGAACACTGAAACCATCTCAAATATTCATAATCGACACACAACTACTACCTACTGGATTTTAAGATGTGTACTACCTATTTCACAAAGGCCAAACGCCCTGTCTCGCAAATTCACTTCCCGTGAAAGTGAAAGATAATTTGTGCGTCCACCCCCGCGATTTGGATCCACTCCAGACTTTAATGGGTTCGTCCTTGGCCCGTGCTCAACCCATCAACCGAGTTTCCTGAAAATCCGTGTGTAGTTTTATCGTAATACAGAACAAGCCATAATGTTTCTCTGCATCTGCCGCTGCAAGTGTAAATTAGCAGCTGTTTGCTAATCGGTTATATATCAACTTTACGAGGCCGGCGTGCCAAAAATAACTTAATGCGGGTTTAAATCTAATTTCAGTGGGTATCTTGTTGGTATAACAGCATCTGCCTCCGTAGTATATGACGGCTGTAAACTGTCTTTGGCGGGCGAGGAACTAGGTCTGGCCGAGGTACTCGCGCTGCTGCTGACACCAGCACACACACACTCACATCCTGAACAGCAGTATGGTTTTATATTTATAGCTTTTCTCTACTGGGAGCTCTTCTCTCTCTCTGCCTCTGTGTGGGTGACCCAGACATTTACAGATCCCCATCTCCTAATAGATAACATCAGTGTTAGTGGGTCTGGCATTTGTAGGTTATGTCTCAGGCTCAGAATCAAATGAAAAGTAATAATATTCTTGGTGGTTTTACGTCACAGAGGCTCATTTTATGGTTTGCTTGATGTAACAGATGAATCTACTCTCTCTCCTCAGCCCTCGGTCCCTCTGCTGGCTCGAGCCGTCTCCTCCTGGTCGGCCGCCTCGGAGGCTCGCCCCAGCTTCTCCTCCGGCATCGGCGACGTCATCACGTCGCTGCTGAGCTTCTCACAGGGCGACATCATCAGCGTGCTCCAGCAGAGGGAGGACTGGTGGTTGGGGCAGCTCAACGGGACGCAGGGATGGTTCCCCAAAGGCTGCGTCGCTTTGGAGACGGCCGGCAGCACAGAGTACGAAGACACACACACAGACACACACCTCTGATGTCGAATTAAGTTGAGCATGAGCCTAAACTGACTTTGTGTTGATCTCATTCTAGTTTGGACGCATTTGACGCAGGCGACTCTGTTCATCTAGAGGGTAAGTTGAGTTTACGTGCAGAGTAACAGGTTTTAACATGACGAAGTTCTGACTTTCACTCCCGTGTTCGATCCAAACCAGAGTATGTGGCCTTGTACACGTACGAGAGCCCGGAGATGGGGGACCTGACGTTCAATGAGGGGGATGTCGTCATAGTGACGGAGAGAGAGGGAGAGTGGTGGCGAGGATGCATCGGGGATCAGACGGGGGTTTTCCCCTCGAACTACGTCCGACCTGTCGAACCAGAGGTCAGTCCACTTGTGTTTATTAGTGGGAGAGTTCTGTTAGAACCATGGTACTGCTGTTCTGACATGAACTTGAAATGTTTGTGACAGTAGAAACACAAGATTATATTATTGGCAACACATTAAAGTGTGTTTACAGGTATTTGGAGTACGACTGCATGTGTGAACAAGTATTGTAAAGACTTTTTTCGGCTCCAGAAGAAGCTGCATGTAATCTGATAAATTTCCTCCAGTGATGCCACTCAAGGGCAGAATTGCATTGTGGGTAATGTCAGTTCTGCTGTATGGATCTTGATCATTTGTTTTGAAACTGTCCATCATGAGTCCGACAGTGTTATCAGAGTGCAATGCTCGACCAGTGACTGCTTTTCAAAACCTGGAGCCTACATTACCCAAAATGCAACTCAGCCAGTGAGTGACATCACTGGAGGCAATTGATCATATTAAAACAGCCTCCTCTGGAGCCACATAAGGTTTTATACTACTTATTTTTCACATATGTGTATGTGTACTGTGAACATGGTGAAATTTGACAAACTATACTACAAAGTAATTAATCCAGTGATCAGTAGATGAATCTATATGTTGACAGTCATCTTTGATCACAACCCTAACATCGTTTTTCCTCATGTTATATATACTCTTCTTGAATTTTGTATCTTATTGACTTATTTATTACTTACTTTTACTTTATTCGTTAAGGCGACGAGACCTGGAGCTTCAACCAAAAAGCCTGGTGAGAAAATGCACACATTACACACACACACACACACACACACACACACTGTCACATTATGCTGATTGCCTCTGTAATGCTCTTGACATTTACCTGATCTAAATTCATCCTCAGCTATTTCTGTTTGGTCAACAGAGATCGCTCAGGCAGTCAGCACCACCGCCGCCGCCGCCACCGTCGCTCCCATGATACATCAGCTGCGTCTGTCTCCAGGGCAACTGATTGTGGTCCTGGCTAAGAACTCCACCGGCTGGTGGCTCGGTGAACTACAGGTCAGTCATTACAGCCACATGGTCCCTGTGAGAGTTATGAGTCTTTTTTGAGAAAATAAAAGTAGAAGAATAATCTTAGCTGCTAATACTTAAGCATGTCACAAACAAGGTTGTACTTCTTATAGCTCTAAATCCTGATGTGCAGTTCAAGGTCACCTGCACTGTGTAGCACTGTATGAGCATGATTAATCAGCTGTAGTCCACTTAAATCCACTGCTCATATCTGAATATCCACATTGCTGGAGAATTGAAGGTAAATGAGAGAATGTAAATTTTAAATATTTAAAGGTGCAATATGTAATAAATGACCTCTGGATGTCACCCACTGCTATGTTGCAGTATGTAAGAATTGCCCACCTGTCGAAACAAACAGGGTGCAGCATATGACCGGGGTAGCTGCTAACTGCTGCTAACTGTAGCTGCCTTAAGGTAGTAGGCTTGGTGGTTAGCTGGTTAGCATGCTAACTTCATTAGATGTGCTATTTCTTCACATTCTGTTGATAATTTTTGAACGTTTTAGGCTATAATTCTTAAGTATTGCACCTTTAACAGCATAAAAACTATTTAGAGCACTGTTAAATGATTGTCGAGAAAAATGTCTTGGTCATGTTTGATGTATGTCATGTCCTACAAGCCTTAAAACATGATGGAGGAAAACATGTATTTTTCCACCAAACAACCTGTACTGTAGATGTCTGTGTATCTGCTGACTTGTCAGATCAATGGAGAGCTGGTGGGAGGTGGGCAGGAGGTTACAGGAGTAATAACAAGGCTGTCTATATGTCATATAGCTCCAGCAGTGAGAGGTTAATCCACACTGTCTATTTTGTGCTGAGGTGGCCACTGTAGCTCCGGTTAAACCCTCAGTGTACAGTTTGACACAGTAATGAGACGGCTGAGAAACAGCGAGGAGCGGACGGTTCAGCCAAGGTAGTCAGAGTTTAATTTAACATCGTTGTACAGTGATCTCGGTAATGAATATGCTGATCGAGATCAAGAGGGATGAGACATTAAACAGAAGTCTGATGGTCGTTCCACAGACTTCAGGTTGAGCTTTGGTTTGATTTATGACGGCAGTGAGTATAAATTCCCAGTAAAGACCCGTCGAGATTGAGCGTAGATTGTTGTCCGCGCTGCTGGGATTCTGGAGGTTCTGCTCTCTGCCCGGACAGAATCGATCCATCAGTTCATCTCGCGATGTAGAATTCAAAAGTGAACCGGCAAGAGATTGATTTACTCTCACTGGCTCTTTTCCCTCCAGGCGAGAGGCAAGAAGCGCCAGAGAGGCTGGTTTCATTCCTCTCACGTCAAGCTCCTCGGCCCCTCCAGCACCAAGTCCTCCCCCTCCCCTCTGCCAGGTGACGGCTGACACACTTTGAACATTGCATCCTATTCGTGACCAGTGTGCATGATCTGGTATTGCACAGTTGGGGTTTGTCTGTAATAAATGAAGTTAAATCAAGCATGCAGAGACGTTAATACATTATAATTCTAGACTATGATTACTTTGACGACCCTGCCAATAACCGCTGATGAGTGTCCGAGTCTATGTATTTGAAATTTTATAGAAAATGTGCATTGATGTGCTAAATAAGTATGATGCAAATGTCAAGGTGCCAACCTTTATAGTTATGTGTGTACAAACTTAAATGGCTAGCCATCCAATAACTGTTTGGATTGGTGGACCAATCAACCAACAGGCCAACAGGCCATTCCCAGAACCACTCTGTTAGTATAAAAATATTAAGTAAACTGATAAATCCATCTTGTCCACATACTTAAATTTAACCCCACGCTCGCCTCTGATCCCTCAGTGTGCCAGGTTATTGCAATGTACGACTACACGGCTGCCAATCGCGATGAGTTGAGCTTCTCCAAGGGTCAGCTGATTAGCATCCTGGACAAGACCAACCCCGACTGGTGGAAAGGAGACGTCAATGGGGTCACAGGCTTGCTGCCCACCAATTATGTCAAGATGACAACAGAATCAGACCCCAGCCAGCAATGTGAGTAAACCTCCAGCTTTCATTTCTGCTGCCCTTAGCAGTTTCTCTCAGAGGGACAATATTTTTCTGTCATGCAATCTGAGAGAAAATCAATAATTCACACGAGTAGCTGGGATTATTGTGGTCGTGCTGTTGGTGGGTACAAATATAAACTGGTAAAACATGTTCATCAGCTGTAAAAACAAACTGCTCTCTTGTCTGCTGAAAAAGTCTGATTGGTTGACTTGACTCACTCCAGGTACAGTAGATTCCTCATCCATGTCAGAGCATGGAGAGACTGACGGTAAGCTCAAAAGTGTTGGTTTGTGTCAATCACTGAGGGATCACTGATGAACCCACTGCACTTAAAAGGCCCAATCTTATACACGTTGACCCTCTTTATTGGCAAGAATAAAAAAGTCAAGTAATTTCCTTCAGTCCTTCAGAATAAAGGATCGGGCCTTTTAACTTGCTGCACCAACGATTTAAAATCATTCAAATTAATTGTTTTGGGAACTACGCTTATGAACATTATTGCTGGGGGAAAAAAAACATAAAACAACCAATTGTTAGGTAGAGCTAGCAGGCTGTTAGCTTAGCATAGAGACTGGACGCAGGCCTACCATGGACTTCAAAAGCTCACTAAATAACATGGCATAGCTAATCAGCTTAAATGTTGCAAAGAATGAAATGTAACTATGCTAGCTAAATAGGCTAGCTATTTTCTCCCGTTTTTATTCTTTATGTGATGCTAAGCTAACCGTCTCTCGGCTACAACTTCATGATTAGCATAATCTGGTCAAGAAAGTGAATAAGCACATTTCACAAAACGTCAAAGGACAAGTTTTGGGAACTGTGCTTATGCACATTCTTGCTGAGGATGTGATGGTCACAAGCTAAAATGGTAATTATTAGCTTAGCATAAAGACTGAAAGGAGGAGAAAATGGATAGCTTGGCAACTTCAGAAGGTAAGCTAACATAAAAATGTTATATCTCATTAACTTAAACCTATATAAATACAGAAACTGAAATATAAGGAGGCTAGTAAGATGAGCTAGCTGCTTCTCAGTGGTTCCAGTCTTTATGTTAACCTGAAAGTAGGAAGAAAAAACGTTAGCATGACTGCGTCAGAAGGTAAAACTAACATTAAAATCTGCCTACAGATACTTTTAAAGCTGGCTGATTAGCTAAGCCAGCCGTTTCTGGGCTGTAGCTTCATATTTAGCATCCTCTCAGCAAGAAAATGTATAAGCGTATTTTTCAAAAAGTCAAAATAGTCTTTAAACAATTGTCACCAACAAAATCACTGGGTCACAGACCAACATGGAACAACCACTGATTAACCTGAAGTGAATGTGGCATTTTTTTTATTTTTTCATCCTAATCAGTCATATTTTGGGTAAATTTCAGACATTAGTTTCACATGGAGGTTGACGGATAGAGATACCACTATGCATACAACTGTGTGTCCATTACACTGATCACTGGCATGTATTGAAGGGTGTGATTCGTGTGTGCTCACTCACGCAGCCGGTCTGATGATATAAAAGAGTCCATTTTTTGTGTGTGTCCATTAGTATTCATAGCTTGCATGTTCTCCTCGGCAGTGGATCTATGTTAACAAGAGTGAACGCACTGGACGTTTAATTAGGATGAACTCATTAAAGTTGCAGACACCAAACACGGTGAAATTTTAATTCTAATGAACTTGTCCTGACTTAGACACACCCCGGCACACACACACCATCTTGAGCTTCATCAGAGAAATAAAATGTAATAAATTGCCATCATGCTCCGGCTGATACGATTAGTAACAACATTTACATTTCCAGAAATACATTATTAATGCACGTGCATGTATGAGTCTAGCATTAATATTAAAACTAAATTAATGTCTGCTGTCTCTCCTTCATCTCACTCACCTCCCCTCCCCTCCCTCCCGCTCCTCCACTTCATCTCCTTTTTTCTGTTTCCTCTGTAGGACAGTAGTGCTGGCTTTCCTCTCTCCTCTTCCTCCTCTTCCTCTTCCTCCTCCTCTTCCTCTTCCTCACCCCTTCTGTCTGAGCCAATCCGAATTGCCCTGTCGCGACAGGAAGCCCAGCCGCCAGCGAGAACAGCCCGTCTCTGCGCTTTCCACCTCACTCGTTTAGGACTGTGGTGTTCTCTGCTCCTCTTGTTTTTGATTCTTTTCATTTATTTTGCTTCTTTTCTTTCTTTTTTTTCCCCCCCTATAAGGCATTTATTTCTCACCCTTACCCCCCTCCCCGGCTCTCTCTCTGTCCTCGTCTTTGTTTCCCTTGATGTTTCTTTGACTAACTAATTAACCAATGGAGCGAGGCAGAGGCAGCTAGACGTGCTTTAGAGGCTTTTGTCCCTCTACACAAAAGGCATGAAATGTGTAGTTTTTTTGCTAAAGATTAATGGAAACGCGGATCACCTGGATGTGTTTTGGTTACACAGTATAATGAAAATAATATGTGAATGGCACCAAAACTGAAGTCATTTAGTTTTCTAAAATCAAGGCTATGAATCTCTACGGCAAACAATTTCTTAACAGGGTCACTCATTCTTGCACTAACGACATTAAAGGTGCAATATGTAAGAATTTTAGTTTAAAAAAACGTCGACATCAGTTTGCATGCTAAACAAGATGGCCTCCGGCCCGTCCCGCTACAAAGCTCCTGGGCTAGCGGTGTAAATACCAACACTCCGCCGGTGCTCTGAGCTTCCAGTCCGGACCGCTAGCTGCATGGCTTACCGAGCTAACGGCAGCTGGAGTTAGCAGCAGTTAGCAATCACTCTGGCGATATGCTGCCCCCTTTTGGCCAATTCTTACATATTGCACCTTTAAACCTTGCTAAAATGGACCAATGGGAACACTCACTGTTGCTTAAATCACCGATAACCTTGATTGCTGCTTGCTAGCGCATTTGCTCGTGCTCAAAAAATAGTCGTGATTTTAATTATTAACCTCTTATGCACTCTTCCATTTATTAATGCTTCCAAGTGATCAAAGAGTCATCCTGTACTGAACTGTGATATCACCAGCAAAAAAAACGATCACGCAGATATTTAGCGTTTAGATTCACAGATAACGACACCACACTGCTGACATTCACGTCCGACCTTTGGCCACGTTTGTACCTCAAAGACTTGAACCACCCAACTGAGTCTTCCACTGCTCTCTCACACAAGCATTAGCTACTCTGCTCATTCACACCTATGCAATCATTCGGAGTGAGCGCTCCACCGTGAAAAAGGTGCTTTGTTTTCTTTTATTTTAGCGTCTTTGGTAGCAGTGTTCTTAGCGTTAGCATTGCCTGGTATGTTCATGTACTGCAACTACAACGTGCCTCACTCTTGTCTGTGCATTAAATGTAAATAAATGATCATAGAACTTATAATAAAGGGAGATTTTAACATGCTGATGTGTGAAGTGTTTACTCAGACGGCTCTTCTCGTGATCGCACATGCTTGTGTTGTGTGCATGCCCGCATGTTTGCTCGTCTTCATGCGTGTGCCGCGCGCTGTAGGGTGTGCCGACCTGATGACGCTGGACACCATGACGCCTCAGGAGAGGAAGAGACAGGGTTACATCCACGAGCTCATCCAGACTGAGGAGACCTATGTGGATGACCTGGAGCTGGTTCTAGAGGTACAGACCAACACATATTCAGCTTTTCTTCAGAGTATGAACCACTGGGATTGTTTATAGTGTTTTTGATTTTCTTTCCTTTTTGTCACTCAGGTCTTCCACAAGCCAATGTCTGAGTCAGGCCGTTTGACGGAGGCTGAGATGGGAGTGATCTTTGTTAACTGGAGGGAGCTGATTATGTGTAACACCAAACTACTCAAGTAGGTTTTCTACACCACCTTTATGAGCTATTCTGGTAAATGATGTGAATCTGCTCTGCTTCTTACAACACTGGAATGGAAGTTTTTGGCTAATATGTGCTGAAAGGAAGAACTGAAGGCTGAAGTAAAAACTATTTAAGGGAAAATCCACTGTAAAACATCAATATTTGACATTTCAGATTTGGTTCACAGAGTTATTGGGAATGTAAAAATGTAAAAATAGTTTTAGAGTTTTTAACTGGTTTGTTGTTGCGCATTGCCAAATTCTTTGGCTGGGAGGCTTTACTGCAGAAAACAGTAGATAGATGGATGGATGGATGGATGGATGGATGGATGGATGGATAGATAAGAAACTGCATAAAAAGCAATAAGAAAAAAGCATAATATAAAATCAGTTAAAGGTATAACAGCAAAAGGTACAGCAGCAGTTAAAGCAGTAAAATACACATATTTATAAAGACAATCAACAATCACGTCTTACATTATCTCCGTCCCAGGGCGCTGCGTGTGCTCAAAAAGACGGGAGGAGACAACATGCCTGTTCAGCTGATCGGGGACCTGTTGGCTGCCGAGCTCGCCCACTTGCAGCCCTACATCCGCTTCTGCTCCTGTCAGCTCAACGCTGCCGCGCTGCTGCAGAGCAAAACCTACAACCAGCCAGACTTTAAAGACTTCCTCAAGGTACGAGTTGTGGATGAAGAACAGACACGGCTCTGTGAGATGCAATAAAATATAAATCTCTCTAACCGTCTGCCTCCTCTCGAGCAGAAGATAGCCACCAACTACCGCTGTAAAGGAATGCCGCTGTCCAGCTTCCTCCTCAAGCCCATGCAGAGGATCACACGCTACCCCCTGCTCATAAAGAACGTAAGGAGAAAAGCTCTCTGTGTCTAATTATTAGTGATTTCATGACTTCTCTCTAATCCGTCTCATTTCCTTCAGATCCTGGAGAACACCCCAGACGGCCACGCAGACCGCAACCCACTCAGAGAAGCTCTGGAGCGAGCCGAGGAGCTGTGCTCTCAGGTCAACGAGGGAGTCCGGGAGAAGGAGAGCTCGGACAGGCTGGAGTGGATCCAGAGCCACGTCCAGTGTGAGGGACCTATAGAGGTAAACACAGTCGGACTCTGCAGCTTCGCGACACGTTCTCATCAGAATTTATGTTGTCTGGCGCATAAAACAAATGCACACGGCGATGCCAGGAAGCGTTTTTCACTGAAGCACTTACTGCACTTGACAGTTTCCCTCCTCTCCTACATCCCTCTTCTCCTCAGTCACGCCTCACTTTCCTCCCCGTCTCTCTCTCTCTTTCAGCACTTGGTCTTCAACTCGCTGACTAATTGCCTCGGGCCTCGCAAGCTGCTCCACAGCGGTCGGCTTTACAAAACCAAAAGCAGCAGGGAGCTCTGGGCTTTCCTCTTCAACGATTTCCTCCTCCTCACACACAGCGCCAAACCCTTCTCATCCTCAGGACCAGACAAGCTGTTCAGCCTCAAGACCAGCATCCAGCTGAAGATGTACAAAACAGTAAGCAAGAGGCACTTTTCTCACACAGGAATTCAATACCTTTGTTGTGTTTGAATACAACTTTGCTTATTTATGAAGCAGTGCAAAGGGAGGGTCTAAAAAGTTTTTCCTCTCCAGCCACTGTTTCTTAACGAAGTCTTGGTGAAAATGCCGCCCGACCCGTCCAGCGACGAGCCGCTCTTCCACGTCTCGCACATCGATCGTGTCTACACGCTCAAAACCGAGACCTTGAACGAGAGGTAGCCAAGACACGTGCACACCTTCACACACTTCACCGATAACCTGATCATGCCGTGTGAAAGGATTTACTGTGTGTATTTCTTGCGTCTCTAGGACAGCGTGGGTCCAGAAAATCAAAGCGGCGTCCGAACATTTCATAGAGACGGAGAAGAAGAGGAGAGAGAAGGCTTACCAAGGTAACTTCTGACCACGTGTGAGAGATTTTTGAGAAGAATCTGTGTCCACTCACTGTTCACTGTCTGTTTGTTTTAGCTCGTTCCCTGAAGAGCAGCGGTATCGGCCGACTGCTGGTAACCGTCGCTGAAGCCCAGGAGCTCAGAGCCTGTAAACCCAATGGTGAGGCCTCGTGAAGGAACGCCGATCCCGTCCATCCGTATCAGTTTCTTTAAAGCAATACTTACATAAGATGTATTGTTTCTCTCCAGGTAAGAGTAATCCGTACTGTGAGCTGACGATGGGGGCTCAGTGCTACACCTCCAGACCGGTCAGCGACACCCTGAACCCAAAGTGGAACTTCAACTGCCAGTTCTTCATCAAAGACCTCTACCAGGACGTCCTGTGCATCACTGTGTTTGAGAAGGACCAGTTCTCACCAGATGGTCAGTGGATGAGTCACACGTCACACTGATGTCCACACAAACAGAATGGATTATTAGGCTTTTTGTCCAATTTGTCCTGTGTGTACAGGATGAAGGGAATCATGCCAGGTTCTGATGTCTGCCTCGCTTGTTTGAACAGATTTAAAGCGACAGACGCTCCTCTTTCAACTATTTTTTTTTTTTTTATGTATGCTGCTTTTACCTTTTCCTGTTTTCTGTCTTTGTGTCTTGACTCTTATTGTGTTTGCGGCCTTGAAATAAGCGCTACCTGTCAGGTGAGGGGTTGTAGTGCAGACAGCCTGTAGGGGGCCCCTCCAACCAGCGTTCATCACCATTATAAATCATCAAACATCAATGAAAAATGTACAAAATCCAAACTTTTTTTATTTTTTATTTAAATGTTCATATTAGCAGGTTTTTCAAAATATAAAGAACATTGAAAATCTTGTTATTTTCAAAATAAAAGGAGGAAAAAAGACACTGACGCTGGTATAACCCTGAAAAATCTAATTAGGCTCCTCTCAGATTTAATTACTTCTTTCTTTATACATTTGAAGCTGTTTTACTAAATGACTGTTTTCTGCCTCTTTAGATTTTCTGGGTCGCACTGAAGTTCCTGTGGCCACCATAAAGAAAGAGATGGAGAGCAAAGGGGCTGCGAACCGTCGCCTGCTACTGCATGAAGTCCCCACCGGAGAAGTTTGGGTCAAACTGGACCTGCAGCTTTATGAGCCGACCAAATGACACAGCCAGACCTAGGGGCACACACACACCACTTAATTTTATAGAAATGAAGAAGAAGATATTTTACATGATGAGTAACAGCCACACACTTGCCTCAAAGTGCCTATTTGTATCAGTTGCCTTTAAAAAAACTCTCGATTTTACAGTCAGTGCCTTGTTTTTCCCTGAGCCACCGAGACCGAACGTGAAGGAGATCTTGCCAAAAATGTAGAATGACCTCAGAAGCAGCCATTTATTGTAGAAGACGGGTGTTCTCGTGATCATCAAACCAGCTGAAATTTGAATATAAATGCCAATATTTTCATGTTCACCACTTGGAAACGCAACCACACAAACCTTAAAATGTAACCAGGTGGATTTGTTAAATGATTTTGCAGTTTTCATATTTACAAACTGTTACACTTAACGGAGACATACAGCCGGTCCAAACATGTCTTTATTTGTGTATATGAAGACATAACTCACAGATTCTGTTATTATTTCACCCTGACAGCCGCACACTGCCCCACACATCTATATTAATGCTGTATATTTTAAATGCTGCACACTACTGTATAATGTAACGTCATACACATCCTGTGGTGTAACTTTGGGGTTTCATGTAAAGTCTGCTATTAAATCCTGGAAATGGCATCAATAAATTGTACATACAGTAAACATCTTGTCTTTGTTGTGGTTGAATGTGTCACTACTTTTGAGGTAGAAGTTATACATGAAGGTTCGTGGTAAACCTGGATTTTATTTTGATGAAGACGAGGATTGATGTAAACACGCTGGCTGCTGTCGACTTGCACATCTGGAGAAGAAGCAGCTGTTCTGATGGCACCTTCCATCTGGTGCGGCAGTCGCCTCGATGTGGTACGGTACGGTGTCGAGCCTGCGTGAGACACATTTGTGCGACATTACTTTTCACCTATTATTCGCTTATTTTAACATCGCTGTGATCCTTAAGTGATGTCGTGTGGCAGCTGTTAATCCCCAACACCTTATGTCTTTACCTGCTGCACTTCCTCCCTCCAGCCTCGTCCTTCGCTGGAGATGCTGAGGCTGCGTAATTAGATGAGGCCTGTCGGAGGATGTCTGCCTGAGACGCCGCATACTCACTCAGAGCACTAACACTCTGAGGTGGCTTGTATTTACATCCTGAAACGGAAGGAAGATTGGTTTATAATTTGAAGGGTGATTTAAAAAACCATCACAATCCGTGTGAAACTTGACATCTAATTAGGATTTACAATTACAAGTGACAGTAATGGGATAATTAAGCATGCCAAACTACTGTTTAGCATTTAGCTCAAACGTTTAACTAATGTAACAGAAGCATAAGTGGAGAGGAGACAGGAAGATGGTAAGAGGACTCAGTAATGTGGGTTATACAGTTATACTTTAAAGGTGCAATATGTAAAAAGTTGCCACCTGTTGAATGCATACAAACAGGGAGCAGCATAGAGTAGAGTCACCGCTAACTGCTGTTAACTGTAGCTGCCGTAAGCTAGTTAGCTCAGTAAGCCTTGCAGCTAGCGGTCAGGACTGGAAGCTCAGGTAACTGGGGAAGTGTTGTTTACTCCGCTAGCACAGGAGCTTTGACCAGACAGGCCGAGGCTAGCTGGTTAGCTGCTAGGTGCTAACTTCAGCAGATATCTCTGCAACACTGTCATAATGTCGAAACTGTACGTTTTTCACGTTCTGTTGATAATTTAAGTACATTTTTGATTGTTTTCAACCACAATTTTACATATCGCACCTTTAAGTTTGCTTAAATTAGCCACCATAAGCTACTGGTCATACCAGACCAAGTAAGGCTGCATTTTATTGCTCATGAATACGACCTCAAAAGTTAGATAATCTTACTTTAATTTCTCCAAATTTAAGAGGAAACGTCTGGATATCTCAGCTCAAACTCAAAGGAGAGCATTCATTATAGGTCCTTTATTTTATTTTGGTTATAGAAGGAAAATACCTGCTTCACAAGAACAGGCTCTTCTCTGTTCCTTCTGGCTTTCATGTAACTGAAGGTACAACGGGTCTTTGAAGTCCGCCGTACTGAACTAGGAACAGAGCAGTGGATATGTCGTCAGTAACAGACACATTTTGACTACTTCAATATGCCCAAAGCTTTTCTTTTTAATTTATTATTTAGTTTATTTATATGAAATAATTACCTTGAGGTAGTGTGGCTTTTTGATGTTGAGAAGGAAAGGGTTGTATTCTCTTAGATCATATGTGTCTAGAAACACAAACCCCTAAAGATGAAATACATAACAATTAGAGTAAGTTAGATTATTCAACATCTTGTGTGAGTTTCATCTGTATTTGCACTAATGAGCAAAGGAAAACACAAGCATCTCATTAAACATGAAGGCAAAACCTGTCTGTAGTAGCAACATGAGGGCTAATTTACTGCTTCCAAAGCAGGACTGAATGGTGGGATTACTATTACCTTGGCGCTGCAGTGATGGAGGTAGTGGCTGTATAAGCTCTGGCGTCTTTTCGCCTCCACCGGGCTACAGCTGGACACATGTTCCTCCACCCTCCTCTGGAGGGGAATCCATACACGCTCAGTCCAGCGCTTGTGCTGCAGCTCCCTCCGCCTCAGCTCTGCCACATCACGCTGGCTCAGAAACCTCTCCAGCTCCTCCATGAAGGCACATTTCAACAACATGCAAATTACAGACACAAAGGTCGATATGTTGTCTTGTGATTGTGGCATCAGCCTCGAGAATAGCTACAGAAACCATAAATGGTAAAGTGTTGGGCATCTTACCTTCAAAAAACCATTTTCTGTAGCCAGTAAAGGTTGGATTATTTCTTTCAGCTGTTGATTTTCAGCCTCCACCTTTGCCTGAACACAGTACCCAAAAGTCACGCTTGAGTAAAAGTAAAGATATCATGGTATGAAATATGAGTATGAGTCTGGTTGAGTGTAATACCTGCAGCTGTCTGAGGGAGGCGTGAGAGAGCCAGTCCTGTCTGGTGCTCGGCTGTGACCCAGATGGTGAGGCCTCGTCTCTTTTCTCTGCTATTACACATTTAGAGGTGCTCCTCTTCCTCGCACTCGGCTGAGACGGGCTCTCTCTGCTCTCTGTGGCGTCCTTCACGTCTGCCATGTCCTCCTGAAACACCAGTGGGGTCAGATGTCTGTGACACTCATCTTCTGTAATTGTGTCATAAACAAAACCTGCTGTAGTTACAGTTTACAGCAGGCACTTTAGATTTTAACATAGATCAAATGGTCTGTAAACTTTTGGAAATCCCAGCCTGAGTTCACAGACAGACAGACAGACCAGACACAATCATGTAGGTGAACAGAGGCCAGCACAACAGGCACTGACAGGTCACGTCACTACCTGGTAACCTGAGCTGCGTCTCATTGTTACGCGGACACATACGGTGGGGACATGTATGTCAGTGCACTCTGGGGATTTAAAAAAATAACTTTCAAGTACAAAGATGGCAGCTTCCCTCTTTGCTGTGCTCGTTGTGTGTCTGTCTGAGTTAACACCACTATCTTCATGTGCAGGACATTGGACTTGGATGTCACCTGATCCCACACCAGGCCTCTTCTTCTCTATTGTCCTGAATTAATAGAGGATTACGGTGGCTACCGTATCTGTCTGACAACAACCTGAAACCTTTCCATTCATCTTTCCAAGGACAGAGATTCCAGCAGTGCACATTCAGAAACAAAGAGGAGCAGCCGAGCTTTCAGACGAGTACTGTAGCTTCACAGCCTCCCTAACACTAAGAAGACCGGTGATAAATTGTTAGCTGGCAGGGGTTCAGTTTCACTGCCTTCACTTTTACAGTAAAGGCAGTAAAGTGAAGATAACCCTCTCACTCCTTATAAATCTCCTTTATAACAGTTGAAGTGCTGTCTAGGAGTCAATTAAAACCTTATTGTTCACAGATTGCCTAAGGTTAATGATTAATTAGGCTGCATCCTGCTGTAAAAAACATATACTGAATGCTGGAAAAAAGTATTTGTGCTGAAAATACCTGTTCTGATTCATTTAAAAGCTTGTTCTTAGTATAATGTACACTGTTTGGTGTGTTTTTACCTCTGATTTCAGCAGGCCGACAGGTAAAGGTGTGTGGAAGGTGATCACACCACAGGCAGGGTTCTTCTTCTTGGGTCTCATCCCTAAATCACGCGGAAATAAATAGTTTCAGCGATAACTAGCTTAGAGGCTAACTGTTAGTGGCCCCTACCTGAATCTGAAGTTAGCTAGCAGTCTGAAGTGCTACATGCTAAGTATCACTGTATTACTCAATGACAAGATGATTAGAGCAGTATTGCATTAATTGAATTAGATGCAAACGAAATAGTGACTTATAATGTAGAATTCACCAGCTCGTCACCACAGCAATGATGTGGTTTCTTACCGTTGCTGACTTGAGGACGCGTTGGTCAGACGTTCCTTTGGAAAACCGCAAAAATTAGCTTAAACTGACAAAAACGGCCTCAAGTTTGGTGTCAGAAGTTTGCAAAGTAAAACGCAGGTTGTAACATTGTACATGTGTGTCGTCGGCTAGCTTTTAGTCGCCCCTCTGAGTTGTTTCAGTTTAGAAAAGTGGAGTTAAAAAGAGGGAGATGCCTTCCTCCGCCTCCGCCTCCTCCTTCAGGTGTCCTGCCGTCTGAAGGTTTTTCCGTTGCCATGACACCGACGCACAAGCTCAGGCAGGACGCACGTTCAGCGCGAGACACGGAGCTCAGACTGAAAGTTTGGAAAATATTATATTACAATATAAATATATAAATATTTATATGCCCTGATTCCTGATTGACCACTTGTGTTATTTATTTATTTATTTATTTATGTGTTTTATGTTTCATTATTTATTATTCAATTATCTCATAATTTTTAGGTTGTAAACATTTTTATTTGTCTGTTTGCTACTCACGCTCAGTTAAGCTTATGTGAACATGTTCATGATGTGCCTTTTTGACTGTCTGATGTCAATGTTCAATAAAGTTAAATTAAAAAAAGATTTAAAAAAAAGGCAGACCTCAGCCATATACTGCATAAAAAGTCCTTAGATTTAGCATGGAGCAGATTTCTGGCTACAGGTGTGACAGGTATGACCCCCACATGAATAACACCAACATTAATTTATTTGATTTCATTTATGTATTAATTCAAATGGTAAAATCTACAATGACTCCCACCTTGTCTGGCACTCACGTGTGTCCAGACAATCTGACTCCAACGCAGCCTTGGTAGTAAACACATGGTGGCTGTATGCGTACAGGGAACTAAGGTATACTCTCATACGTGTAAAAGGAATGGAGGCACTGATTGACATCCAATCAATTATATTTAAATAGATGAGGAGTGAGGAAGAGAAAATATTTGTAAAAATGCAATATAGCTTTTGATAAACGACTGTGCAGAGGGAAAATATTCAAAAACATTACAAAATAATATTTAAAAATGTCTTTAATAATCCGGTAATTCCTTGATTGCAATGTTTGCTTTCCTGAAGCACAGAAGTGTCAATAGGTGCAGTAGGTTACAGAGTCTGCTGCTCTTAATGCGCCTGTCGACACCTCAGATGCACTTTCAAGGTGTTCCGCAGAGGCTGCAGCACTCCGACACCTGCGGAGGGAGAATGCGACGACTTAATGTGCAGGTATTAGCTGCGTAAAGACAGGGCAGGGCTTGGCCAGATCATAACTTGGGATTTTCCCTGCTTTCTTTCTTTTCGTTGCCGGGCCCAGGACAGGGGGGAGGCTACATGGATTGGTGGACGTCGCTGGCAGCGAGTATTGCCCTGCTGTGGATTTTCTGCTTTATAGACGGTAAGAGGAAATTTTGTTTGGTGGAGATCTGGGAGGTTTTCAGGAAGTTTGTGGCAGAGGGATTTTACATTATGGCGGAGACACCTGACATAGGAAATACAGCTATTTATCTCTCTGCGTAAAATGTAAGAAAGGCTGTCTACTGTGTCTCTTGGTGGATGAAACATATGTGTCTTTGCTTACAGTTTTGCAAATAATTCATTATCAATCAGGCTAGAATCAAAGATTGAAAGACGCACTGGGACATCTTGGATCAGGAATTATTAGACATACTCTGCCATTTGACGCACAAGTGTGCTTCAGAATGAAAAGCTTTAGACATTATGTTTTGTAGAGTAAGTCTGTGGGTAAGGAGGCCTAATTTAATGTATGATTCGTAAAGTCTTGTTTCTTTTAAAACGGGTTTTTGAGGACGCATTTTTGAGACCAATTACTCTACAGGTCCTTAGGCTTAATTGTCTAAAGGTATACTCTTTACAAAAGTGAAACTTCAGTAGAAAGAAATATAATTTAACCTAATGGATTTTGGATATTGGTTATCTATTCAGAGTCTGGGTCTCGTGCTGAAGGCCGCGCGTAATGACGCGCCGGGCCCCCCGCTGTGCGCTCGGATCAGCTGACAGACTTCACCGCCGCCCACATTGCTGGAGCGCAAACTTTAATCCAGTGGCAGACGCTGTTTGTAATGGTTGCTGACATTAGCCACGGTGTTAAATTAGACTCCAGCTGACCCCGTTACCCTCTTATCTCCAGGCAATGCCGTGCTTGAGCTGCGGCTGCTCTTCCACGCTCTCACCAAAGCTGCTTGCCACCTGTACCTGGCCCTGCTCCCGCTGCGCCGAGCCGCCACCCACTTCGCCGACTGCGCGAGGTACCTGATCAACCATGCCCAGCAGACCCCCTCTCCCCACGGCTACCACCACCAGAGCCAGCCGCTGGCCAGGAAAGGCACGCTGCACCTCCTGGAGGGCATGTGCGTGGTGTGCGAGACGGTGCCCAACCTGATGGGCGCGGCGCTCAGCGTGGGCGCCGCCTTCTGCCACATGATGCAGGGAGCTTTCTACGTCCTGGCGGCCACGCTGCGCACCATCCAGATCAACCTCTTCTCCCAAATGAACGGCGAGAAGGACAGATGGGACAAAGAGCGGCACAGAGCCAAGGAGAGCGAGAAGAAGCTGAATTCTAAAGTGTTGGAATACATCTCGGTGTTCTGTCAAGACCCTGTCAGCGCTTTACGCATTAAAGTTGACGTACCACCTGTCTATAGATAATCTGTGTCCATGTATAACAATATCCAGATTAAATGGCACATAAGAGGCCTTCTTCTAACTGCTGAGGGGTGTTACAGGTGCAGGCGGAGATGACAGGAGGTTGAACTCTGACCTCTGGTTGCCACCCACTGTTGTTGAGGGAATAGAAGCAACACAACAGATATTTAAAGAATGAAAAATTCAAGAATCTATGGTGCATTTTGTTACATTTGTTTTACATTTATTGTAAAGAAGTTAAAATAAATGTCTCAAACTTACAAAACTTCACATCTTTGATGGGTTATGGTATTTTACATTGTTATGGTATTTAGGTTTTTATCGGTAAATTAAAGGTGCAGTACGTAAGAAGTGCCCCACCTGTCGGATTCATAGTCCAAACAAACGGGGCAGCATTTCACCAGGGTAACCGCTAACTATTGCTAACTGTAGCTGGCGGTAGCTAGTAAACTCAGTCAGCCGTGCAGTTAGCAGTCATATTAGCTGACTGAAGTTGTTTACTATCGGACAATCACCTCTTGAGGTACCAACTGGCTCCGGGCTAGCTGGTTAGCATGCTAAGGTCAATGGGTATCTCTGCAACACAATACATAGACGTCCTCAACATAACGTCAAAACTGTTATTTCTTCATATTCTGTTGCTAATTTTAGTTAATTTCTGAATGTTTAAACAAAAATTCTTACATATTGGACCTTAATGTACATACAATCGGTAACATTTTATAATCATCGTTAATTAAAGGTAAGTTTACAGTTAATTAAACTTTAATCCAAAAGTTATTTCACTGTTAACAAACATCGAAGAGCTTTATAAACAATTTCTTGAGCAATTGTTTGTTGTAAAAATTGCAACTGATGTTTATAAACCTTTACAATTGCTTAATGAACAGTTTATAAAGCATGTTATTATTATTATTACTAACAGTGAAATAACTATAAAAGAAGACCTATTATGCTTTTATGTTTTTTTCCTTTCCTTCAGTTTGTTCGCCAACGGGAGCTCCTCTCTCCCACAGAAAACACTGCTCCTGAAACGCCTCGTCAGTAGTCCCGCCTTTAATTTCTATGACTTCTTGACATCACATGACGTCACCATGTCACATATTTGCATAATTTATGCCTATATTCATAAGAGAAGTGAAGCTAACTGGAAGCTTAAAACGCGATAGAGCCGACCAGAGACATGAGGAGCGAGCTGGCTCAGGCGTGTGTGAGGTGACCAATCAGAGCAGACTGGGTATTCCGGGGGGGCCTTAAAGAGACAGGAGCTTAAACTTCACGTTTCAGGGGAATAAGTGCTGCAGTATGAGAAAACTGAAGCGTGTTTTGAGCATTAAAGCATGTAAACCTATTCTAGTAGTAACCAAAAATAAAATGATGGACCTGAAAATGAGCATAATGTCTCCTTCAACTAAAGTTTATTCAACTATAAATACAACATATATTAACAATGTTTATTACAAAGTGTTACCATACAATCAAAAGTGTCATTATTCAGTGTTAGTTACTAATTGCACTTATTATTCCTGAAATCAAGCTGAATTTAACTGAATTGTTCATTCACTCAGTTGATTAAAGATATCACCCAGCTATACATCTATACAGAAAAACATACTAACACAATATAACTGATTAACGTACAGTAATGGTTCAGTATCTTGAGCCACAGGCATCACGAGTGCATCAGTCATATATACGTCTTTCTTCATCAACCAGTTCTGATTATAGCAATCAGCAATACTGTAACCTTTAGGCCACCGTGTCAGGTGTTTGTAGCTTTATCTTAGCACGGACACCAAGAGATTAAGGTAAAAAACGTAGAGAGTGGCGCGCCGCCAGGTTAAGTCAGACCGCCGGCGTCCAGGATAGAAAGTATTTTGTCTGAGTGCAGAATTAAGGTGCTGCAGTTCGACTGACGGCTGCATGAAGGCACAGAGAGGAGAAGAAGTAAAGTGGGGAAGGAAGGCCGGGTTCACAGAGGGGTTAACAGAACTGTGAGCTGATGATGGAGATGGATCCGTTCCAACGGAGACTAAAGTCTTGCGTCAGGTGGAGTCTGGAGCATCTGGGGAGGGATTTTCCCAGCTACAGCGAGAGAGGAAAAGGAAAAGAAATCCCCTCAGGATTTGTTGGCAGCCGAACACAAGCAAGGGCAAAAACAAAATCTCAGACACATGGCAAGGTTATTTAAGTATGAGCGTTTTAACGGCTGCAGGGCGACTTGGATCAAAGGTTTCATCTATAAATAATAACAGACGCTTTATCACAACTTACAGAGTACGTCTCCGATTCTTCTGACAGCTGCTTTGTCCACTTTGTGTTCGTTCTGCTCAGACCTGAGATGAGAAAACACAGTGCTGAGATGTAACTGTAGTATAAGTACAGTACTCAAGTACAAATATGAGGTAGTTCATTGAGTCTTTTCTTTTCCGTGCTAGTTTTTGCTTCTACTCCACGACATTTTGGATGGACTTTTTACTTCACTACATTTATGCAACAGCTTTAGTTACAGTTTACGATCAGTTTTTAATTGGACAACATGTAAGCTGATACCAATATATCTGTGATACACCATTAACAGCCAATATGGTTGTACTGGTCAGGTTCTAGTTTCAGCCCTATAATAATTGTTCAAAATGAGCTCAACCAACTACAACACTAAAATTCTGCTTTTACATTAATACATGACTAGTAATAATGTAATGATATAATATATAACAGTATAACAGTCTCAGGGGACATTTTTCAGTGCCGAGTCCTTTACCTTTTAATACGTTTTTGTGTTATTAAGTACATTTTCCTGATATATATTTACATACTTTCACCTAAATAACATTTTCAATGTAGGACTTGAACTTGTACTAGAGTATTTCTCATGTGAGGTGTCAGTACTTTTACTTAAAGCTAAGACGAGGAATTTTAATTTTCTGGCAATCTGCCATCAAAGATAATTAGAATTTTTATGACTTCCTTGATCCTCGATAAGTGAGAACCCGACCAGGTGAAAGGCATTAAGAATAATTATTAAACAGAAATAGCCTTTCTTCTCATCTGGATTGATTATGTAGGTCATTTGGAGGCATCAATATTAAGTTCAGACCGTTTAAACCAGATAAAAGTTCCTGTAGTATGTTTGAATAAAGGATCTGAATACCTCCTGCATCGTGCAAGCAGACAGATTAACCGAACAAGTGTCAGTTTGGCATCAGAAATACAGACAGCTTATCCATCACCACAGAAAATGAGCTTAAAACCAAACAGACTTGCAGGGGCTAATCTCGTTACTCACGCCCTCAACTTTGTCACCGTCTCCAGCCTCCGCAGAGCCGACAGGACGTTTTTCTGCATGTCTGAGGACAGGGCCTCGTAGGTGTGAAGCTCACCTGAAACGCACAGAGACGACGGCGGTGAAAGCTGATATGAAGGTCGGAGATGACTCTAGAGGTCAGAGGTCGTTTCTGTTGTACCTGAGAGGATGAGATCTGTCGCCAAGTTTCTCACAGCAGGCTGGAACTGTTTCTCAGAGAACACATGGACTCCCTCTTCACAGAGGTACCTGAACATCACCTGGACGTAACAGAAGAACATAAACCACCTATATTTACTGTTTCAAATAAGACATTGGAGTTAGAGATGAAGTTGTTCTGACTGAGGACTTGAGGAAACGCTGTCGTAGCAACTTGTCAACTAGGTAGCCACCACTTTATGCATACCCTGCTTTATCTTCTATTTTACTCTAAATGGGACCATAATTTACTAAATGAACATCATGCTGTATTAAAGAGGAGTTGAAACTAGAGCTTGAGACCATAAACTCATCAGGAAACTGTTTACTGAGGCAAAAAATCAAGTTAGAAGTGGGATCATTTTCTCATAACTTGCATACCATCAGACTTCTTTTGAAACCAGTGGAGTCACCCCCTGCAGGTCATTAGAAATATTGTAGGTTTTAGACACCTCTAGTTTGGCTTCACTTTTCAGACCCGGAAGCTCCGTACATATTTTATACGGTCCATCATTATCATATTAATCATTTTTAGTTTGAAATTAAATAATTATTTCGGGGTAATGTTTTGGAAAATTATTTGGAGATTACAGCTCTGTAAAATAAGGAGCTGAAGATTGATTTTCCAACACGAGGATCTCGATTCTGCTTCAGTGCTTATCTTATCTTACACTACCAGGAATAAGATTCTGTTGGAGAAATGCTGAATTATTTGTCTATTCATTCATTACTGTCGACCTGAACTGCTCACATTTAAAGATGCTCGTCTAAAAATACCAGAATCAGCTAAAATCAGTACAAAGTGTTCTACTGGAGAATGCAAACTACCCAAGGGCTGCTGAAAAGACATCATGACCTCAGTGTCTTCAGTGGAACTAAATACCTAATAAGTGTGTGGCGTAATCACTGACATCTGTATTCAAATGAATCCCAACTTTTGACAGAGAAACCTGGACTTTAGCTGGTGTGTTGTGCGTTATCACAATCCGAGGAGGCAAAAGTCAAAGGACCTGATAAGAGTCTATGAAGGGTTGTAGAAGAGCCTGCAGGAAGGATAACACCTCCAGCCCCGTGTCTGACGCCTTCACTTCCTGCTGACTGACGTGGACCGCTCCACATTTCTTCAGGAGGAAACACGCCTCTTCAAAGTCCTGAGTAATGAAAACAGACATCAGCAGGCAGATAAACATAACATCAACAACATATGCAGGTTGCACACATCTTTGCAAGCTGTGGTCACGTTTAGCACTTCACATTTTATTCCCAAGATTTCTTCGACAGGTTTAAAGGAACAATAATCCTCTTTATAATCTTTGTCCTGAGACGCCCTGAGCCCTGAAAGATGAGATCATTACCTGCGATGACTTTCCCGGAATGAAGATGAATTCGTTGGAGAAGACGTCCTGGAGGAAGCAGAAGAAGGCGAAGAGCTCATCTGTGAACAGAACAGTGGATCACAATTAAGCAAGAGGACAGCGGATTATTTCCTTAAGGACAGAGTTAGTTGAAGAATATGTCACGTCTAACCTCTCTGCGTGCTCTTTGTGATCTGTATGGCTGTCGCGAGCATGGCAGGACGTAGGAAAACGTGCACGGACTGATTCCTGTAGGAGGCCAGCATCAGCATGGCCGCCGCCATCTTGGCCACACCCTCCTCCGGGCTGATGGGATGTTTCCTCGCAGGCTCGTCCTCCTGAACCAGGAAGACGCGTCCCGCTTTACGGTGGACTGCGGAGCGATGAATGGCCATGTTGGATGACATCACATCCGAGTCAGGGACGTGTCCTGCAGGAAAAGGTCTCCACGTTATGGAGTTCTGAGTTTTAGGGGCTTGCATCGACCTCAGATCAGTTTCTATTTGTTCATGTGTGTGTTTGTGTGCATGCGTGTGTCTGCACACACACCTGAGACCTGTGAAGCGAGACAGTTCAGTGGGGTCCTCTTAGGATAAGTTACTTACAGTGCATTAATCCACTGAACATCTCCTAAGTGAATCTGAACACTTGTGCCAACACACATTCATCTAATCTGTCTGATCTACCGCAGACGGGGTCGGAGGAGTCTTCAGTGTCCCCAGGTGAGAGGGAAACACACTCAGTTACAAGTACATTTACTCAAGTACTGCGCTTAAAAAGGCAGATCGATTCGTCAGATGCGGTTTGTAAACATTTTAAGTTGGCTCCTCCTCGCCGGCTCCACCGCACCTGAAGCGCATGCCCAATGAGCGCTTACGGTCTGGCACCTGGTTGCCCTCACACCGTACAGGTGTGCTGTTATTGGCTGGAGGCCTCACGCTCACTGCTGTTTTATGATGTTTTCTGATAAACTACCCAACATTTTATACAAGCAGGACCGGATCAAATAGAAAGATTTCAAAGGGCGGACTGATATTTTTCTGCATTGTGTCCTTTTACTTTTAAAACTTTAAGTTCATTTTCCTGATTATACTTATAACTATACTTTAATTCTAATGAAGTATTTCTACTGTTTCGTATTAGTACTTTTACTTAAGTAAAGGATCTGAATACATCCACCTGTGTCAGGTACCTTTCTGCATTACCTGAGTCTGCTTCACTCATAATGTAATATGCAAATGCCACCTGCTGGTCATTCAAGGGAAAAGAAATCTCATAAAAGGCCCAATGAAAGGAGAAAACTCAAGACTGGTGCAGCTGCAGCCGGACCAAATTTAGTTTAGACACAATATTTCCAGTAAATATATCAAATCCAATCATCCTGTCACCCACCAGGCCAGTTCAGACGAGCCCCAAAGTCCAGCGCCAGCTTCCTGAGCCAGAGGGTTTTTTCTGTGAGCTGATGCCACAGCAGGCCTTCCTCTGATAAGACTGTGGCAGGAGCCTGGAGCAACAGGCAGGCCATCAGAGACCAGGGGCTGATCAGAGAGCCCTCCTCTTGGATCCGTACCATCAGATGAGCCAGCCAACTCACACAGTCCTGAGCCTCTTCACTGGGCTTCTGGGGGAGGTCTCTGTGAATAGATGTAAAGGCAGAGAGGAGGAGGAGGAGGAGGAGGAGGAGGGGGTGAGCAGGACAATACATGACTGCGGGGCTGTAGCTAGTACTGAGGACACTGACGTCATGCTTTTTGGTTGTATTTCTGCAAATTTGGAGGTTTATCATGACTTAAAGAGGAGTTTACATTGGTCTGCTGTATTGTGTAAAACTTTTAAAGGCTTATTTGTATATTTTTAGACTAATTTGACTTCATTTGACAGAAAAACTTAAATAAATGTAATTATAATGAAAAAAGCTTAAGGTGCAATATGTAAAACATTAAAAAATTAACTCAAATTCTCAGCCAAACTACAGCCCTGTTTAACTTTGAGAGATATGTAAAATAAAATGATAAGATGTTTTCTTTTTCTTCCACCTTGGTATGAGGTTGTACTGGCTGCGGTTTATCCTGCCCTCACACAGCTGCCGGACCGACAGGGGACGACCAAAGTTCACATGCATGCTGCCGTAATCCTCCTGGAGCACTTTGCTCGCCTTCAGCAGACCCTGCAGAGAACGAGCAACGCTGGGGGATGAAGCGCGAGCCAGGAATAATCAGCTTTATTCAAACATGAACCCCTCTGACCTCCACAAATGAGTTAATGAGGTTAGAAATTAAAAAAAATGTTGTTTGCAAATACAAAGAAATGGATGAAATGCATTTAACACACAACATGTTGGTGGAGGAGTGATGGAGGGGTAGTGTGACCGGGACGTACCATGGTGCTTTCTTTGGGTTTGGGGATACCCAGCAACTCGTGGGCGAGCAGCGACTCCTCCAGCACCCGGTCGTAGCTGATGCTGATGGGGACCAGCGCGATGTCATACACCTCACCTTTAAAGTATGGCTCCAGCACCATGTGCATCATACCTGCAGACACAGGCGGATACTGTAAAAAGTGCAATGCATGAGCAGATGCAGGGGCAGAAAATACCTAAAATACACCACAAGGCCCCAAAACAATCACATACTGCACACACATTAACACAACACTTACCGAATTTGGGTGTCAAAGACTTCAGTGTGCGACTCCGCAGGCCTTCCACATAAAACTCCACGGGAGCGAATCCTCTCTACACAAAACACATCAAACAGTCTTAACTTGGCAAATGTGGATTGTGTGAATTTCAAAAAAAGGGATGATGTGGCAGATTATTACCCTGACAATAGTTTTGACGTATTCTGACAGCACCGCCCAGTACAGTTTGTCAGAGCCGATGGCACGTCGGATAAAGAAAGCTCCGGAGCGGCGCAGTATCTCTCCGACCAGCTTCATCCCTGCGAGAGCTTCATGGCAGAGAGGAGGGGGAATAAACAGAGGGAGGGAGAAGTGAGCGTCATGGCATTTTGGACAAGAGATGTTTTTATCCATAACGTTCTGCTGTTTTAATTATTATAGATACTTGCGAATTCCTGCAGCAATAACAGGTACGGGGATGTCGTAGCTGAACATGATGTAGGAGATAGCCAAGAAGTCCATGTAGCTCCTGTGATTGGGCATCAGGATCACAGGACTCTCCTGAATGGCTTGTTGGAGCTGCAAGGTGACGGAAACAGAGACATCAAGCATTTTATCAATAGCATATGTTGTAACGTGCTGCTGTTCAGACTGCAGTACTGAGTGGTACTCTGGTTCTGACCGCGTTGAGTCCCTCCATGTTGACAAAGACGCTGCTGAAGAGTCTCTTGAACACCTTGCCGAGTACGTAGGCCATCAGCCTGACGAAGCCCAGCTGCAGGTTTTGAGACATTTCCTCCAAAATCCCTCGGGCGTCCTCTCTCACCTCGTCCACCGATGACCCCGTCTCCATGGCGATCTGTCGAGGAATGCAGGAAAAAAAAACCCACCCCATGTGACAACAGTGTGAAACTTCTTCAATACATCTTTTTTTTCTAATCCCGCCCGGTCCCACCTCCTTGGCCATGTAGCGTAGATACTGGGACTCCAGCACGGCATTGTTGAGGTCAGTCGTGGAGCAGGACAGGGCTCCTTTGTAGGGGTGAGGGCTGAAGGTCCTGAGGGAAAAGCCAATATCACTGCTGCTCCTCCTCTCCCCCAGCATATCCACAAACTCCTCCTCATCGTCCAGGCCCGCGCTGCCTGAATCCCTGTACTGGAGGAAGAAGACAAGCTCATGTTAAAAGGGCACTGAGGTGAGATAAGAACAGAAAGACTGGAACAGAAACAGATGGATAGATTAGAAAAACATCTTCCATGGGGTGTGGCTGAGGTATGTGAGAGGAGAGGAAGCGAAAGAGAAAATAAAATACATTCTGGGGGGTTACCAGCTACTGCAACCAAGCAGAGCACAACACCGTGCATGTAATCAATCTCAATAACTGAGAGAGAGAGTAAGTGAACATGAGGGTTCGACAGGTCGTAAAAACAGTGGGGAAATTAATTAAGCAGACACAAAAACAAACATGTGAAACAAACTGTGCTCATTTCAAATTTAAAGCCCCCCTCCACATCCCTACACTCCTATTTTAACTGCGTTATTAAGTCGCCAAAAAAGAGACAAAACACGCAATAAAAGAATGAAACATGAATTGGTGATTTTGCCGAACATAAAAAAAGGGGGCATCCTCCATCATCCTCCCTCAAATGGCGTAAGGCATAGTCATGGATTCTGGATTTTTCAATTAGAGAGAAGAAGTAGATGTACGATACGATACGATACAATACGACACAATGTGATACGATACGATACGATACAATACGACACGATGTGATACGATACAATACGATACGATACGATGTGATACGATACGTTACGAATGGATACCCCATAATAAAAAACACCATGCACAATCCCTTCAGCCTCAAGCAGCTTTTTTTTTAAAGTTTGATAGAGGTAGACACAAGTGAATTTTTAAAACAGTTGAGTTTACAGTGGGGGGACTGTCTCTGTATCGTCTGCCACTGGGCGAGAGCTCATATTCTGTGTGGAGGATACGTGATGGGTCGGCCGATATCCTCTGAGCTCGCTTGAGAGCAGACTGTTCCTATATGGACTATCTTTTAAGACATTTTTGTACAAATTATTACTCAAACAAACTGTTGTAGTGCACGTTATGTTGCTGCCGGACAGAGAGCGGTAGATAACACATGATAAAGTGCCCTCCAGGGTGCCCTTTCTGTGTGCTGGTGCCCTTTCTTATGTTTTTTCCGCCCCTGCTCCTCAAACACCAGGAGGCTCATCATCCACTTATCAACAGAAACAGCACTCATTACCCGCATGCTGCTGTACTCTGACCCTCTGATGCTGGCTGGCGACACAGCAACAGTTAATATGCGTCTAAGTAGGCCAAAGTTTGTGCAGCTAATAACGCCTCTGCTCCGTGTGCACCATGTACAGCTACACAATATCGACAGCGAACACATCACGTACACTTCTCTCATTCAGTCTCGATGTGAGCACTTGCACATACTTCCTATTCTGCATCGTTAACTTTTTAAAGCCTCTATAAACTATGCGTAAAAGAACAAAAGCGCCAAAGCGGACTGCCAGGACGCAACAAGTGTCCAGGGTGAGAACAAACTCAGATCAACAGCTGCAGACTGCTTGTGTTGACTTACCGTCTCCGTCATTCTTCTCGGGGACAAACACAAAACCCTCGCAGGTGTCCGTCCTCATCGGCTTTCGTTTTCCGGACTCCAACGCTGCCTTCGGTGCGCCCTGCGTGGAGCGCAGCACCCCGGGGCCCAGGCCAATGGAGACGCTGCGTTTAGGAACCTCCTCCTGCATTTTGTATGAGCGGCCCTCTGCTCTGTAGTAACCCCCTGAAGCTGTACTGCAGGATGGAGAGAGTGGTGAGGAGGAACAGCCGACTGTCTGAACAAACAGACGACCAAACTGTGACAGTTTCTGTTTCTGTTCTGGTAAATTAATAATCTGGTTTATTTCTTTTACCCCGAAGATATGTGGATAACATGATCGATTATATATTCATTCATGAAAAACGGCTTTAATTGCAGTGTATCCAGGCACAAACACATAAAAAGTGCTTTCTATGGAAGGTAAAACATGACAACGTTAAATAAATACATGCTAAATAGTCCCCTGTGTGCTTTTATAAGACATGTGTACTAGTTACACTTTAAATCTGGGTCACATCATACAACAAGTTTAATTTCAAACAGGGTTTGAGACTGAATGGTGACAATGTTTTGTTAATTATTGTTTTTCAGACCAAGAGCAAACTTTCTACCTCTGGGTCAAAATGACCCAGTGTTCAAACACAAACAAACACAACAGGGCCGAAGCCTTATCTTAGTACACCTGCCCTTTTAACACTTCTTCTTGTGTTTAAATATATATATTTTTTCTATCTATCATCACATCAGCTTGAGTTACTTTGGTACTATTGTTACAGTTATCACATTAATAACAATAGCTCTTTATTTATTTATTTATTTATTTCTAACTAAATTAACTCTAAAAAATCACTTTCTTGCAACCAAATCTTGATTCTGTGTCGTATTAATATATTAATATATTTCTCAGGGTTGTGCATAAAACACTAAGCTACACAGATCTTGTTAAATATAGCTTTAAGGCCAAAAAACTACTCATTTAACATGTTTTTGAAAGAGTATTTTAATTTCCTTACATTTTTTAAGTGAAAGTGTTAATATTCATTGCAGATATATATAAATATATAAATAAAAGATGTTATAATACTTTTTTTATACTCTTCATTGGCCGTGATATTACATTCAGTGCTGCTTCAGTGCTTCAATGCTCAGTACTTAAGTTTGAGCATGAATTACTTTGAGAAAATCGATGACATGAACATGACATGAAAAGTCCTGAATTCTGGGTGAGTTGGCGTGAGATGACCCGGTCGTAAAATGCAACACATACATACCGCACGGTGAGTACTTTTACTTTTAATATTTTGCCGTTGGAAATGATTTTGACTTAAGTCAAGTTTTGAATGCTGGACTTTTACTTTTTACTTGTACTGGAGTATTTTCACAGTGCGGTGTTGAGTACTGTGGATCAGAATACTTCTTCCATCACTGTATTCAGGTGATTGTGATTTAAAAAAGGAGGAAGAGTTACAGTGACGCACACGCACTGATGTACCAAGGCATGTTTATTGAGTTTGATTACACCGATTTAGACAGTGAACTCATCAAAAGAAGGAGTGGAGGGAGTAAAAGAACAAATGATTCATACGTGTATTTTTTCACAGTTAAGGCAAAGATAACACACTTTCAGGCTTTTTTAAAGCTCTTTCATGGAAAGAATAATGTTAAAGCATTATGTACACACACACACACGTTCGCTTTCATAAACATATTCACACTACCCTTATTAATGATACTGTTCAGGTCACTATGACCGCAGCTCCTGCTCATATATGACCTCATGTCATCTGTGGGATTATAAGACATACAGATTCCTTTACAAGTGTCGGCTACTTAGAAAAAAGTCAAACATATCGTCCTCTGAAGCTGCAGGCAGTCTGATAAGGATTTTCAAGGGAATGGCAGACATGCTACAATAAAAGGAAAAACCAATGGGTATGTGTTAAGCTACATTTATCAGTCAGCATCTAATCAGATGAATAAATAAAATATACGTAATGGCACTTATGGAAATAAGCATAGGTCTGAGGGAGGGGAGCAGTCACGTAGATTCAACGATCATCGTGTTACTGTGTGAATAAGTTAAAAGACGTTTCATGAAGTCAAACACAGAAATGACATTCAGATCACAACATGTACACACTGCGTGATTTCGATAGAAAAATAAAACATGATTCTCACAGATTTTTTACGACATGACCATTAAAAACGTTGTGCTTTCTGTTCTCGTGTCGGCAACAATAAATATTCATTTTTTTAACTATCTAATGTCAGGATCTCTTGTCCTCTACACAGTTTAATATCAAGCTACGCGGACGATCAGTCATTCATTGAGCTCTCTACTATCTAACTAATACTGACTTCAAACAGAGTAATAGATTACACACACATAGTAAAAGGAAGCTGCATGTATACATCTGCAGCTCCGTGAGGGTTGAGGGTATGTAACAGTCTTGATTGAAAAAGTTCAGCGTAAGAAAATAAATTTCTACATGGAGTTTTTGGCACAAGTTGAAGTAACTTGCTCTCTGATTTTTCTGCACAGTGTGGCTGCGTTCTTTATGATTGTGAACAGATGCCGTACGGATATTAAAGGTGCACTACGTAGTTTTGGGGGAGAAAATGAAGGATCTTCATTGACACAATTTCATTCTGTTTTTCATTTTTGTTTACATTTGGCGGACCCTGCCACCTTTCTAGCTTCAAACAGTGTTCTGGGGACCTTCTTTCCCTCTGATAACAGCTTGTTTATCCAGATATGAACACATAATATGTCTGAGTTTGTATTATTACCTTATTTATATCGTAAATATTAAAAGTCTGACTTTGAATCTCTTCTCCAAAACTACATAGCGCCCATTTAAACACAGTTTGCAACAGTCTGAATAAATAGACTAGAAAGTCTAGCTACTGAAAAGCCGTCAACACTCACTCAAATATCATATATGTGCTAAGCTGCCTGAATAAATAACTACAATTTCTCATATACATACATCTAGTCAGAAGGCTTCAGACGCCATCTTTTAATAAAAGTGCTCTTATATCCATCTTGTGCGTTTCAAGAGTTTCCATAGCAGATTAACCTGCTATATTCGCTCTCTGCTGTCCAGTACAGGTGCCCCGTCTTCTACAAAAGTCTACAATTCATATCCCACACATGTAGCCATCCGAATGCTACATCTCAAGCACGCCATCAGTCAGTCAGTCAGTGGCTGCTCAGCAGGCCACAGGTAGTCAGCTGGCAGTTTGTGGAGGTGTGTTTCCGTGGTGCTCCACCCGGGGGAGCTGCTGCCTCCAGTATGTGAAGTGGCTGAAGGTGTCCGAGCAGGGGAAGTCCGAGGAGGAGGCTCGCACCTTCAGGGGGAACACGTGGTCCACCACCTCGCCCAGACGGACATAACTGAAGAGAGGAGAGGAGGAGAGGACAACATCAGTGTCGGCTGATATTCACCTTGTTGACTGCAATCAGCCAATCAGCAATTAAGAAGACATCCACCAATAACAGAGGTGTTTATCTGATGTGTTGGATACATTTTTGCAACAACAGAAGCAAAACAAACTACAACAAAAAAACATCAGTATCTGCATCAGCTATGGCTAAATAGTTATTTTAACCATTGATTTTGGGCCCAGAATTATTTCTTTTCTAGCATTTATGATCATGTAAACTGGATGCAGGACTTACGATGAGATGTTGGTCTTGGCGTGCTCCTGCACTAGCTCTCCTTTAGGGTTCACTGTGAAGATCCTGTTCAGAGGCACCCCGACTTCTTTATAGGAAAACACATCCTGCAAATGTACGTGAGAGTGTCAGAATGTTTTGCATCTGAGTCAAACTTTATATTCGTTCAAGCTTTTAATTTTCAACCAAATAAAAACTCCTGAGTCGGCCTGATCTGACCATCAACTGTACTGTTTATAACGTGTGCGTACCGTTGGTCTGTTTCCAAACGCTGCATAGAACGGTTGTTGGTTGGGGTAGAAGAGGTTCTTGATGTCATTGAGACACTCCACCTTGAATTTCTCCGGCTTCTTCTCGATCACCTCCCTGTCGACCACACACAAACACACCACAGAGACAACAATGCTTAAGCAACAGAATCTCCTATCGCTCTCTTCTTACACACCGTTATATTACTCTAGTGTGCTAATTTAGAAAGAAAAAAAAATAAGTGTGCATGTGAGAATGAGATACCTGTGCAGAGCTGAAAAGAGGCTGCTCGGGCTGAGCAGGACGGGGCCCATGGGGAGCATGGTGCCCCTCTCATTGACCCAGTGGAGGTAACCTCTGGTCATGTCAGCCATGCCGATAGCTCGAGCTGAACAGTACAGGAACTTGTAGCCATTTCTGACAGAGAGAGAGAATAAGCCAGTGTATTAATAATGATCAACGAGTTTGCTCGTACAGGATTTTCAAGTGATTTGTGCCTTTTTGAGTTAATAAACGAGTGCTTACTGGCTGACTTTGTGGTAGAGCTGCGCAATGCCCTGGTGGGTCCAGTCTTTCCCCAGCGTGGGGAGGATGTGACCCAATGTGTCGGACCTGGAATGACATTTGGACGTCTGAGTACAGGCTTTTCCTTATTGTTAAAAGATTTACATCTTTGACGGACAGAAGACGTGGAAGAGGGAGTTTGAAAGATGCAGTAATGAGAAAGTAAAGGCCGCCCATTCATTCTGCCATTTAGTTAAAGGTTAATGATTGCAGGAAGATGTGTATTTAATCTAAACTGCCTCATAATCAACAATGAATGAATGTGACAAATGACTATGCTGTAAAAAGATCATTTCAGATGACGCTGACATTTTGGGTCCATTTCTGATCCATTTTCGCTCTAAACTCAGTTCGATTATGTCCTAAAGGAAGATGTAAGTGTATATAATCACATGTATGATATACCTGGTGATGGTGCCATCTATGTCTGAGATAATGATCTTGTCGTCCCAGTTCCAGAGGTAGATGGTGCCCTGACAGCGGCAGGTTCCCTGGTACTGAGTGGTCACGCTGAACACAGCATCGTTGGGACCGTCCTGCAGCTGCAGCGACAGCTGTGTGTGTGTGAGAGAGACAGAGAAAGAGAATGAGAAATAATATATGAAGGTACAAAACGATGAGGATTAACAATTTAAAAATGACAACGTCTGCAAAACAAACTCCTCACCAGCTGCTCTGATGTCAGTCGGAGTGTTTTCTTATAAGACACGCCTCCTGGTGCGTGCCCAAGCTCTGATTGGATGCTGGTAGAGCCCTGGTTGGATGCTCTGTGGTCTTCGTCGCTAGAGGAGGACTCTTCTTTATGTCTAGCATCAGACAGATTAATAAAAGATATCCCGTCAGTTAGAGGTTTAGCCCCCTGCTAACTCGAAGGGATATTTTCAGGACAGCATTGTTTTAAGGTTCCTCACCTGTTTCCCTGCTCAGCAGAGCCACAGGCCCCACGCTCAGAGGCCGAATCCTGCAAGAGGAAAGAAACTTGAGTACTTAACAACTGACATGTAAAGCAATAATCCCAATCTGTAGGTCTGCAGGGGAAATTACCGATTTGGAGTTGCTGTTTCTGCCTCGCCAGGAGAACCACCACCTCCCACCTTTCTTGGGCATCTTCTCCTTCATGATGTTCTCCACCGCAGCCTGGAGCGGAGCACACACAGCACCAAAACAACGAAAAAAAACACAACACCGTAAAAAAACACACTTAAAAAACTGAAGCCGAACCAGGCCGTAAATCAACAAACAGTAACACAGAAATGACAACGTGTCTGTGGTTGGAATGAGGAAAAACAAAGCATGTGTGGGAGGATTCAAGCGTTTGAGGACAAAGAATGAGGAAGGTATAGTAGGGAAAGTAAAAACAGGAAGCGCAGTGAGCTGGAAAAATTACTGCCTCGACGTACAGAGCTGTAGCCGAGCACGCCGGTCAGACAACAGAGGAGAAACTCTAAGGCTGAGTGAATATAACTGAGGCAGGAAAACTAACGAATGGATGGAGTGATGAAATAAGAGGGAGGGGAACAGAAGGGAAGACAAAGTTTAACTTGTGCGATAAAACAGAGGCTCCAATAACAAGACATTTAGATTGCAAGTTTACAGTTTGCAAATTATGCAGCATAATGAATGTAAGGCGGGGAAGAAGTATAAGGAGTCCAGGGATGCAAACATACAGGATGCAGTACTAGTTTCTGTCAAAAGGGGGAGTGGTATTCATGTAACACAGCCAGCCTACAGCTTGACTTGTCAGTGTCTGCTCCGAGAATCAATTTCTTACCTTTGGCAGCGGTTTCTGAAAAGCTTGCATAGCCAGCATGAGTGGAGCCGCAGTGCTCCAGTTATAGTACCTGAGGGAGAAAACAACATATGTTTTTATCAGCTCCATGACTGTTGCAAAAAAAAAAAAAACACTCTGTCAGCTGAATGCCCTTGCAAAAAAAAAACCTCTTTATGAGCCCAAACAATCCTGCGTAAACTGCAGTTTTTGCCGCGGCAGTAAATCAATACAGCATGCAGTGGATTATAAACTGCTGTCCCACTATATTTAGACACAAACACGCTCTTTCTCTAGGAGGCGAGAGTCTTACTTGGAGCCAATTTTCACGACCAAATTGGGGTCGTCGATGATGGAGGGGTTGTCTGCAAACTGCTGGAAAGAGATGATCTTCTCGTGGAACTGCTCTGTAAGCGCACACACACACACCATGTTCAATCTCCCTTTTTCCTACAGCTTAACACAGTGTTTGTGCAGTGTCAGAGCGAGAATCTCACCTTTCGTGATCTCCCTGTTGTCGGTGAGTCCTCCGCACAACGAGATGGTGATAGAAGGCAAGTCGGACATGGGGTCGCAGTAGCTGTCCACTCCGCTGTCCCCACCGGAGCTGACCGACTGTGGGGACAGGCTGGTGCTGTGGAGGCCCGGGTCCGAGATGCTCCGCACTGCTCCGCCACCATCACTACGGAGGAGAGGTGTTATATTAATGTTAATCTGAGCCATTTCAATGCGTTAAAGGTCCAGTGTGAAGGATTTAGTGGCCCCTTGTTTCCTGATTTTAGGTGAAAAAAATAATAAAAAAGACCCCCCTAAATCACACGCAACAGTCCTTTAAGTCTTTCACCGATTATAAATTGTGGCTCCACGTACCTCTTGGGGAAATAAAGGGCTGCCACTTCAGGTTCGAGGTCCGTAATGTCATCCAGGTAAACTCCATCAGAGCCAAGATGGCGACTTCTCTTGTCTGCAACAAAGACAACAACACCATTGAGCTTCAGCTTCATCGTATTTGCTTTCCTCTTGGGTTAAGCCATGAGTGAGGAAAGGATTAGAAATCCAGTCTCCTGCATGTGCTCATGTTTCTGTTGCTGGACAGCGTTTCTGATATCTTTACTGAAGTAATTCCACTGTAATAATATACTTCCAAGTTTATGTTTGGCCTATAATTCCTCTACAAGCAAAACAGGCAGTACAGTGGATATTATTGCAAAGCGTATTGCACGTTATGTTACCCAGAAAACAAATACAGCTTTGTTTTTTTAATAAAATGCAAGAAATGATATTTGGTTTGTGGTGAACCTCTAAAATGTTTTGCAACAGCGGAGTACTGGGTTTGGTGATCAAGAGTGACCGTCATTATATTTAGAAAGATCTTCCATATATCATTTCTTGGTGATTTAAACACCACAAACCAAATACCTTGGAACTGAGCTGCGCTACAGCTGACTATTTAAAACCTCAGTAAATTAAATGAGGGCTTGATAGAAAAACAAGACTCCCAAAGGAAAAATAAGTGATACTGTGTTGTTGAGTGACATATCACCTTTTCTCTTGGACGGAGAGTCCGTCTTGCCCGGTTGACGAGGCATCGTCTCCTCCATGTCGCACATCATTTGAGCTGCCGCGCCTCCAGCCGTTGTGACCTGCGTCTCCGAGGTTACTGTCTGCGACTCCATCCTCACGGATTCTGTCTCCATCCCGACTGTGACGACCCTCCGCTCGCTGGTCTCCTCCGTCATGAGCAGTCTGAGTGGTGATCTTTCAGAGCGGGGTCTGCACTGTTCTGAGGACGTCTCGTGAGTTATCACACGGAAGTGTGTGCTTTCAGTCACGGGGATGGATACTGGGCAAACTGGCGGAGGGTCGGGTTTCACCGGGAGGAAGGACGGCTAGAAAAGAAGGAAAAAGAAACCATTAAGTATTATTTATATACAGTATATGGAGTCTCTCTGTGTATGTTTTCCATGGGGAGAGTTTGGTTACCGTGGCAGCCTGTGGCAGCTCTCCCCACGCCCAGTGCATGGCCGGATTCTGACTTTCTGCATCTGACTGCTTAGTCATCAGCTCAGAGTCACTCTTGGGAGAGGTGGGACGTGAGTTTCCAGGGCTGAGAGAGGAAAAGAAGATGAAACAAATTAAAGAGCTGTTTTTTTCTGAATAATAACATGCAGGTCATCATCATTTGTGTGGATGAGGCACCTCTGAATGGGGCTCCACTCTCCGTCTGAGCGAGTGTAGATGCCGGCCTGTTTGAAAGAGCCGCTAGTTGCCTCGTCTCTTAGGACGTCTCGAGATGAAGTCCTGAAACACGTGCATAAAAATGTAATAATGTACATTATACTGGTAGCCAGTCAGCTCAGTTAGCTGTGCAGCTAGTGGTCATATTAGCTGACTCTGCCTGGACTTGCAGTAATGGTGTGGTTGAAATAGATATCTCTGCAACACAATACATAGATGTGCCTGACATAATGTTAAAACTGTTATTTCTTCACATTGTGTTGATAATTTCAGGTCTATGTAAAACCCTTACATATTGCACCTTTAATGTTCTGTTATTGTAAACATCCTTCCACTCAAACACTTTCTAAAGTGTCTTTCACAGCCACATGAATCAGGCCCGAACTTGTTGCATTCCACCTGCACTGGTAACATAACATGTCCTGCAGCTACAATGTTCTCACACTGTTTAATGGTTGAACACTGGTGCAAATTGTTATTCCACTTAACAACGCAATCAGATTTAATCGTAATTATGTTCGGTTTGTCAGTTGATATGAAAATAAGCATTAAAAATTGCTCATAGATCGTTGGAAGCATGATAACGGTTTGTTTTCGTCTACAACCACCCGGTTAACCATCGGCTGACTAGAAGACTTGAGCCAAAATTTAGCTGTAACGTATCCCCCACTCACGTGCAGAGATGAAAATAAATCTGTCATGTTGTCTTTCTTTACAGCCGCAGCTGTTTTCATTCATGATAAGTGGAATTCAACACACAGGCTCCTAAAGCTGCAGGCCTGACCTGCTACTGGTCTGTTTTAGATCGAATGCTGCACTGCACACCAGAGGCCATGTTACATGTTGTCAGTTTCCTCCTGTGTGCACATGCACTCCTTAACAAAAACAACCACAGTGAAGAAGATATTTCCTCTTTTCACACGCAAAGCTTCTTCTTTTTCCGTCCAGCAACAAATCACACAGCTATAGCGGTGTTTTCCATATGGTTTTGAGTTCGTGCCACAGCTGGAGACCTCTCCACTACAGATGCCGTTCTGTTTATTCTTGCCAGTTCCATTACAGCTGCTCTCACAGCTCATTTAAGTGATGTATTGTACTTTTTATCTCCCTGCCTCGCTGTCCACCCTCCTCCCCCTCCCTCACTCTGTCACGTGTACCGCTTTTCCTCTTTTCTTGCAGCTCACATGCATCTCGTTATTATTCCACCGCTTCTTCCCTTTTTCGCTCGACCTCCTTACCTGCTGCTTTCCCTTTCGGTCCCTTCATCCGAGCTGATGTCTATGGTGAACATGTCCTCGTCCTCCGAGTAGTCCCCGCTCTCCTCCCTCCTCACGCTGTCGGCCCGAGCCTTCCTCCTCCTCTTCCTCCTCTTCTTCATCATCCCGCCGCCATTCTCTCCCGCGCTCGCCGCCGAGCCCAGGGTCTGTATGGACGGCCCCACGGAGCTCTTCTTCCCCATCAGAGAGGAGCTCATCAGCAGGGCCCCGTCCGACATGATCGGAGAGGTGGCCAGGTAGAAGGGAACCACTTCCTGTTGTGATGAGAAGTGAAACGATGAACAAATTCTTTGAAACTCAAACAGGATCATGTGACTTACGTTAAAGGAGAGAGCCGATTTCTCAAGTGTGCGTTTTTTTTCTGTAGCGCTTTCTGAAACGAGGGCTTAAAGTGCTTCACGGTTGCAAAAAATGGTGAGAAATAAGAACAAATCAAGGCAAGGATTTAAGATTCAGACCATCCAAAAGAGTTTGGAAGTATTGCTTGTATCTAAAGAGGACCTACAGTTTTGCTATAAACAACTGTTTTTTAAAGGAGCACTAAGCAACTTTTTAAAGGGGCTATAAGCAAACAAAAAAGACGCATTTGTGTTTGTAAACATTAGATCAAAACAGGTTTCCATTTTGAGTTCTGTTGGGATGAGAACAAACACAGTCCGGCACATCAAGAATGAAGGACTATATCTCCCAAATTGTTTGAAAGGTTACGTAGTGCCCCTTCATGACCTATTTTTTAATTTCTGTTTGCATCCGCTTGCGAAACAAAGAAAGGTTTGTGCTGCAGCATGTATAAAATCCGACTCTGCTGTTGTTGCTTTGCACAATTTTGGTCTGAGGCAATTGTGTTCAATCGCTGCCAAACTCTTTGCAGCCTCTTCTCCAGCGAGGAGACGCCAGCGAAACAAAACAGCCGATCCAAAACAGAATCTGTTCTTCAGTTCTGTGAAAAGAGGCCGCCTCACCTCCTTCTAGGAAAGGAAAAGGCTTTCCAGGAGGGTCTCCTGCTGCCGCCCACACAAGGGAGCATTAAATGTGTCTGTGCATGTGCATGTGTGTGCGCCGACGTGTGGAAAAAAAGCGAGAGCGGGAGGAAAATCTGGAGCAGCCTATAATCATGTGATTTGTGGTCGGACAATGCTCCCTCACGTTTTGCTTCACTGTGCCAAGAAAAAAAAAAAAAGTTCAGAGACACAATCCTCCTCCTCCCGTCCGCGCTCTTCCAGGACTGGGAATCTGATACCACCCTGGGGAGAATAAATCACCCACTTCCCTTGCTGGGGCCAGCCCCCGGGCCTCTGTAGTTCGCCGCGTGTTTATGTCTTTCAGCTTCATGCGTCCTCACGTGCATACAATAGTGAAGAAACATTTTGAATCATGCCACATGGCTCTTCCAACTGAAAACAAAACACTCAATGTTTCCAAGAACTGCGGAAGACTCGCTTTTTTCTTAGTTTTCCATGAATTCTGAACTTAGTTCTGAATGGTTGTTCTTCACAAAAGCGTGACCAGTTTCAGAAAGAGGAGGCACTTCATCTATTTTTTTGCAAGAAAGCTCTCCTCCTGGTTTATCCTCAGTTATTAGGCAACAGCACCTAATGTAGGTCACAGAGCCTGAGTTTGTAAATGTTGCATTCAGGACTCGCTGATGAACAGAGGAAAGCCTTTCAGCCAAAAGGGAAAGGAAGAAATTCCTGGTGGCTGTGCCAACTCTGCACACAGCTTGACCTTGTTCAGACTACTACGACAGTGTGTGAGGAGGAAGATGGTTGGGTTAGTGCTTCTCGATTGTAAACATGGGTGTGTCTAGGTTCCAGCGTGTCACGAGGGCGGAGAATGATGTGTGTTTTCGTTTGAATCTTGTTTTCACTTGAATCGGCGTGCGCCATTTAATGACCGGTTGGTATTACACAACAGTCTGGAGCAATTTACAGAGCCATTTTCGGTCTTGCATACCTGATCATTTTCTGTTTCCTGCACAAAGAATGCTTCTCCGTTGTCCCCGAGTTTCATATGTAGATCCACTGGTTCTCCATTGATCTCCATATCCACCTGGAGGAGAGGAGAAAGGGGGAAAAGAGGAGGAGAAAATGGGGGGATCGTTGGTAACAAGACTTAATAACCCTCAATTCTCAATCCTGTTTCCCTTAAAGGTGCAATTGCTGGCATATCACTAACGTACTAATCATAGTTGCCGTAAGCCATTAACTTCAAAGTCGGTTTCATATTTTTGTGTCTCCTCACCACTTTCTCTCGGGAACGCAGGACGCCCATCTTGCCGAAGCGGACGTGGAAAGGCGAGCACTGCAGGGATCCATCGGGCTGCCTCACTACGATGACGTCAATGCAGCCGGAAAGGGTGGCGGGGTTGAGGCCTCGGTAGAGCTCCTTGACCTGGACGAACACCTGGCCTGCCAACTGGCCCACGTAGTTCATGGTTTGGCGGGTCTGTTGGAGGGCACAATGAAGGAGATTGACTTAGACTATTTAGCATTAATAAACTACCTCCATACCAAAAGGCCTAAACGTGCTGCTTAAATCGCCAAGTCTTGAGCACTAAGCTCCACAAGACTGGATGTACCCATGCCTCGAACTCAGTCACCCTTCAAACGCGAGGGTGTTTATGAAACGGCATCTGCTGTGCCATTCTTCGGCCTGTCAATCAAAGCGCTGATGACGTACAAGGCTTCTTCAGGAGGAATGGGGTGAAGTTATTCTAATCCTGTCTGATCTGAAGTCAGTTTTTGAGCTGCCCTATTCCTTGTATGGCTAAAGAACGAGGACATGGAGGCTGGTTACTGTTCAGTACTCTTGTGGATTGTCCCAGGACAGTCTGTGGCCTACATACTGTAGAAAGAACCTGTTGCAGCTCCGACCTTCCCACACTCTGCTCCTGTTCCTGATAAGTCCCGAAACCCTATCTGACTGTTTTCCATTCAGCAACCCCAGACAACAAGGGGTCAAAGGACAAACTATGTTTGTGTGAAGCTGATGCCAGAACCCTCCATGGCATTTACTGGCTGAGGTTAACCGAGGCTTACCTACATCAGAAGACCTGGCCGATGTATTCACAATGTGAGGACTGTGAATGTCAACAATGCAAATGTCTTTTGAAGGTAACGGACACGATTACGTCAGAACTGCACTATAACTGAATGAATGCATTAGTCTGAGTATGTGGATCATTCATCTTTGCATCATACAACAGTTGCAGACCTCTTAGTCAGTATTACACTCCAGTATCACCTCCACCCAAGGTTGTTATATTTTGCCTGTGTTCATTTGTTGGTTGATTTGTTGGTTTGTGAGCATGATATTATAAAAACTACTGAACAGATTTCCATGAAAGTTGAACGGAGGATGGGTCTCAGCCCAGAATAGACCCACTTAACTTTTGGTGTGGATCCGGATAAAGGGATGGATCCAGGAGTTTTTCTCACTTTCTTTCAACATTTTCGTTAATTTCTCAGGGAATAATCTACGGATCTTGATGAAAAACAATCAGGCTTATTGAGGTGATTGGTATCTATGAGTGAGTACAAAAGGGGGCTGTTGGGCTTTGGTCTGTATGTCTTCCTGTTCATTCATTTCTAAAACAAGCAAAGTTTACTGACCAAAAACATTCACAGTGAACATCAGAAACAACTTAAATGTTTGGACGGATCCAGTTCCTAACTTGTCCATTCGAGTACTGATCCTGCTGTATGTTTAAGCACCTGTCTCTGTCTGTATCCTTTCAATTAATCACATTTTCCCCATTAGTTGCGACAGCTCAGCTTGAAAATATGATGTGCTAAACATTTTTTTCTGTGGTCAGTGGATTCTGGAATAAGGATCATTATCAGCACAAGGTGAGGTAAAGAAGGTGAGTAGTGAGAATCTACTCAACCTTGTCTCTGCTGATGCCACATAATGACTAGGTTACTTAGATTTCTAGGGTGCAGACACAAATGGCAACACGTGATGGATGCCATTTGCTTGCAAGACACCTTGGAGTTTGCAGCTGTCTGATAACAGGAAGATGGGGGTCTGACCTTGGCTCATTTGGCAGTGGGCCCCCAAAATTAATGGCAGCAACAGCGAAGACATGTTTGGAACGATGCCAACATATTCCCCTCTGCCAGCACGTGAGCAGGAGGAGAGGCCCCTCACAGAAGAGGACAAGCCCTAATTTTAGATCAGCAGGAGACATAAGCATGTCTGAAATCTTCTTATAGACGACCTTCACCATCTTTAATTATTCATTTCACTTTTCACTGAGGCATCCAGTTACAGCTACAGAGCTGCGAGCAAACCCAGCTGATTTGCAAAGCAGAGGGCTTTTGGTGTGTGTGTGTGTGTGTGTGTGTGTGCGAACACTGCAACACACATCCAAAAATAGATTTACAGATGAGACAAAAAAAAAAGAGGAACAATGTCTCAGAGCGCTGACAGCACTGCTTGGTTTTAAAGAGGAGTGGTGGCGGATGAAATCCTTCCACTCATTTGCTTCGACAAATCCTATTTATTTATTTTTTTTAAAGCCAGAGACTGTAGTTTAACTGTGGTATGCTCATTAGTTTAATGGACTTAAATGCTTCGGTTACGAGGATTTCCTTGTGGGCTGGAATCTGGCTGAGCAACTCGAGAGACAAAGACAGAGAGTCTTTCACTTTCACCATGTTACTGCACAGACATAAAACTTATACCTCTCGAAAAATATCATCTACACCCCTCCTGATCATTTAAGAAAAGAAAAGCCTCTGCGAGTGGAAGACATGGGTGACAAATTACTGGAAAGAGTCATGACTTGACATGTGCCCGTTCCCAACCACACATTTAAAGGGGCACTATGTCGTTTTGGAGAAGAAATGTATGATATTAATGAGGTAATAATACAAACTATAGATAAAGATAGATACAAACTACAGAAATAGTATTTGTTTACCCATAACTGACTAAACAGGCTGTTCTCAGAGGCAAGAACACTGTTTTAAACTAGACAGATGGCAGGGTCCGCCACATATAAACAGTAAAACAGTGTGAAATTGAGTTGTCCTTTAAGCTAAGTTGATTAACATGAAGAAAGTTTGTTTATTTAGTTTGTTTAGGCAGAAAAAAACAAACTAATGTGATTAAAATGTCTTCCCCAAAAAAACTACACAGTGCCCCTTTAAAGGGAAAGACATTTAAAAAACCCAATAGGTGAAGGTAAATAGCTGACTCAGAACATTACAGTGCAAATGTGCAAAAGACTGTAAGGACACACAATTGATCATAACATGTTAGCACAACTGTGAGCATTGATCAGACAGGCAGGTGCAGTCAAACACATGATAAAAACAGCCTCATACCTTCTGTAGCTCAGTATGCTGACAGCCTTTAACAAAACACACGGAGACAGGCGCGTCCTTAGCGGCGACTGGCAGCCCGACAACACATTACAGAAGCGGTATCCCCGGATAGAGGTTCTGTCCGGGTGTTTGATATGGACCCGACCTGCTGTCAAAGACGCAAACACGGACTGTGTGAGCCTACAGGACACTCATCTCTGCCCCCCTGCCCGTCTCTCTGACTCTCTGACTCGGCGGATGACATCATGCGCAGCGAAGTCCCGCCCGCTGACCAATCAGCGTCGAGCTGGTGAGTTGTGAAAAGCATCGCTTCGGCTGCCACAGTGGCAACACGGCTCCAGCTGCTGACATCAGTGCCGGCGGCGTCTAATTGGTATTCCCAAAGAGTTTGACGTGTTTTATGGCGCATATTTATAATTATTTCACGTAAAAAGAGCCAGAATTATTCACTGCTTTCATTAAGTCGCACTAAACGTGTCACTGGATGTGTAAGTTGATGACATATGGTGTAAAAAACTATCAAATATAGATGCTATATATACATTTTGGCACGCCTCAGCTTAAAGGCAGCTGTGACGGCGGGAATCGGCGGCGCTACGTCATCGTCTGAAGTCCCCCACTCAGGGTGATGCAGTGAGGTGATCCTCTCGGCCAATCACAGCCCTGCATGGGAGCACATGCGATGTTGTGCAGTGTAAACCTGAAACCTGCTCCTGAAACTGTGTCTGGAGGATGTGGTTGACTGGTGGTGACTTTACACTGAACTCAGCGCGAACAAAAACCTCCTGCTGTGTCTGTTAAGCAGCAACAATTACAGATTTACACAGATTTTCATACACATGACAGATCATAACATAGTCCTGATGTAGATGTATGTTTCCTCTACTGATACGCTCAATTAATAGCAAGTTTTGTCCATTTGTGTGGATTTTAAAGGCGCACTAGAAGTTTTAATCAGAGGAGAAAGATCTTCATTGGCTGATTTGTTTTGTGCCTAAACAAACTAAGTAAACAAACACAACTGTTTCTTAATTGAATAAACAAACTGACCTTAAAGGTGCTATTTGCAAGAAAGAGTCCAAACTCTTACTTAAAAATCAACTTTTCTTACAAATAGCACCTTTAAAAGGCAACGCAATTTCACACTGTTTTACTTTGTTTATATGTGGCGGACCCTGCCACCTTTCTTGCTTCCCACAGTGTTCTGGGGACCTTATTTTCCTCTGAGAACAGCTTGTTAATTCACTTATGGAAACAGACTTTGCATCATAACCTCATCAATAATGTAAATATTAACATTCTCACTTTGAATTTCTTCTATAAAACTACGTAGCGCCCCTTTAACCCTGCAACCCTTCTCTCTATACTTGAAAACGTGAAATTAAATGTGTCCATCCAAAGCTACTGTAGATTATCTGCCTTTGTGTGTGTGTGGGAACGCAGCCAAAATCATGACAACGAAATAGCTCCTTTCATGAAAGACCCGCCCACTCCAGCCCAAAAATCTGACAGACGACACGCTACAACCGTGTCACGTGCAGCTCCTCTACAACCAGAGCCAGTTGTGGTTTGTGTGTGTGTGTGTGTGTGTGTGTGTGTGTGTGTGTGCGCATGGGACCTAATTGTTTTTCCAAACTGTGAAGCAGACTTTCTGGGCTCGACCAGAAAAAGAAGAATGCGAATCCTTGCGAGGGTTTTTCCACCAACTATGCTGAGTCCTGCGTGTTGTTATCTGTGCGTGTAGTTCTGCAGCGTTCACACAGATAATGCTGTTGTGAATTTAGTGAATAAAGTTAAAGATAAAACCAAAGAAAGACTTGCTGCACTCACACATTTGAACGAGTTGATGATTTGTTGAGTGGTAAGCGACGTGTGTCACCACGACGCACTGCTCAGTGTCAGAGCTGCTGTCTCAGCTTGTTCTTGTGCTCTGGCCGAGTGTGTCTTTTGTGGTTTTTACAACCTGTATGTTTAGTTTCAGTACCAGTTTGTTTCCTGAGAGCTTTGTCTGATTAAACTGTCTGCCTCAGCTGACAATAAGCAGTTTTATGAATGAATGAATAGATTGGCAGAATTGTTATCGCTTTAACGACATGGCAAGTTATTTTAAATGTAACATCTGCTTTTTTCAAGGTTCAAGGGTTTAATTGATTCCCATTTTACAACACAGGGTTGTACAACAAGGTGTGTAACATGTATTTCCTTTATGCGACACAAGAAAAAAAAACTATTTTATGGTGGAGTGCTTAGGAAAGAAGCTCCTCCTGTAGTCTGACGGTACGGCAGCGGATACTTCTGTATCTTTTGCCAGTCGGCAGCAGGGTGAACAGACCGTGGTGTGCGTGGGTGTCGTCGTTTTAGTATCTTTTGTGCTCTGTGCGGTCGTGCAACTCTCATCGTTGTTTATAATGCAGCCGATATTTGCAGTGTCGTCCGCGTATTTAACACAATACAGCACTCTTGATGTCTGGGAGTGAAGTCACTGGTGTACAGTGTGAACAGGAGGGGGCTGAGCACATAGCCCTGGGGATTTCCAGTGTTGAGCACGAGAGTGGAGGAGGTGGGACTGCCAATCAGAACAGTCTGCTTGTGAGGAAGTCCAGTATCCAGTTGCAGTGAGTGTTAAAGGTCCTATTTGTGAAGAAGTTGATTTTTGAGTCTCATTCCCAACTAGTCAAAAATACTGACGCTTTGGGATTGGAGGTCGGGTCGGTCGCCGTCCCAAAGCGTCAGTATTTGACGAGTCGGGAATGAGACTCAAAAATCAACGTTTCTTACAAATAGGACCTTTTCAGTTTCATGGGTGAGATCGAGCGAGTTGAAGTGAACAAACGGTGAACTTTGTAGCTGTTCTTGTGATGAATAAAGTGTACTCTTGAACTTTATCCCTCACGCAGAGCATTTTGTCCTCATTGCCAATTTAAAACATCTCTTCGTCTGTGTAGTTAAAGTTTCATTCAGCCGCTTTTAGTGGCAACTGCACTTTTGCCACAGCCTGGATTGCAGCACTTTCATCACGGTTGCTCTTCTGCACTAAACAACTCCTAAATGCTAAAGACATAAAAGGCACACTATGTAGCTTTGGGGATGAAATTTTAATGTGACTGAATGAACAAACTGACCTTAAAGGGCAACACAATTTCATACTGTTTCACTTTGTTTATATGTGGCGGACCCTGCCACCTTTCTAGCTTCCATCAGTGTTCTGGGGACCTTATTTTCCTCTGAGAACAGCTTGTTTACTCAGGTATGGACACAGTTACCTCATCAATAATGTAAATATTAACATTCTGACTTTGAATTTCTTCTACAAAACCACATATCGCCCCTTTAACCCTGCAACCCTTCTTTCTACACTTGAAAACATGTGTCCATCCTGATTGCAAAGCAAATACAGTACTAATCCTCTACTAACTACGACACCATTATATCTGAAAACCAGCAGTTGTCAGCTCACAGCGGCCTTGCTGCAGACACAGGCTTGTCACCGGAGTCTCCAGCGATATATGATCCGCTCAGCTGTCCTCAGACGTGATTCTGAGAACGAGCTGCTTTGCCAGGAAGAGCTGAGCTCACACGCTGCGGTCTTGGACACAAAACAGCACATGATAGCATTTTGAATTTTTAATATGTTTGGTCGGCATCAGGCTTCAACAAACAAGATGACATATGTGTGACTGTGTCGGTAAACAACCCAGCGACAATAATCAGCTTTAATCCGCTCGAGTGTTCAAACATCTTTAACGTGCGTTCACACAGATTTACATCAGGCCCGGCTCGGTCCCTGCGGGGTTGACCTTATCTAGCATTGCACCCGATATTCACCCTTCCTGCTCGGAGGAGTGCGTCGCCCTGGTGTGGTTTCACTCAGCTCTGCCAATCGCAGCTTTGAGCGCGTGTATTTGCAGATATGAGCTGACTGCTTCCTATGCACCAACCAGGCAGAAGTAGGGCAACCACTTGTTTGCTCTACATTCATATACCTGCCAGGAATAGTAAAAGGAATTTATTTTGAATCTGCGAGAGAGTAAATATTACCTACTGTGCAAAACCACACTGTCAAACCTGGCAACACCCCAGCAGATCACATATTCTGGGTTAAAAGGGGCACTGTGTGGTTTTTGGAGAAGAAATATTACAATATTCGATATGAAATTGTGTTGTCCTTTAAGTTTAGTTTGTTTATTCAGTTTGTTTATGCATAAAAAAAATCAGTCAGTGAAGATCTTTCTCTTCTGATTAAAAACTACGTAGTGCACCTTTAAACGTTTGCACCACAAACACGACTATCTCCTCACAAATCGTTTCAAAACACGCACAAGTACTGTTCATTCTCTTCAGACGTCATTTTAAGTTGACTCAGCAAAGGGCACGGTGCCTTTTCATTGCATAATCATTTCTACACGGTTGATATCAAGGCCTCTGATTGGCTCAGGCGACTCTGGCCTGAGAGTCATGAGACCCGGCGGAAACATTAGCTGGAACTGCCGAGCTGTGATACAGAGATTACAAGGAAAAAAACTCTTTGTACTTATTAGAGAGAGATTATGAGGGTAAGAGAGGGGTTTTAAACGACCTCTTGGGCAAAACATTGTTGGATGGCGGCTGTAAAAGGAGGAGAAAGTGAGATGGATGTTTGTCATGTACTCACGACTTTAAACGGGGATGTTTGAAAGGGAAATACAAGCACCCACATATATCTGTAAGGGAGTTTTGGGCAACAAGTTCTGCAAAAGATCACATGAAGTTCAGTAAAAGGTTGCAATCAGGCAGAAGCTCAGTCATCATGAGTCTGTATGACACATTCTTGTGTTTTTCCGAGGTACAATCCTTCTTTCCAAATAACCAAAGAGTCACAAAACCACAGAAGGAGTGAGAGTATCACCTGATCCATCAGGCCATCCCTCCACCCCGCGTCTCCTCTCGTTCCCCCGGCCCCTCACACCCTTTTTCTCTCCCTTCACCCTCCAAAGTTTCAGTGGGCACAGATCGTCTTACAGGGGGGAATTACTTGAAACACCCCCCCATGTCTTACTATCTGTGCTGTCCGAGGAACCGGCTACAGGACATGTTGCATTTCTGAGATGCTATAAAAGTGCAGTTTCACCTTGATTGAGTCATTTTTCAAGCAAAAATGTCACACGTAGCTGTTTGCAGCTACTTAAATATGAGGATTTGCTATGTTTCATTGTCATTTATGATAGTAAATGAAGGGTTTTGGGGGTTTTGGGGTGTTGGTCGGACTAAAGAAGCAATTTGAAGGCGTCACTTTTGGACATTTTTCACACAAAACTAAAAAATGTACAGAGTAACAGATTAATCAATCATGACAATAATCATTAGTTGCAGCCCTAATGAAGATGTGCTCTCTTTAGCTCATCATGCATGCTTTGTTTTCTCTTCCACACATGCAGATGATTTACAAATCACTTTACCCAGCTCCAGGTGGTGTCGGTGGCATAGTGCTCATCGGCCTCGTAGAAATTGTCACCATCCTCTGCTGATGTCATGATTCCATTATAAGTTTGATCGCAGCTGCGGGTCTCTGGTCCGGTCCAGTCTAGAGCTTGCGTCCTCACTCTCTGAGCATGTCCTGTGTCTGACTGCCGGGTTGCAAGTGGACAGCGTCTTACTAATTTTACCTGGGCCCCCTGTTTGGAAACTTGATACGTTTCTGGAGTGGTCATCGTCCACCAGACCCTCTGACTTCTTCGGCATCTGAGGAGGGGGACACCTATTAGGCTTGTTTATCAGAACGTCGGTCTAAGCGGGGCTCCCTCACACGCCACTCAGGCGACAAGTGACCTCAGCAAAGAGCTCCCCCTCCTAATGCATGCATGACAGTTTTAACCGATGTGTAAATTTCTCATTAGTTAACATAGATACTCCTGACACCTGTTGTTGCTATTGACCGATGTTGGTCATGGCAGTGCTGTCAGTGACATGAGAGCAGAGCACCTGTCACTTGGGGTGTACTCCAAGTTTCTCTGGTACCAACGACTCTTCCAGCAACCACAGGAACTGATACGACACTGGTGTCACTGATGGTTCTCACCTAGTGACCTTTGGTATAAAGGTCATTGATGTGTGAAGAGAGAAATGTGGCGATGCGGCTGCTTGCAGCTCTGTCAATACAAGTCTCCGCCGCCCTCTAGTGGCTAAAAGGGGTAAAAACATGCACACTTGGAAATAAGGGCCGAGGGTTGCCTTCACGTGCAAGATTGAAGCTCCGATTTCCAACTACTTACTTTAGTTGTACAGAAATGTTGCACTGTGGTAGAAAATCTTCACGAAATATGTCTAGAAACAAAGTTAATCATCTTGGTCACATATCCTGGTGACATGTTTTAAGGTCACGCTAGATTTTGTTGCTTAAGGTCCATGTTATAGCTTTTTTTGGAACTTTTATTTTATTGTCTTGATGAGAAAAGGCCTTATTTTTCTATAGACTAAGTAAAACATGCGGTAGAGTAGCAGTATCGTACATAGAGTGAAAAATATTTTATGAAATGCACTAAAATTGTAAATAACAACCAAATTAGACAGAAAAAAGTGAATAAAGTACTGCTGTGCTCCCGTGTCACAATGGTAGCTTTGGATTTACCGCAGCACGTGGAGGCAGCATAATACCTCTGGCTGCCTTCACGGTGTCCTCCTCTTGTCGCATATTGATCCAGCTAGCTGATCGTTAGCTTTTGTGTCAGGATGTTGTCTGCTGTGTGTAAATGTGTGTCCGTTGTTTCTGGCTAGAGGTACCTGGCATTTGGCGGCTTTAATGTTCCGTGCAGCTAATTTAAAAACCATCGGCAAAGCGGGAACCGGCTGGTAGGTGGTCTTTGAATTCACTGAGACGTAACATATTGTTCACGTCCACTCCACTTTCGCGAAGCCGCCGGCTAGGGAGCTAAAGCTAGCTATGCTAACAGCAAAAGCTTATCCGAATATCAAAGGGCCTCTTCGGCGGTTATCTTCCGGCGACAGTCGCTAAAACTACCACAATTGAAAAGCTGCGGGTCTTGGCTCTCAACGGCTGCTAACTATCTTCAGTGATAGTTGAGCGGTTGTTGTTGACTTAGCTGGCTAGCGAGACAACGTTACGCTAGCTAGCTCATGAAGCTAATAACAGCCAAAACAGCTAACTTAGCTAACTAAAGCCTGGAAATGTCAGTGCTTTTTTCAGAGGAGTTTGCAAACGACACCGCAGGCTCTTAAATCAGACCTCTGAGGATTTATTAACGTAAGTACTAAGTTGAGCAAGGCACTCATCGGGTGCTGCGTCCAACTTTGCTCAACGGAAAGAGATAATGCGAAAAATGTGACTCATTATCTGGCTAATTTGAGTTTCGTAACTCCTCTTAATTAACCTAAACGTTGATGCTAGCCAGCCCAACAGCCATAGTTTAGCTAGCTAGCTGACTAACTCTGCGTTGCTCAGATTTAGGTCCGTTATGTCAATCCTCCAGCAGACATTTGCACATCATGCCTACATAACGTACACACCCTGACTTTTTTTTCACGGCCTGCTATGTCAATAAGTCTCCCAGTAGCACCCATGGCTGTCCTGCACAAACTGCTCATAGCTCCAATAAAAAACAAGCTGCTATCCTGAATGCCTTTAAGTGTCCATGCATGTATATAACATAACCCTTTGTCCCCTATCTCAGGCACTTTCGCCGGACGATGGACGAGCTGGTCCATGACCTGGTGTCAGCACTGGAGGAGAGCTCCGAGCAAGCGGCCCGCGGTGGCTTCGGTGATGGGGGAGACCACGCACTGGCCGTCGGCTGTCTGCTGAAGAGGCAGGCTCGGAAGCGGAGAGGCAGAAAACGACGCTCGGACAACCCGCACCCGCCGTGGGAGACAGGCCACCTGAGCGAGGGCTCCGAGTCCAGCGTGGAGGAGCACAAGGTGGGTGCGGGTGGAGGAGTTCAAAATATAGGAAACCCTCAAAAAAGTGTCATTATTAGATCAAGAAAGAGGGAATACTCTTTACTTAAAGGGGCAGTTTGTAAGATATGGCCAGAATTGTGGTTTAAAGGTGCATTACGTAGTTTTGGGTAAGAAATGTTAACCTTCAAAGTTATTTTTTTATGCTTAAACAAACAAATGCTCTTTGTTTCCATGACTGAGTAAATAAAGCTGATCTTAAAGGACAACACAATGTCATACTCTTCTACTTTGTTTACATGTGGCGGACCCTGCCACCTTTCTAGCTTCAAACAGTGTTCTGGGGACCTTATTTTCCTCTGAGAACAGCTTGTTTATTCAGTAATGGAAAAATAAATATTTCTGAGTTTGTATTATTACCTCATTTGTATTGTGCATTATAAAAATCTGAGTTTGAATGTCTTCTCCAAAACTACGTAGTGCACCTTTTTAAAGCATTAAAAACAATTAGCTAACATTATCAACAGAATGAGAAGAAACAACAGTGTTGACCTGATGTCATCTGTGCACAGTGTGGCAAAGATGTCTGCTTAAGTGTGCATGCTAACCAGCTCGCCCCAGCGCGTCTGGTCTTTAAAATATCACTTTGTACTGCAAGAGGTAATAGTCTGATAACCCCGTAGCTTCAGCATGGAGATGTGAAAGCAGCCAGTTTGCTACTTAGTCTAAAGTAATCAAAATAAACTCACAAATGTCAGGAAAGGAGATATTTTACACCTATTTTCCTTACTAAACAAAAAAATACAACCATACACTTTCTGAATTCAAGTTTCACACTACCGTTAGCTAAGGGGGCCCCTTAGCTCACTGGCTAACAGCTAGTCGCCACAACAAAAGATAGTTCAGATAACACAGTTTTGAGCTACCTTTGAATTCTGGTCATTTCTTTCAAACTAAACCTTTTAATCTGGTCTAATCCTGTAATGTCCTGGTCTCTGCATGAAGTTGGAATTGCCCGCTTAGTACAGATTACATGTCGTTTAAGTGGTTATTAGATCTCATATTTAGTGTGTTGGCCCCATAATCCCCTCAGAGTCTCCTCGATACCATCCTGTTTAAATTTGTCTGTGTTAAATACAATTAGCCTCTCTCAAATATCACTTTGGCCTAATTAACTTCCTCAAGTTTATTCAAGTTTCTAAACTTGGCATCACAATCACAGGCTGGTATTTCTCACACTGATGTTTGTTGCAGGACTACCGAGCCAGTACAGGGGGCGTCTCTGCTGCCAACAGCCACGCCCGTGACAACAGCGACTCGGATGAACAGCTCGGCCCTAAACGGCGCACCCTCCTAACAGCTGACACGGGACGAAGCAAGCGCCCGCTTTGGCCGGACGACTTGGGAGTCCTGGGCTCGGCAGAGGGAACCCGCAGCCTCAGGAGGAGACGGAAGGTCAAACGTATGGCTGTAGACCCACCCGCGGAACCAGAACCTCCCTCCACCACCATGCTAGGGCCCCCACCTGTCCCTAAAGCACGTATTGGTGGCAGGCCACATCGACTGGGTGCAGGCGATGGCAGGGGGCCCATGGAGCTGTGTGGAGTCGGACTGGTAGGGCCGGGGGGAGGGAAGAACAGGGTGAAGAAGAGGAAACTGGCCACCCACAGGCTGGGAATGGAGGCTGCAGATGAAGGGGTGGTGGTGGAGAGCGAAGACCCGATCTGTTCTCCGATGGAAGGGTCCAAAGATAAGATGGAGTTGGAGGAGCAGAAGGGCTCGGATGAGGACATGAGTGACAGGTGGTTAGTGTTTTGACTTTTGTTTCTTTTCATGCCCTGTGTTTCCAGAAACTCCTCCATCTCCTCTTCTGTGTGCTGCATTTATGAGTGTGTGTGACACTGTAGGTCAGTGGGTAAGAACGCCGTCAGATACCAAACATCAACCATTTTTTGTGTCAACAAAAAATGTGTTTGTTGCATTGAGTATCAAAGACAATCAATACCAAAACTTGTGGAAGCTAGCCAGGTTTTCTTCTAGTAGACAATTGTTGACTTCTTATTGACCGTTTTCTTGACCTCCTTCTTTTTCAGTGAGACCAGCAGTGTCAGTAACAGCAGTGATGGAGGCCTTTACACTAATGATGAGGGCAGGCAAGGTACAACATGAAACATTATATCTACAGTGTTGCAAAAATGTTGAATTCCACAATAAATACATCTGTATCAGCGTCATGAACCTTGGATCACACACTCTCCCTCTGTCCTCTCTCCTCCAGGTGATGACGAGCAGAGCGACTGGTTCTACGACGGCGAGCCGGGCTCCGGTTCAGCGCCTGGGGGTGCATGCGGGATAGCAGGAGTGGTTCCCTGGTGGGAGAGGGAGACGGGGTCAGAGGAGCTGGACCTGGCCGACCCAGTCTTCAACAGCATCCTCACTGGGTCCTTCCCCCTCATGAGCCCTGGAGCTCAGAGAGGTAGGCTGGAGACAATACGAGCAACATACTTAAAAACAGCAGTGTCATTGTTAAAGAAACACAGACACACACACAGAGTTTACAATGTAATCATAAGGATTTTGGGGCCAATAAAAATGTGCAGTCAGACATTTTACAATGTTTTTGTAGTTTCTTTCATCACCAGTAGGAGGCAAACATGTCACACAGACAGAAACCAAGGCAATGCTGAGCAGTGTGGCTGTAATATGGTTAAATAAAGGGAATGAAATCTTCTACCTCTGGCTGCAGCAGGCAGTACAACAAATGTATCAAAATAATAGTTACCCGATCAGTTTCTACTTAAATATTCCAGTATCTCATAGTCCATCTTGAGTGTACTAGTAGGTGTAATAATATCAAGTCCCCCTGGGCCTCCTCATCATTAAAGCTGTTTCTGAATGACTGGTATCTTAAAGGACCTCCCTGTGTTGTGTCCCATCGAGAGTGAAGGGTTGTTCTGGGCTCTGCTGCACTAAAATGTGAAAATGATCAAATTAATCGTATCATATCAACGATCACGTCCTCAGTTTTATTGCTCACGATCCTGTGCTGTGTTCGTCAGGGTTTCAGGCCAGGCTGAGTCGTCTCCATGGAAACCAGCAGGCGTCTGAGGCGGGGCTGCAGGGCAGCTCCAGTCAAGGCTTCAACGACAGACTGGGCAGACAAAGCCAGGACTCCCATGAGTGAGTCCTTTCTTCTTGAAAGAGTTTTTTTTTTGTTCAGACTGCTCCATTATTTATTTTGTGTTCTTTTTCTTGTATTTTTCTTTATTATTTTATTTCAGTTGCATTTTATTTTATGAAAGATGCTAAGCAACAACAGTGAGTGAGACTGAAAAAAAGCCACAGTTTTAGTCAAAATCAATTCAGATGTAATAGTCTAGTACACAGACAGCAAGGTTAAATAAAATTACTCGCACATACTCTGCAGAGAAACACATGTCAACGCACACCACGGCATATGCTGAAGACATATGATTTGACATTAGACATGCACCATAACACAGGGAAGTCTACTGGTTTCATCGTGTTTTATATCACTGATGCACAGTTGTCAGTTTCTGAAGACTTATCAATTAAAAGTATTTAAGTGCAACTCCAGTCTAAAGTCTAAATGCGTTTAATGCTTCCAAGTTAAAGTCTGAAAAGGTTCTTGGGTTTCTGTGAAAGTTAGATGGACGAGAGCCAACAGTTCACTTTGAGACAGATATGATAATGAATAGCAGTTTGCTTTCTGTCTCTGGAACGCTGCCTTGACGGGAACTTGTGGGCCTGAATGACACTATTATATCTCCAACAGGCCTTGGTTCAGCTCGGGCTCGAGGAGGGAACACGGACAGGTGAGCCACATTTCTTCACTTCATTTCTTTTCCTTTCAAAATGGGGGTGAAATGCAAAGGTTAGATTTTGATCCATTACAAGGACTCAGCGTGGTCGGTGTAATAAATACAGTAGCGCTGTGTTATTTCCTGGATTACTTGCTCTAAGTGCTTGAACATTAACTTTTGTTTTCCCTCTTCTTTCCCTCGCTGCCACTTCAGTTGCATTGGGACCCACGGTCAGACAGAGGGCATCGGAGGAGCTGCTCAGTAAAAACAGCCAGCAGGTGAGAACAACACTTTAACTAAAAAACACCAGTGATTTATGACCACAGCTCGGATTCAATTCCTTTAGTACCTGCTTGTGTCCTTGCTGCACTGGTCTTCGGTGTTTAATGGTCTTTTTCAAATGAATAAGAATACTTTCTGTAGCGTTATTGGAAGTAAAACTAATGCTGCCATATTTTGGTCTCGCTCGGCTGGTTTTGCAGACAGACCAGCGGGCACCTCGGCTCTCTATGTACAGGGGATGTCAAGCGGAGGCGAAAAGCAGCCCCCCTCGGTTCCACCGCCCCCTCAGGTATTGGAAGCACACCTAGCTACACCTCACACACCATCTGGCACTTTTTACCAACTGGCCCTTTTACTGTATTTTTGGCTCTCGCTTTCTCACTTGTTTCCCTCCCCCTCTTGGTGGAGCTCAGTATGTTCACCAGCCTGCTTTCCTCATCGCCTTCTGTCTGGCACTTACACTGATGTAAACACGAGAGACTGGGATGAAAAGTGAGGGTTTCACTACACATTTTTAAAAGATTTAATTGAGGGAAGGGAGTCCCTCATCTTTCAAATTGCTACCCCTCGCTCCTCCTTTCTCTCTGTAAAACCCTGCTTTAGCTTATAACCCCCTTTCCTTCTAAGCTTTGTTGGACAAGAGTCAGCTGGCTAGTCATGCTGTCAAAGCGGAGATACTGGATTAGCTCTTAGCCAGTAACACTTGTGCATCCCCCCTCCCCCAAACCACTCTCCTTACCTCTGGGCAAGTTGATGCTTTTGCAGGAGGAGGAGGGGGAGGTAGTAAAGCCTAATTCTGTTTGGTCAACCTCCCATTATAATTTATCCAGCCTGAAGCCATGTGCCATTTTTGATCACTGTTTACACACAAGGAAGTATCGCTAGTTGAAAATATGAGAAAAGGAATAAAAGAAAAAGCAAAACCAAGCTGTAAAATAAAACACTGCTAAAACTCAGCGGTGCGTTACACATTGATACCTGCCCCAGACGCTGGTGCAGCGCTTAGGAACAGCAGGTGCCGACCTCACAGCAGGGCGGCGGCGGCGGCGAGGGCCTGCCAAATTCACATCCTGACAATTTGGCTGTAACCCACCTGGAACTCGGCAGCCATGCGTGCAAAAGAGCGGGCGACTTTGCCCTGCGCTTCATAGAAATAAAGACGGGATTAAAAAGGCTAACAGTCTGCACGACTGAACTGTGAACTTCCAGGAAGGGCGAGGACAGAGTGACCACTGTCTGTTTGAGGCAGACAGAAATGTGGCTAAGTTGATTACATGATCAAATTAGTTAGATGTAGCTTAGCAATTTTAATGGACTGATGATGTCACCGAAGAGCCTTTCCGTGCAACAAGTAATGCAGACGGTTATGTAGAGGCGGGACCAGACGAAAGACGAGACGAGAATAAGCATCAGCAAACACTGCAGCGAGACCTGCAATTAACTTGTTCTTAATTGACAACGAGCTGGAACCAACAAATGTTTGCTGTTTTTGCTTGAAACTTTTGATTATCAGAATAGTTGGTAATTAAATTTGTGTTCATCAGATAATGGATAATTGAATTGTTTCAGTACTAACTGCGTGAAAGGTGGATGCATGCAAGCTAGTGTCTTGTTCCCTTGTGTTCCTGTTTATTTCTGTTTCTGATTTTTGTGACATGCTTTTGACACATTTAAAGGGCTGGTCCATGATTTTTTGAGATTTTCATATCAGTCTGTAGCTTCTAAGCAGTATTTCTTATGTTTTCAAATCCAAGCATTCTCATTTTGGTGGAAGTTTGTATGTTTTAGCTTCCAAATGTTTTTCCCCCCCAAGTCCTTTTAAAACCTGGCAGCACTCAGCAGACAGGATGAAGCGTGCACTTGGGCTGAATTCACACAAAATCCAGCAACTTCCTTCAGGGTTGTTTTGAAATGATGGGAAAATAACATTTTATATCTGCGATTCACTGCTTTGTTCCCGTTAAGGCTGCTCCTTCACTTCATTCACTCGACCACTGCTGCTCTCTCAGTCCGTCTCCGTCTCCCTCATTGAGCCAGGGAGGAGGAGTTTTTACAAATGGCAACCAGTAAATCCTGCATAGTACGCCTCTAAATTAGGCCTGAGCGATAAAACAATATAAATATGTATCGTGCCGTTGATGGCAAGAAGAAAAATTTTCCATGAAATGTCTGATAATTTCCCGTGTATGCATTAACTGCAAACTAATTTGACAGCACATAGCAAATACGCCCCGGCTTATAAGCAGCCTGTTATATCCCTTCATAATGGAGCGCGCCATGAGTGACACAGGAACAGCCAATCATTTATCGGGTGTGTCTCCAGGCTCTTTAGGTAGAGCGGACAGGCCGGCTCTGCCCACCGCTGCTCCACCACCACCCGGCCTGTTTGCTCTGCCTATGAGACACTGCAGCTGCGACAGCCAACGTGGTTGGCGGGACCACCGGGGCAAATATGACTCACAATCCTCCGCACCAGCTCGGCCGCTGGCCAAGTGTTTTATAAATCAAACGTGAAAGAAACACAAACACAACCTATTACAACCGGAGTGAGAGAATGAGTGCTGGCCGAGAGGAAATTGTGAATTAAAAAGGGCAGGTCAGCTCGCAGGTATGGCAGGTCGCCCAGGCCTTATCTAAATGAATCATTTTGATCTTTTTGAAGCTCTATTAATTGTTTTCATCATAAATTTCAAAAAGGTGTAATTAAACCTGCTAATTGGCGTTCAACCTAATGTACGCCGTCTTTGTAGCAGTGTTTGTAAATGCAGTTAGATTTCTTTAGATCATTTTGTCGGTTGGTGGATGATTTCTAAGCGAACACAAACCAACGTCAGCTGTCAGCAGGTGTGGCCCTTGTGTTGAGAGGCTATAATATTTACAGACATGAATATCACAGAAACTCCCCCTTGCTAATCGGTGACCTCTGTCTTTTCAGGAGTGGTTGGTGAGAACGCGCCTCCCATCCCTGACAGCAACATGGGGAGCCGCATGCTGCAGACCATGGGCTGGAGCCCGGGCATGGGCCTGGGTCCAGAGGGCAGGGGCATCACAGAGCCCATCCGGGCCACGCAGAGACCCAAAGGCACTGGTCTAGGATTCAACTGAACTCCCGGTTTCTGGATTCTGAACCTGGAGTACGCTGGGACAAGACAAGGCCCCAAGAGCTACGAGGAGCGAGGAGGATGAAATGCTGCTCACTCCTCGTGGATGAATTGCTGCTCAGTGCGATGAACAATTAAAGAAGAAGTTCCAGGATGATCCAGAAATGTGAGTCGTAAGAAGGGAAGGAATGAGTCTCATCCTAGCAACAGAGTCTGTGATGAAACAGAAACTTTCCCATATTGGGGAAACTTGAAGAAGCCTGGGGATATCCACACATACTGTTCCCACAAATGGAGAGACTGACTGAAACTGAGCTGGAGAAAAGGACCTCTAGCAAAAACTCCATGTTGGAGAAAATAAATGACTTTGATGCCTCGTTGTTAGTGTTTTAAGCTGGCATGCTGCCTCAGCCCTGTTACCTCAGATATCATCTTTGCGGGAGAGAAAAGGGGGTAAATCTGACCACACGAGTGCGCAAATAATGTGCTAATAGTGTTTTTTTTTTCTTTCTTTTTCTTCCCCAGTCAGCGGTTTTAGTTATTGAATTAATGAAAAATGGTTTTGTCTGATATTGCACAAGAGTTTTAGAGTCAGAGACTATATTCGTAGGCCATACCTCAAGATTCACTTTCAGTTAGGGTACACTGTATGGATGTGTGTCGATATATCTGGATGCGCTTCCCATCCATTTTGTTGTTCATTTAATGCAAGAAGTCACGTCACCATAACGGTTTTATCTATTCAAAAAGATAAAAATCCAAACCACAGTTTTTCCCCTTCATTTAGCACCACTCTGTATGCATGTGCTGCTGATGTTCACTAAGAAAACACAGGTGTGTGTGTATAGTGAGGTAAAGTCTTGCCAACGACATGCTCGACTGTCCTGTTTCACCCGGTTTGTTGAGGTAGTTTATTTTGAAAAATGTTTAGCCTGCCAAAGCAATGCTAAATGACGGTGTATAACAAAATGGCTGTATGACTGTGACAAACATTTCAATGTTTCCATAACAGGGTTGGAAATACCAGTGAAATACAGGACGTATATAGATTTAGCGCCTGTCAATGTTTCATGAGATAAAATGAAGGATCAGTGCTGTCATAATGCACATATTAAGGCCCTACGTAGCAAATTTCCACAGATGTTTTCACTTAATTAGCCTGATTAGAGCTTTTCTCAGGACTCTAGTTGTAATCAGGCACAAGTGAAAACACCTGTGTGACTGTGCAGGGCCTTTAACCACAGTACCACAATATATAGAGGAAGTTTAATTCCATTTTTAAAAGCTAAGTTTTAGACCCACTATCCTTTTACTTAATTGTGGTATTGTTTCATGTATTTATTTAGGGCTACATATAGCTAACCTGCAACTATAGATTGTCCTGAATACAGATGTGAAATCATTTTAAGTGCAGGTAGAGAGATTAAAGGTCTAGGGAAAAAAAATTAAATTATAAATTTAAAAAAGGTGTAGGAAGTTGTACTGTAACAATATTTGTTTCCTCTTCTCCGTTTGTTGTAACCCTTGCGCATCAGATGGATGGTCGTTTACCCCACCAGGCCTGTTCAGAGAAGATGAGCTGTGAGTGACCAACAAATATTAAACTCAGAGACTGCCTAAACTATGTGGTAGTTATTGTCCCATGAGGCTAATACCCTCCTCCAGTTCATCAGGTGGTTTAACATAAAGACTGGAACAAATGGCATATAATGTGTTAAAGGTGCTGTTCCTGTACCCTTTTTTTACGCTAAGCTAAGCTAACTGGCTGTCGGCTCCTGCCTCATATTGACTGTACAGACAGGTATCAGACACTTAGAGTTCACGTTGCTCTGCAATAGATAGAAAAGAAATTGGTTTATACATATAACACATACATATACATACATACAGTACATGCATAGAAGGAAAAAAGAGGCAGATAAAACTGCAGCTGAAAACAAGACAACAACATTTGACCTTGAAAGGTGACGTCAAAAAAACATGAGATTCTCAATCTGCTCCTCCAACTCAGAGAACAAGCGTATTTTAAGAAATGTTGAGCTGCTCCTAATAACTGTGACAAAAATTTGCTGAGCAGTATATTTAACATTTACCCAATACTGATATATAACTGTAATAAACTCAAATCAGCTAATTATATCAAACTAGCCCATATTTGGGGCAAACGTTGTAATTATTGTCTGCTGCTAAATATTTGAGAGAAAAAAAAACAATTCACCTTTTGTAATTTTTTTTGGAGTGGTGGAATGTAACTAAGTACATTAACTCAAGTATTGCACATTATTCGCAAGAATAAAAGTTGGCAAAGTACGTCTGCAAACCTCGTACACGACGACACTTTACCCTCCACCTCCCTATATGAAAATCAGGTCATAAACATGTAATGTGAACATGATATAGGTTTCTGGCACAACTTAACACTTGTTTTATAGACAACAGCTTTATTATTAGACCAAAGCGTTTCGGCTCGTGGCCCCGGATGACTCTGATGAAAGCAAAGAGCCGAAATGCGTCGGTCTTATAATTAAGCTATCTATAGTACATATAAAGTGCTGCTAGAGCTTCCACCTCATGTGACCGCGATGTGACAAACATTATGCAACATACACATTAAAGGGGCGCTACGTAGACTCAAACTCATATTTTAATATCTACAATATGAATGAGATAATAATATAAAGGCAGAAATATGTTTTTCCATAACTGAATAAACAAGCTGTTCTCAGAGGAAAATAAACTGTTTGAAGATAGGAAGGTGGCAGGGTCCGCCACATATAAACAAGGTCAAACAGTATGAAGTTGTGTTGTCCTTTAAGGTCAGTTTGTTTATTCAGTCGTGAAAACAAAGAGTTTGTTTATTTAGTTTGTTTAGAGATAAAACAAAATAATACATTTTTATATTAATAAGTTAATGAAGATCTTTCTCATCTGATTAAAATTCCTTCTCCAAAACTACAGGTTTAATAGTAAAACATTGACGGGAGCCATTTTACTGCATAATGAGTACTTTTACTTTTCATACTTTGAGTACATTTTGCACTGATAATACTTTTACTTCAGTGATGTTTTGAATGCAGGACATTTACTCGAGTATTTCCACCTTGTGGTCTCACTACTTTTACTGAAGTAGAGGAACGGGACACGTCTTTGACCTCTGATTGTTTGAAATGAGTTTTTTTTCCAGTGATCGTGGCCACTTATCAGCCGATTGCGTCAGTATTCGAGCCTCTCGCTCCTGTCGTGAAAATCGACACCAAACTTGAGGAACTTTCTCGTCTCGATGCCTCGTCGACGGCACAGACGCTCTCTCGGGCAGCTCCTTTTTTAATCCATAACTTCCCATAAGAACGTGCCCTCTAAATATTCCCAACTCTATCAACACATGCATCACATTCACATGCTGACTCAACATCGCTGAAATATGATTCTCTCTCTCTCTCTCTCTCTCTCTCTGTCTCCCTCCCTCCCTCCCTCCCTCCTCTCTCTCCCATCTTTTGCGAGGCTGCAATAGAAATCCCTCCTCTGTATCTATGGGAATACAGGAGCGCTGTGTGTCCTCTACCCTCCCTTTCCACTCACCACCTCCCCTCTGCATATAAGGGAACGCTGGCTGTGCCCCCCTCCTCCCCTCCTCCCCTCCTCCCCTCCTCACCCCTCTCTCTTAGACACACTTTCTGTCTGACACACTCTCTCAGGACTCCCCTGCGAGCAAACCTAGGCAGGTAGGTAGGTAGGTAAACTCAGCACTGGATCAGAGAAAGAGGGAGAGAGAGAGAGAGAGAGGGGGGAATGTGTGTGTGTGTTTATGTATTTGTGTGTGTGTGTGTGTGTGCGCGCTGCTGCATCGCTGAGCTACAGAGACCGGAGGCGAGGAGAGCTGGAGCGTTTGTCCTTGAGACTGACTGACTGACTGACTGCAGCTGTGTGGAGCGGAGGACCAGCACATCCAGCCGGTGGATGAACCCGACAGTGAGTACTGAGCGAAGGGCAGCAAGACGAGCGGAAGGGAAGAAGTAAGGCGCAGGCTTGTTTTAAGTGCAGCGAATGTGTTTTTGTTCCTTGTCTGCTTGGAAACAGTCCGGCGTGGTGTTTGAATGGAAACAGAGGTGTGTGTGTGACATATGTGTGTGTGTGTGGCCAGGTGAAGGTGTACTCTGCTCCCAGGTGAACTCATCTCTCTTTTTATTGGCTCCCATCTGGACTTGCTTTTTCAGCCTATGTAGGACTTTGCGAGCAGTTCAGTTTGCAGCAGTGTCGGCTATGTGCGTGTGTGTGTGTGTGTGTGTGTGTGTGTGTGTGGCATCAAAAAAAAAAAAAGATGTCAGTAAACACAACATTACTGTACATCTCTACAGCTCCGTCCCTCCTCCCCTCTCTCCTCTCCCACTGCTCCTGTTGACAGATCGATAGTTATGCATCTATAATTGGAAGTCATCATTTATGGCCAGCCTCCAAAGCGAGTCATTATCATGTGTAATCTTGCAGAAAATTACATTTTGACTGGTGTACCTTGGCGTGGCCAAGAACCGGCGAACCGTGCTGAGAGGGCTAACTGGCTGCAAGGGATGACCGGAAGGTGGGGTGACAACAAGACGACCCCGAAAAAAAAAAGCCTCGGAGGAGGGTGGAGCGAGGCAGCGGGCCTGGTGTCACATTTTGCCCAAAAGCGAGCGAGTCCCAGCAGTGCCCCCGGGTGCATCTGCGTGATCAGATGAGGGAGGACAGGAGGGAGTCGTGGGCAAGAAGGAAAACACAGTGTGGAGGATGAGAAAGAAGAAGGGAAAGGAGGTGAGGGAATCGGAGGAAAGATGGAGCGAGTGTCGGCGTGAGACGGCGTCGTGAGCCGAGACTGGCTCACCTGTGGAGCTGCTGACAGGACGTGTTAGGGCCACGTTAGAGGGGTGGCTCCGGATGGATGGGTAGGAAAGGAAAGATAGCCGGAAGGTGAATACATAAAGCTGCGCTGGACTGTTTTTTAAACTAACATGACAGGATGGCTCTTTTGGTCTTTGTGTACGTCTGTGTTGATTTGTTTATTGTAGACACGCTGACAGCGAGCCAGAGGGCTAAATTTGCCACCTGTGGAGATAAAAGTGATATGATGAGATAGACTGCGTGCTGTTTTGTGTGTGTGTGGTTATGCGAAAGTGTGTATAATAGTTCCTGACATCAGCAGTAGGTGCATGATGCTGACTCCGAGGATTGTGTGTGTGTGTGTGTGCTGGGCCCGCACCGGCAGCTCCTCACCTTTGACGGGTCTGGGAACCAGGTGTGTGTGTGTGTGTGTGTGTGTACAAAAGGGGGGTTTGCTCGTGAAGAAGCATGTGTGTGAACCACATCTGTTCTCGTTAAGTAAAGTCAGTTATATTTATGATTTATTTAGATCAGAATCACAAATCAGCAGTGTAGTAAAGTGAAATAAAAGTATCATTAAGAAAATGTAAAAATACACGTCAGGTCCTCAAAAACTAAGATTTAAAGTACTTGTTGTGCAGAAAAATGGCCCTGATTAAAGGGTAACTTCCCCAATTTTACACTTTAAAGTGTGTTTACAGGTCTTGGGGAGCACTACTACAAATGTCGAAAAACTGCCTCCAGTGATGTCACTCAGTGGCTGAATTCTGGGTAATGTAGGCGGCAGGTTTTGAAAAAGCAGTTCACTGGTCTGCATCACAGTCATATCACACTGTTGACTCATTATGAACAGTTTCAACACAAATGATACAGCAGAACCAGAGATATCACATTTTTTTATTCCAGGCATTCTCAGTCCTTTAAAAAACCTGGTGCCTACAGTACCCACAATGCAACTGAGTGACGTCACTGGAGGCAATTCATCAGATTAGATGCAGCTTCCTTGATTATTATGACCAAATACTTGCAAAACCTACTTTCCCATTAGCCTCAGCTGTATTTAGGGCTAATTAGCGAGTGGTAGCATCAAGATAACACCTGCTGAACATTTACTTGTGTGCATTGTTATTATGAGCATGCTAGCATGCTGCTGTTAGCATTTAGCAGCACCGCCTCACAGAGCTGTAGATTCTTGGTCTTGTTTTCTGAAATATTGGATATTTTGACCTCCTTGGGCCTCAAGTACTTATTGAAATTAAACCATCTGAGAAGCTTAAAGGGGATACAACACAAATTAAATATTCAGAATAAAAAATGAACTAGATAAACTTAAAATTTCTGCGATTCCCCCAGTATTGTTTTCTCTCCACCCCTGCCTACTTGCTCGTGTCCAAAGAAAAACAACACTTCAAACACGGCACAGCAACCGGAGGGAACTCTGACAGAGTTGCCGAGAGATGTTGGCTTTATTTTCTTTTCAGAGATCCTTCATTGACTTGTTTGGGAAGAGGGTTTACTCGGGACTGATTTGAGAAAACGAACTAGGCAACAAACTGAATTTCCCATCAGCCTCCGTGGCCGAACTGTTAACAACTCAAAGGCATGTAAAATGTGACAAGGGTCCCAAACTACAAACAGCGTTTTTGCAAGATGTCACTAGCCAATGACGTTGGGAAACTCTGGTTTTATCTAAAACAACACATTGCATTTAATGAGCTTATTATATGTTTTGCATGTAACATCAAAAGTCCAATATTTCCCTCTGAAATGTAGTGATGAGTAAATATACTTTAGATCAAAGTGACATCCATATGACATCCTGTCACCATAGGCCCCGTCATTATGATAAAAATGTAAGATGAGACGGCATTTCTCCCAAATAATACTTTAATGTTCCCTGCTAGGCTCCTTCTTCTAGGAGAACCAGACATACAGAAACAATTTTAATACCACAGCATCAAGAACTAGAATGACAATAACAATAAATAAAGAGCAAATACAGATGACAAACATGTATCAGATACAGGTGCTACCAGCCACTCTGCACCACGTAGCACAAAACACACATAGACAACTGACCTGGATGAACTAAAGTCACCTACCGTCAGAGCTGGAGACCAGCAGCTGACCAGTTAATCCAGTCCTGCTTGTACAGAATATGAGGGGGTCGTGCTCTGGTAATCCACATTATGTTGTTAGGAGAGGCCCGGTTACATAATCGCCCTAAGAGCCTCCAGATGGGCACCTGCCAGAAGACGACATGGCATGACGACTGGACGCGGTGGAAACAGTGAAATGTGCTTCCTATAATCAGGGTAAACTGTTTAAACGTCACTCACATTAGACTTCCATTAGCGGCGCCTTTAAATAGTCGGCCCTTATCAGGCTTGTGGTCAGTTCTGCTGTGAATGTCACAGAAATATGTCCACTAGGGGGCCCTCCAGCCCCTGAGTTATTATGCAAAAACCATTTCTGCAGTTTTTTTTCCTCTGTGCATCTCAAATACTCATAAAAATGATCTCAAATTAGTCCTGATGAAACCCTGCCTGCCTGCCTGAATGCCTTCCTGTGCGTGTATGCGCTTCCTCCCCGGTGGGATCGTCCAGATAAGTGAAAGCCATTTGAGGAGCGCTGACCCTCTGAGGGCGGCAGCAGGTCCCAGCAGCTCTAAGTGACATTTTCTATGGTTACTTTGCTTTAAGTTTCTCCCAGAGGCTTTCTAAGGTTTCTGTGTGTGTGTGTGTGTGTGACCTCTGATCCCTATACAGGAGCGCGATGGATCAATACAGTGAAACCGATCTCATTCCAAACGCTCGTCTGTCAGTCAGTCCATCATTTCGTGTATCATTTCCCTCCCATCCGTCTATTTAAAGACATCGAACTGTAAAGAATGCACACAGAACAGAGAGATTTTCTTCCATTTCTATATCACATTCCCCTCATTTTGTTTCTCCCTCTTCTCTCCCCCCTTTAACTCCCCCCCTCCTCCCTTTGTAAACCATTTGAGCGTCTGAGAGGTAGAGTGTCGGAGCAGCGAGACAATGGTGTTTGCACACAGTGTCAATAGTCTTTCCCTCTGCCTCGGTAATTGATGGATGACTGTGAGTCAGGCATAAACTAAGCAGATTAAACTCACTAGATCTGAGGACTGATGCTAATGTATGTGTGCATGTGTGTGTGTTCGTGTGTGTGTGTGTGTGTGTGTCTGATGGGGGTTGGAGTTGCAGAGTGACTGTCCAGTTTTGGAAGTCAATCCGACAGCTGTCCCTGGAGGCTGAGATTTGGTGGCTGTGAGTTTTTGGGGATGAGGAGAAAGGGGTGAACACACACACAAACACACACACCCACGCTAACACGTGCGAGGGTGTCTGCTTCACTTGTGCGTTTCTTTTTCTTCAGAGAAACGGGATGCATCTGGTGTGTTGGGGGTCAATAGCTGGCAGCTGGGTGCTCTGTTACAAGGCAGCGTCCCTCTGGAGCAGCTATCGAGCTCCTGTCTTCGGCTCGCTCTCAGCGGTGTAAAAATATTTTGTGGATGTTTAACTGCAGCCGTGCGTGTTCAGCTTCAATTTCTGCATTTCTTCCATTTCCTGTTATGCTTTGCTTCATGTCATTATCCCTTCTTGTTCAGTTTACTCGTCAACTGACATTTTTGTTTGTTTGAAGTTGTCAAATAAAGAAATATTTAAATAAGCTACAGGGCTCATTTATCTGTTCAAGCTGCTTTTTTGTGCCATTTTTTAACCCAATACACTTTTGAAATCCAACAGGAGGTTTCAGTATCTCTAAAAAGCACAGCTAATATTTGTTTTTTTAGGCCAATCCCGATATTAATGTGATACCACATGTAAAAATGTTCTGTTCACATGTTGAACAGCAAACTTTACTTTTTTTTTTCAGAATTGTGTTCACGATGTTCTGAGTGAGACATTTTTCATATCAAAAACAAACTTGTCTGTGTTGGACAAACTGTCTGATAGAGTCAAAAACATCTTTTTGTGTCCTGCAATTTCTTTTCACTTATTGACGACACATACTGTACACTGTGTATCTTCTGTAAGCTTACAGTATATATTGATGTCGAAGGTTAGCCAGTCTAGCTCTCCTTCATGTGAGATCCCATAGAGCAGATAATTAACTCATCGATCAATGACAGAAAAATTATTTACAGCAATAACAGAACTGTAAAAGCTACTTACCAAGCAAAATGTCATAAACTGTGGAGGAAAAAGCTCCTCAGGTGTGATGATTTCTTGCTTTCCTCTGCTTTATATTATTTTGAATCGAACACAGTTGAGTCTTTGGACAGTTACTGCGACAAAACAAGCAAACTGAAGATGTAACTTTGGATTTTGGGAACTTGGAATAAAAAATAAAACTCTACAGCTATGCTAGCAGCTAGGTGAGGTTGCACCACTGAGGTATATAAAGGTACATACAGTATATTGATATACATATATTTATATATATGTAAATATATACCGTCAATGGGCTAGAAATGCTAACATCAGCATGCTAACATGCTCATAATGACAATGCTAGCATGCTGATTTTGACACAAGTAATGTTAGCCATCTGACATGTGTCCCAGACCCCCTCTGAACGTGGTCTGAGTGATCAGATCTTAACTGCGTCCTCAATGTGAGTGCTCACACCTGTACTGCTGTCCACCTCTGATTGGATCACTCAGGGCGCATGTCGATGCCAAATGTGAACGGAGCCTTAGTTTAGCGTGGTAGCATGCTAACATTTGCCAATTAGCACCAAACAGAAAGTACGGCAGAGGCTACATCAGTTTTGTATTTACCTGCTCATGAGCCAAAGTACTGGACGAATTAAAATCTTGACCTTATGATGGATCATTTATAACAATCCCAATAGCTGCTGAAAAACACTTAATTTCACAAACACTGATGTCGTGGTGGAGAATCACCAAAGCCAGATTCATCCTCTGGGCACCATGAATGTGTGTCGATCCCCTAAGCGACGCCGCTAGCACGGCTAATAATGTGATATATTATTCAACATGTGCCGCAGCCCTAATCTGAATTTAATCTGATCTTGTTTGATGATTACTGTTCAATCAACCGACTGAAACTCCTTTCAAGTCTGTCACCTTTTCATTTACATTACCTCAAACGACATTAAACTTTGACACGGAGCCTCTGTAAACTAGAACAAAAAGCTTTTGTACGGTAATGAGGAAATTATCAGAAGAGAAATAAACTCCTGCCCTTCATGCGGTTCACTTGACGCCACTCTGGCTTGACTCAAGTGTGCGCCATATTGTTGTGGTGCCTCTCAACGTCGCTCAGCTGGTGCCAAGGAAAATATCAAGCGCTGATAAAGCTAATAATCTCAGTTTTAATTCCCAACCTGCGCTCGGCTTCTGTATGAATATGTGAAGAAACCTCCTCGGCCGCGTTAGAGCAAATAAGGAATCCATTGATGGCAGCTGCCAAACTAAAAGCACAGGAGAGATAAGAGCCACTTCGCTTTAACGTCAACATCCAGTTTCCTAAATGGTTTATAAAAGATAATTTCTCAGTGTAGATAATGTTTTATGTGATACATTAACTTGAGTAGATTTGATTCGATAGCAGCTCTCAGTGTCTGGCTTTTTGTATTTTACGGCCCAGATAAAATTATCTGCCATTAGAAACCACACTCTCTTTATCTTCTATGGCTTTTTTCTACGCTCTCTCTCCTTTGTGTTTGCATGTGCTTGTTGGGTTCATATGTTTGTTTACACATGTAGCGTGTGTGTGTGCGTGGCCGCCTTGAAGCGGTGTGTGTGTGCGTCTTTCTGTTGGCGAGGCTGTTTCATGTGGTGCATAATGAGATAAGGTCCACTCCATGCAGTCTGCTGTCTGGCCCTTTATCTGAGCAACAGATTAGCGCAGGTGATTTCATTCCTGCGGAGATTGGTCTCGGCGAGGGTCAGCTCAGAGCACGGGTGCCACGTCACGTCGACGAGAGGGGAAGAGACAGGACGAGGCCGACGAGAAAAGAGCAGAAACTCTGACGTTCACGAGCACCAAACTCCATTTGACATTTGTGCGTTTCTGATGCTACAACATTATTGGCTTCTTTGGCTGTAAATGATAAGATTGTTCCTTTTGCTGTATGTCAAAGGACACAGGGTGCTTTTTCAGCAACTTTTTCTGTGTTTAGTGAGAAAATTGGACAGAGAACGTGACGATTATTGTGTTTTGTTCCTTTGAAAACCCAGGATGAGATTCGCTGTGCACGCTGATGGAGTTCATCGCTGTACCAAACTGATATTGTGTCTTTAATTAATTTAGAAAGAACTGGAACAATGTGGAAATAAATGTTCATTTCCTTCCACACGATGCTGCAGTATTTCTATTGTTCGTTCGGTGCTTCTTGGCAGGCGCTCCTGCTGAGAATGATAAGTTGGGACCTCGGGGCGAAACCATCATGATTTGAATTTGACCCGTGACCTCTCGACGAGGCTCGGCAGTGCATCTGTGTGTGCGTCTCCCCGCTGTGCGGCTTGTTTTCTGCGTGTACCAATGTTGTTTTTGTTTCCGCACAAAGAGGGATTTTTTGTTGACATGGTCTCACGTGCGTGTCAGTCTTGTAAGTGGATTAGGGACGTAGTGACAACAGGTTGCGTAAGACTCATCTGACCCTGGGCTGCTTCTCACTCTCACAGGAGAAATGACAGGATAGTTAGTGTATTAATTACTGTTTTATTGTTTTATTAAAGGTGTTATTTCATAGATTGTACAGTTACTGAATTCAAATCGGGTTAAATTGAAGGATACAGCTTGAAGTAGTAGAAATCAAAATGGATGCATCTCACACATTTTGTATGCGAGTAATTAAAACAGCTCCAGAGACACGAAACATTCATGTGGACGGAGGAAGATGTAACTGTGAGTTTAAAAGTTTTCAAACTAAATGTGCACATCTGCTGTTGTTTCTCTGCACCATACTGCACCTGATTGCACCTGATTGCACCCGTTAACCTTTTCGGGAGTGCCAAGCACTACTTACTGTGCCCCTGTTTGTACTACACGTGTGTGTTGTCAGCGAAGGGTGAAAAGCATCACATTAGGCACATAGCCGTATCTGATTAGAACAGATAAAAGTACAGTACTCGCAGGTAGTCAGTTAGGGCTTGGTTACAAACATATGTGCATGTGTTGCTATGTGAGGAGGTCCGTATGTTGAACCGTATCTAAGCGGGAAGAGGCTGGTTTGACATTGACTATCCAGCATTTTGACAATTATCACCACTTATATCTTCAAAGATCTTTTGACAGATATGGGTAATGATCATTTTCAATTATCGAGTAAAGGTACTATATGTAAGAATTTGAGTTTAAAGGAGCAATTTGTGAGATGTGGCTAGGATTTTAGTTCAAAAGATTCAAAAACCAGCTCACATTATCAACAGTTTGGACATCATGTCAAAGATGTGTTTGTACCTCAAGAGGCGATAGTCAGATAGCCACAGTAGTTTTAGCTGGGAAATGTGTGTGAGCAGTGAGTTCGCAAAGTCACAAAGGCTTTTTTAAGCTTTTTAAGTCGAACAAATGAACATAACAAACTCACAAAAGTAAACATTTGTGCACCTTTTTTCTATATTAAACAGAAATACGACTGTTCTCCTTTTGAATTCAAGTTTCTTTCTATTATTGAACAAAGACATTTCCTTGTTAAGTTATCGTGAAAGAGACTTTGTTTCAACTCGACAGGAGCAGCACCAATTCGTGCATATTGCACCTTTATTCTCTTCTATTTTCAGTCAATGATGGATTATTTATTCCATAAAATGTCACAAATTAGTAAAAGAAATTTTGATCACAATTTTCCAGAGCCAAAGTTTATGTTTGTTTTGTCTAACCAACAGTCAGAAAGCCAATGATATTTATATCAAACAGGTAAAAAACAGTCTATTTTTTCATTTAATAAGATGGAAACATATGATTTTTCTTAATTTCTTAATTGTTGATCTATTAATCTGTTAATTATTTGTGGATTATATTTGATTTCACTGCTAAAGACACATTTCTGATTATATTTCTTTGACCACTTTTTCCTTATAAACATTTCATGAGTCATTAAACTTTTATAAAATCCTGAATTTGAATTGATAAAAGATATACAGCAGTCTATTATAGATGAATGTGTCTTCGGTATATATAATAAAACATCTTAAAGTCATCCTTTAACTCATCCACACAGACACAAGTCATTATTCATGCTGAAAACAGAATCTGCTGCTATTAAATCAATAATTCTCCCTCCACGTTTCCTCGTAAACTTCCTCCTCAGACCTACAACCTGTGAAATAATCCTCTGTTGTCATATCCACCTGCCCCAGCGAGAGGCCGGCTCTCATTGGCTCGGAGGACGGCCAATGAGCTGCCGGCTCAGCGTTCCGGGGGATGGCCATTCAAATGGTGTGGCTGAGTGTTCATGAGGGCCAGCTTTGCTTGGAGACCCTTGTCACACACACAGCCAGCCACAGTCACAACAGTCGGGACTTCAAAGGCAGCCAGCGGGGGCCAGGGGCTGTTGGTGAGAAGTGTGAGTGACAGGAAGACAGACGCAGGGACAATGAGAGGGGCCGAGAGTGTGACACAGGGGCAGTAGATGGAGACAAAGTTTGGAGGCAGAATAAAGAGAAAGTGACAAACAGCACAGAGATACAGTTTATACAATCTGTAGAGGAGGAGAAGAGGCAGGCAGGAGCAGACACTTTATTTTTTTTCTTCCTCCTCGGAGCATGGTGGCAGAGTGCACATGGATTTAGTCGACCTCTACCTCCCAGAGTGCTTCACCTACCACTCTGACACAGAGTAAGTACTCTCACTCCACAGAGCATTGAAGCGTACGCTACCAAGATGTGTTACACAGGCGTGATAGCAAGCTGAGATTGTGTGTGAAAGTTACAGTGATACCGACTGACTGACTGCCTCCTTATCTGATTTGTGTTTGGATGTTACGTGTGTGTCTGCAGTGCTCACATCAGCTATTTTTTCATAAGGTCTTTAGGTACCGACAAGTTGATTTGAATCAGTTTCATTCATGACACATCTGTGAGCACTGAATCAAAATGATTAAGAGAGTGAGAGTGGGAAAGGAAATCAAGAAAATCAAGAAGTTCAGTTTGTCGAGCATGATCACTGTTCTCTTAAACTTTGCAGAAAACTGTTGACTTTTGCTTTTATAATATCTGCTCATTCGGTCCCTTATACCACTTAAACATTAAAAATGATCTCTTTTTTGCCATTTATCTCCGTTTAAATTAAACCAGGTCAGCATTTTCCATTGCTGACCAATTTTAGGACAGCATTCTGATGAACCCCGCCAAAGATTTCATGAGCGATTCATCAGATTATAGTTTTCCTCGATTAGTCAAAGGTCTATAAAATGTCAGAAAATGGTCATTAATGCTCATCACACTTCCCTAAAGCCCCAACGTGACGTCTTACAATGTTTTGTGGTGACTAACCAACAGTCCAGCAGTCAGTTTGTATTTTCAGTTTTGATATAAGACGGAGAAATGCAGGCAATCCTCGCAATGCACTGAAGGAAGTAGAGACTTGTCTCTCAGATTTTGTTGGGTCAATGATCAAAATAGATGCTTTTCCCTCTCGATCGACTCATCAGTTCATTGAGAAATCGTTCCAGCTCTACTGACGTTTGATAGAAAGTTTTATTTCTCTGTGCTTTTAGGAAGTTTCCATTAAAAGTTCCCAGGTGTGGGGTTTCGTTTGCATTGCTTACAGTTGCCATTGTCCAGCCTGTTTGTTTGTTGATAGTGAGGGTGAGTGGGTACGACCAGTTTGCGGGTCATCCGAGGCTGGTGAAGACCCGGCAGGAACAAGGAAGCAATTGAAATCCTGCAACGAGATGTGCGAAGCAGCTGTTTGATTACCCGGAGACGGCTCTGTGATTGCCTTTCTTTTCTGCAATCATAAAAAAATCGTGTTCATTATCGTCGCCGCCGCGCTTTTTTTTATCAGCTTTGGCGTAATCGGCCCCCGCTCCGAGAACGCAATCTCATCGAGCGGTTCAAGGTTTGAAATTAACTTCCTCCAGCAGAGGAGAGGATCAAGAGAATCCAGAAACGAGACAGACGGACGAGGACTTCAAAAGACAGTTGAAGGCGGAAGACATGTGGACGTACAGGTTGGCTGATTGCCGGTGACAGAAGCGGGCAGATAAAGAATGGGAGAAAAGGCGGTGATGGCCGCAGATGATCCCCTGCATGGCACGCTATCCTGCGGGTCCAAGCTCCAGCCACATCTCCCAGCTAACAGCTTCGTCCAAAGCCTGACTAAGGCTCTTACGGCTGGCTGGGGGTGCCACTGATCCCTGCTCATCTCCTACTGGCTCATTAGTAAAAAAACACTACTGAGACCCCACTGACCTAAATAAGTGCTCCTCAGGGTTGGGGTTAAAGCTGAAAAGTTAGTCGACGGTACCTCAAAAGTCTGTTTTTTGGTGATATTGTGGGAATGTATGTCCCTTTATCTCTGCCTCTTACTTTCTGTATTTCCTTCCCTCCATGTTTCCCTCCCTCCCTCCCTCTTCTTCTCCCTTCATCCGTTGGGTCATTGTCTGCATTATGACTCTGCTCATTTGAAAGTGAGTGTTGCCGTCTCTCTTTTCCCTCAACACCCCCCAGGTTAATGAGCCACAGGACGGCCCCCTTTCTTTTCTGTCCCTGCCCGGCCTTTTCACACTCCCTCTATCTGTCTGCCACTCTTGTAATTTCCTCCCGCCTCTCTTCTTCTTCTTCTTCTTCTCCTCCTCCTCTCTTTTTTGTCTCCCTGTCGTTTCACGCTGCATTTTGGCCTTTTGTTGCCAAGGTGCAATTAGACTTGTTTTGGACACAAAGGGGGGGGTTAGGTACGATAACTTTGAATGCCCACTGACGCACTCACACACTGATTTATCCGTGCTGCACGCCGCTGTAGAAGCCGCACCAACCATCTTTTGATGGGCTTTTATGTGCAGTTGTAGATTAGTAATCTGTCAGAGTGAATGTTACATCACATCTGATCACCCCACTCTAATGTCATTTCATTATGAAAGCAAAATGCCTCCCTCCTCCTCCTCCTCCTCCTCCTCCTCCCCCTCCTCGTCTTCCTCCCCGTGATGCATTATAATTGGAGAGCGCGGAGAATATCTCACTCCTTACCTGTCAGAGCCTTGACACAGCAATATGGACGCCTGTGATGGATAGCCAATAAGTAAACCAGTGAGTCACTTTAAAAGGGAGCTGAAGTCTCTTCACTTTACTGTTTTTATAGTCTTTAAAGTGGATTGGAGAGGTGAGGGATGGCGCGGGGGGAGAGCGGGAGTTAAAACGGCATCTTGTTTATTGGCCGGTGAGGTAAAATTTTGGGGTTTAAGACTAAGACTAGAAATATTTTGAGCTGATACGATACCTGAATTTGAGTATTTATAACTAAATAATATACCACAACTTCTTCCCAAAACCATTTTTCATTTGACAAAAACTTCTCAAATCGATAAATTAACTAAATGAGTTGTAATCTGAAAGGAATTACAGAGAATTAGCGCAGTTCCCCCAAAATACGGGTCTTTTTTAGCATCCTGAGGCTAACTGTTTGAATTTTATGGCCGTCAACGTTACATTTTTGATTCACCTCTTTCTTACTTCCACTCATTAAAAGCAAGTCTATTCAGTGGAAAAGCTCAGATAAAACCCGTTGTATGCTACCTGAACAGCAGACAAAGAAAATTAGCCACTAGCTAGTTGACGTAGCACAGCACGTAGCAGCTAAAGAGCTGAATATATATCTCAGGAGTACACAGGGACCAAAGCAGAGTTAATATTTGACTTACATTCGTCAGAAGAGCAGAAACACGACTTCAAATGAACGCTGACGTTGGTTCTGTGTTTGCTGGTTGTGTAAATAGGCAAATGTTTGCTAGCAGCGATGGGGAGTCGTGGGCTACACGTAGGCTAATGAAGCCAGTAGTTTAACTGCATTTTACAGTAGCTCGCTGGCAGTTTTACTACATTTGTATATTTGCATAGTGAATGAGTAGTTAAATTACTTTTTTGCCACATTTTGTGTACTAAGACAAATCATTTAGGGCCATAAAAAGAAACAATGGACTTTATAATTTTTTATTTTAACATTTCTTCTCTATTGAAATTCAAAGCAGACATTTCTCACATATTCCCATGAATAGTGGGGTTAGGCCTGTTTTAATGTTTGCAATAAACTTAACTGAGGAGCATTTTATTTTGTTTAAATTGTATACTACATTTTTCAAGTAGTTTAAACTTGTTGCTTTGACTCAGTAGCTTTAGTTAAACAAACTACATTTCTTCCACTGCCGTGGGTAACTTTGTTTCAAGTGTCAAAGTAGCTTCCCCAACACTGCATATTAGCCAAAACACCTCTTTATGGTGAAAATATGGCACAATTGTTGCACTTCCCATACAGTAAGTGACAAAAAACATACGTTAATAAAGGTTTAATGCATAGATTTCAGCAGTTGAACAAGGACTTTGGATGATTTGGATCAAAAAACTGTCTGATACCGTCAAATCAAGCACAAAGATCAATGCCAACTTTTGGTATTTGACGGTTTTTGACTGTGGACATTTTTCTATCTGCATTGAAGTCTGACACCCAGCAGATGCTGCGATAACGTTGCTTCAGTTGGTACTTGGTTTTTCCTCATAGAGATGTCCACTGCTGGCTCTTCTGTTGTCATCCTGTCTCTTACTGTCCGTCCGTGTGTCCATCTTTGTGGGTTTGTAGAGAGGTCAGTAGCGCGTGCCCATGGTTTACTCTGGGGGTGGTTAAAAGCAGCCAGTCTTTTTGCCTACCAAATGACTTGTGGCCGAGGAAACACTGATTTACATGACAGGAAACACACTGGCTTTGATCCATCTCGCCGTGCCAAGACGAGAGTGGGGAGAGACGCACGACTGCGCAGGACAATGTGTGTGTGTTTCATGACAGAGAGTGAGACAGCAGAGGGCTTTTTAAAGTGTGCCTGGCGACAAACAGTTGCATGCACAAGTATGTGTCGGGGTGTTTATGAAGACACTTGCTTTAAAATGTGTCTGTAAGTGTGTGTGCAGCGAGCTCGAGCATGTTCCCGAACACATGAATCCAAAGTGTGTGTAGAGAAGTGGGAGCCTGTCTATGATTTTTTTTTATTTTTACATCCACACACGAACGCCTGACGCCACGACGTGAGTGTGAGTGTGTTTTCCGGATGTGTGCGAGCGCGGATCACATGCCTGTGAGCCTACTGTACACCTCAGCTGGTTTCAGAGGGCTTTTTTTCTCCTCTGCGTGGTGACAGAGAGTCTGTTGTGGTCACGTTGTAATCCAATAATAAAGTAATGATGCACACTTTAACATGCAGGCCTCGAAGAAGATTTTATTTCAAGCAGTGTCATGGAGTTATTCTTAGGAGGAACTTCTAAAAATATGTGAGCAATGCCGGGACACACGGCATGTAAAGTGTCACGCAATTAAAAAATACTTAGACGTAACTATCATCAGAAAGAGCAAAGTATGTCGCTCAGGCAACCGTTCAAAAATGAGCAAGCAGTGACATTTTATCTATTTCTGAGTTGATTTTTTTAATCTCTCCACATTTTCCAGCTGTTAACTGTTGTAACAACGTGTTCGCTGTTGTCGGCCGCAGAGTGTTTGACAGGTCGGCTGTGATGAGTAACTGAGAGACGCAAAGAGACAATAGAGAGAGGTTTTTAAGAGGCAGGGAAAAAAAATACAAGCGCCAAGGATTGGATTAAACATAATGGCGATGGTGATGATGATGCGGATGATTGCTCGGTTTGGCTATTTCCCTAGGTTTGCTTAAGCCATCTCCCTCTTTGAAAACAAAGCAGTGTAATGGACAGCAGCTTTGCATATGTGGGAAATCACAAACGGCTGGTTTAGATAGGGCTGCGATGGATGGACGCGTGAATGAAGATGGGTGGAGATGGAGATGTGTGAGGCGCTGGGAGACTGATGAGAAGAAGAATGAGTCTTTAAGATCTGTATGCTGTTTAGGGATAATGACTGATTCTTAATTTTTGGTTGACCTGTCCCTTTAAAGGTAATGACTTTCCAAGTTTCTTATTGCATGATGGCTATCGTGTAAATGACGCCTGACTTAATAAAACTAATCAAAGCCCACAGACTTTAGGGTCAATTACCAGTCATTAATATTAATAACAACACCAAGGTGACTCCTAATATAAAGCTGACCTGAAAGTCAAACCTCTCGCCGTCATGAATATGTATTCCAATAAGGTGCATGCACAATCGAATTTAAGACATTTTCACCTCATTTCCCCTCTCCGCTCTCTTTTCTCCAGACATCTTGACAGGATGTCAGTGAGGGGCTTGGACCCCACCTGTCCCTCCACTATAAAGCGCGAGCCCTCCAGCCCGAGCCCCAGCTCTCAGGGCGACGTCAGCCCGGCGCAGCCCAGCCCTGGAAGCTCTTCCTCGGACACAAACTCCAGCTACGGGCCCCCCGTCAAAGGCCTCAATCACAGCAATGGGCTGGACTCGCCAGGCCTCTACGGTCACACAGCGGGGTTGGCCAACAATGTCGTAACAAACAGGTTGGTGTACGTGTTATACTGTGTTGTAAAATAGAAATACCTTTACTATCTGAGTGCATTCTCCAATTCTCCCTTTCATTTGTCTTCCTCCCTTCTTCCTCCAGGAGGTTTGGTGAGGAAGAGAGCCCAGTTAAGTGTGAATTCATGCTGGGCACGGTGGCCAAGCGGCTGTGTCTGGTGTGCGGTGACGTGGCCTCGGGCTACCACTATGGCGTGGCGTCCTGTGAGGCCTGCAAGGCCTTCTTCAAGAGGACCATCCAGGGTAAGACGGACTAAAACACACACAAAACACACATTTGCGCACAGGAACATGCTCAGTTTTATACTTAGTAACAGAGTTTATTGTGCGTGGCTGATAATGTCTTCCTGCATCATATAAACCTGTTTTACGAGCAACACAGCGCAGATGCAGTCGTACCCTGAGCGTTTGTTTTGGTATAAACGAGCCCCGATCAGTTAGCTCGCAGCTTCCACCTCAAACCGCACCAGGGTTTTAAATGAAGACCTGTTTGCAAACAGCTGATATGTGGTTAAACTTACAGCGCATGGTGTGTATAGTCAACAAGTTTGAGTTTAGGCTTTAGAGCTTCAGATAACATATGGTGCTGAATGTGTCTGCATTCGCTCCAGCCCTGAAATCCGTCGGTGGCGAGAGCCAGCCGCGTGCAGTGTGGGTGTTTTAAAACGATCGACTTGTGCTCTTGTCGGCTCGTTGCCCAGGTCGGCGAGCTGGCAGACTGCGTCGGCGTTTAGGCCTCTAGAAGTTGGCCACTGTAGAAGAGTTCAAAGGGCAAACAGGATGAGAGGCTGTCAGATCAAACAGGGAGATCTGATGTCTGGCTCATCAGATGCTTCCTGTTTCTGATCGAGGGTGGCAGCTGAGAGCGCCTGCAACTGGCCGAACGCCATCGGGCTTAATGTGCACATTTGGCTGCAGTGGCTGTTACTCCCAATTAGGTGTTGGCGGCTTGTTGTTTTTTAGTATGTGGTTGCACTGATTGTGAACGATACAGTTCAGTTTACTTTAATGTCTTCGGTAGCTACAAAGGGAGCTATGTTAAGTCTATGAAATAAGTCATTAAGAGTGAGTATTTACCAGGCAGGCATGGCCCAATGAAAGACTCTCTCCCGGTTGCATTATGGGAAGTTTTGGGTGCTTGACTGTGCTTGATATCATGGCCTCAATTGCCTTGATTTTGAGTACTCCTTTAAAATCTCCTGCTGTGACACGTTTTAGTAAAATCTGTTGACATTTGAATGTAAACGAGAAATTTCGACAGAACGCAGCGAAGAGATGATGACCCATAATGTTGATTTATTGTCTCTTCTGCAAAAAAAAACAAATAAAAAACGTGATCCTTATCTTCTCTCTTCCCCTCCAGGTAACATTGAATACAGCTGCCCGGCGTCCAATGAATGTGAAATCACCAAGAGGAGGAGGAAATCCTGCCAGGCCTGTCGATTTGTGAAATGTCTGGCTGTGGGCATGTTGAGAGAAGGTCAGCTATACACCGAAAATCAATTTAAGACCCGAGTCAAATCATTGTTTGAGTTGCTTTTTCCGGCATTGATCGGTCGGCGGACTTGGCAGAAGTTCAAGCCTCACGCCTCAGACAGTTGAGACGACAAAAAAGCACCCGCAGAGTGACGGCTCACACAAAGTCTGACTGCAGTTTCTTTGTTGTGCATTCCTGGTAACAATACCCTGATTACCAGCTGAGTGTCTCACCTGATAAACTGGTGATGGCATGTACTGTGCTTCTGTAGACTCCAGTGAAACCTAAAACGTTTGACAGTTAAACTTCAGTCCCGTAGTGCCAGCTGTGATGTGTGTGTGTGTGTGTGTGTGTGTGTGTGTAGGGCTGTGTATGGGTAGTAAACACAGGGCTGAACAATGCAAAGCCGAATGTTTGAGGAGGAGGAGGAGGACGAGGACGAGGAGGAGAGGGCTACTAACTGTTAAATTATGTCAGTCTTTGGTTCACCAGTGCTCCTCTGAAATAGCCTCTGGAAATCTGCCAGTGCGTGTGTGTGTAGGAGTGTGTAACACTGCAGGAGCTAGTGAGATAATGGAGCGAGTTGTTGCCAGGGGCTCTTTAAAATTAAAATAGGTTACTGACTTTTTCTTTTTTTTTAAGTTCGAGATACGTTTTTACAAATGGACAAGTAATCTACCCGACACAGCCTATTGCTCTGTGACGGGACTACATTTTCTAAATTTGAATAATTATAAAACACCCTGAATAATTTTGGCGACCACCTCCAACATTTCCAACGTTGTATGTTCACCGTGTATGCTCAAAGCTACGGGCAAAGAGTCGTGACATGTATACATACCACACGGAGAGTCTCTGACAGCGGTCAGGTGCTCCTTTGGTCCGACTGTGTGCCTGTCTGGTGACATATTGTTGTCCAGATTTAGAAGTGACTCAAAAAGGAAAACATTAGCGACCTCCTACTGTACCGGCCACTTGCCGCATGCTGTGGAGGGCCGAGAGATGATAATAAAAGAGTGGAGAGCAGATAAAACGTGCGCTTGTGTTGTATCTGAGGGATAGTAAACGTAAAGATGAAAAGCATTTAAATGTTCTCAGGTCACCGTTTTATTCATTAAATAGTTAGTGAAGAGGGAAGAGGAGAAGAAAGCTAGCAGCTTGTTTGCTAACAGGACAGTAAGGTTAGTTGACACACTTTATTTAAAAAAGGTATTTCTACCCTTGAATCCTGTCTCATAACTCTACACTATGCCTCTTTATACTTCGACGGGGGATGTAAAAACACAAGCTATAATACCTTCCTCCATTTTGGATTCTTCAGCTCTCGCGCTGTCAAGGTGGCTAACTAATGTTCAACTGCGTGAGTTTGCACGTCAAAGTTAACCTAAAAAATCAGAAAAATTGGTCTGTTGTATTGTTCAATGTGGACCAACTTAAAGCACGGTACCAAGTTTCTCATTCTGGGTGCACGCCTTTGCTTTTACCAGCAAATAAAGCGATAATGTGACAACCTGTGAGACTTGTTTACAACCTGCGAGATCATTTGACCGCTCTTTTCAGACTTTACTGTAGCTATGTCGCCATGTTCCCCCTGTCCTCAGCAATTACTTTCCTCAGTATGTTATCATAACCAATAGAAATGGTGGCCCAAACTATGAAAATAAGATCCCAGTTGTAATAAACTGGAATGATCCTTTAATACCCCCTACTCATCTCCAGTATCTGTTTATTGCTGCTGTGTGGGTTCCTAAATGTGTGTGTGAGTTATGGATACACAGAATTATAGCGTATCTTTACACAGGTATCGGTTTGTGTGTATGAGTTTGTTTAAACACACTTTTATGCACACACCTATGTGTGTTTTTGTGAGCGACTGTGCGCCTGCCCTTTTTCTAAATTAGCTGCTTTTAACAGGGTAGGGGCATCAGCAGCATCCCAGGCCGCCTCTCAACCCCACCTCCTCTCGCCACCCCCTTTGCTCTCCCTCCCCCCTCGTAAATACCTCCAGATGCCTTGTGGGATTCCTGGACCTCCGTGAAATGCGAACTGCCCCTCGTAACTCCCGTCGTAAGCGCCCTCGTAACGCGCCTCACCGTGTCTCGTAATGCCCCTCTTCCCCGGAGAGGCCGCAGTAAAGGCAGAGACAGAGGAGCTGTGAGGTTTAATGGGGAGAGTCAGAGCCGTATTAAATACACAGCTAAAAGACATATAGACCGCGGGCAGGATTTGATTAAGCCCCGTTTAGTGCTCAGTTCTACTGTTGCTGTCGCTTCTGAGGGCAGTAAAAACATGCATGTTAGCAAAACGTGTGCAATATTTTAAAAAAGCAACATATCACACGGATGTAATGGTGTGATCCTGTGTTTTAATGGTTTATGTTCCAGAAGAAATACGATCAGTGGTGCAGCAGTACCTCTATAACACCTCGCCATTAAACACTAACTGCAACTATATCAACACGCAGTACTGTGAACGAAAGAAGACGAGACTAAAATATTGTTTAGGCAACCAAAAAATAGTTTTATTGTCTGTATAGCTCTTATTATTTTAAAATAGTTTTATTATCCTTATTTTCTTTCCCTTTCCTTTTTCCTTAGGAGAAGATGCTCCTAAAACGCCTCGTCAGTAGTCCCGCCCTTTTATTTCTGTGACATCACACTACGTCACCATGTCACAAATTTTCATAATCTAAGTCTAGTTTGGCTAGTTAGAATTAATTTAGCACAGCTGATCTGTTGTTATTACCGGTGCTGGTCAGGCGTGTGTGAGCTGACCAATCAGATGAGACTGGGTATTCAGGAGGCGGGCCTTAAAGGGACAGGAGCTAAAACAGAGCGTTTCATACAGAGCTGCAGCACTGATCAGTATGAAAAAACGGATGCGTTTTTTTGAGCATTAAAGGATGTAAACCTATTCTAGTAGTCACCTAAAATAAAATTATGAACCTGAAAATGAAAATGAAAAAATCAGAACATGCTCCATGTCTGCGTGTATTTCCACCAGACAGCTAAAGTCAGCTAAATCTTGCCTAAAAAACAGGATGAGGTTGACTAAATATGATGAAATAGCACGGACATTTGACACAGGACTAAGACTAAGAAAAACAAAGCTGGCAAAATAAACACTGTATCATCCCAACGTCCTGTTGGATGTAGTTATTTGGTCTCAGGTGTGTCAATCACGCTGTGTTAATCTGTATTCTGAGAAAAGCGTCAGAACAGAACGGACTGACATTGTGTGCTTTTCGCTGCCAACTTTCCAAATCCCTTTCTCCTGTTAACGAGACGCAGTGTGCAGGGAAAGAAATGCCACAGTGGGTTCAGCCGTGTGTACATTTGTCACAATATCTGAGAAGTGTGGGATTGTTTATACTGAACACATGCAGGTGGTGGCAGCAGCAGCAGCAGTGATGGAGGATGTCACTAGGACACGGTAACGTGGATCAGTCCGGATCAGCGGCTGGATGTCAATGTTCCTGATCCTGCTGCGCCGTGTGCGTTTTGGGAACCTGTAAAGCCTCTCATGTGAAGATCCAGACACCCTCAAAAGAAGGCGGAGTGATGAAACGGCAAAAAATAGATCAATGTCTGAGTAGTCTGTGTTTATCGAACTCTGATGGGCTGTGCAGACGAACAGGGAGGTGTGTGTGTGTGTCTGTTATCCACCAAAGCTATTCTCAGCCTTTGGGTTGTCAGCACATTCCACTTTGAAGAGTTACACTTAGCTCAGATGTGTGTGTTGGAATAACTGTCAGATCTGAGCACGGACAAACACACACACACAAATATACCCGTATGAAACGCGCGCTCGCTACAAATCGAACAACCAAAGTCCTGTGATTTAATCCAGTGTTTGCCGACAGTGTGTTAAATCTGATGACAACACACACCACTGTAAGCGCCCTCACAACTCGGAGTGGCACCTGCCGAGCGCCCAGGATAATCCACAATTACTATTTGCCCCTTATGACACCACAAGAAGGTCAGGGGGGTGGGTTGGGTTTACTTGACCAATCTCTTCTTTAATGCCCAGCTCATCTTCTTGACTACAAGCTTTTCACTTCATCCGCTTAACCCCAAAACTGCCGACTCACGTCTTACCCTGCCCACCATCGTTGGACCACATGTCATGTGGCGCTCGACGGGAGCTGAGAAAAATAATTTTTGAAGACTTGAAGAATCTGGACTGGAGCTGATGTTTGATTAAATTTATTTTGACAGAACATCCAAACATAAGGTCAAGTTACGAGCTTTTTTATTCTGGAGCTTTCAACAGTCGTAAACATATTTACTTATTGAGAATTGTGATGACAATACATTTGGGTTGATAACATATTTTGCGGAGCGTTTCATGACTAAATATGGGCCAAATAAAACTTTTAAAACGTTGTCGGTGAACATTTCTGCCAGCAATGTTGGGCGTTTACCAATGAAGACAGCAACTCCCATGATCCTGCGCTTCTTATGTCTTGTATTGATTGAAAGAGCTTTTGCAGCAGCAATGACATACTGTGCATTTAAGGGTTTACATGGTTATAAGTCGCAAATATTTTCCGTTTCAAAAGATTATGAGAGGTTTACACCTCATCTCTCAGCCCCATTGAAAATTCCTCCTGATCGGGCCGGATCAGGCCAGTCTCCTCTATTTCTGATCGGACTATTATTCTGACTGTTAGTGAATTTTTAGGGTCAATGTAAACGCCTCTAGTGTCTTCAGATTTGAATCAATCAGTCCACTTCAAACATGTCCGAAGACCTTAGACAAAAACTCAAATACACAAATACTTTGGGGTTGATGTGTGACCCCATCACTTAGAGTAAGGAGCCTCATATACAGCACCGTACAATGACCTTCAAGGATGTTTAATTCTCAGCCTTTAAATGCTGACATGCACTATGATACAACACCTGAGCATGATATTTCATAATAGTCTTATGGAAAGGCCTGTTGGCTTACAGTGAAGGTCACAGGCCACACTCTCACACCATTGCTTTGTTATGAGTCCTTCCACCGTATCTTTATTTTATCCCTGTTCATGGCACATTAATTAATACAGCAGAAATTCTGTAAAATTGTTGTAATGGTAATAGCTTCACTATAAAATGACTCAAAATAGCTTTACAAACCAATGACGGCAATAACTAAGAACCTTTCCATGAACTGATACAACCCTACAGCACATCTTTTACGACCGTTTAAGAGGACATTGTGTTATTTAATGTGGATGTCGATGTATAAATATATGCATAAGTAAGAATAAGTACAGGAGGCGGCGGGCTCATGAGGATGGAGTATCAGCGTGAGGTGTCAAGTGGGCAAATAATACCCTCAGAGTGTCTCTTTCAGACACGAGTGCCGTTATAGATCCACCCAGGGCCACTGTGGCCGTTTACACTGCGTAGATCAGGTAACCCAACACCACTACTAAAGGCTTCCTGAGTCACGTTCACACACACACACACATTTTCTTTACAGACGCACTTGGTGACTGTTACTCTCAGTATGTGTGTTTGCCCTCTATGAACATGAATCCAATCAGCTTTTTCCTTATCTAACTGTTCCCTGCACACACATATACACGCACTCTTAAATCCCCATCGGCATGGTGACAAGGTTACCACAATGCCTCGTTAAGATGAGCAGTTGTCATCGGCTGCTCTAAAATTGTTGGGTGTAGTGTTTCAGGATGCACGCTGCGGTGCCGGCATTAGACGTGTCCTGTTCGGTCTCCTTGGGATCGTTAAGACATGCGAGCAGATGATTGGGCAACATCCTGATGGCTGACCGTGGTCAACGTGAAGCCTTTTTAATAACTGATTACCTGTTTGAATTTGTCTAAATTCTGATGAAAAAAATGTCTTTTCGCTGACTGAAGGTCAAACCGAGCCTGAGGTTTTATGTTTGGAGACATTGCTCCTTTCATCAATGCTCACGAATGATGATAAATTATAGTCCTTCCATTAAAAATACTCATCCGCTCACTTTATCTGATTACTTTTAGATTGTTCCTAAAGCCCACGTTTACCATGATTTTACTCAGTGTAATCTCTCAATCTGGATTTCCTTTGAATCATTCAATCAAACAAGAATGTTTTTTTTTTTGTGTAGTATTTGAAAAACGGACCCCAAGACAAGTATATTTGAGGGGTGACTAATTATGTCAATTGCATCATTAATGTCCTGTTGGTGTTTTTTCTGTAGGTGTGCGTCTGGACCGGGTTCGAGGTGGTAGACAGAAGTACAAGAGGAGAATAGACGCTGAGAACAGCCCGTATCTGCACCCACAGAATGCCTTGCCTCAGAAAAAAACATGTAAGTGTACAAACAAAAGCTTAAATTAACTATGTGTGTGTTATAAACATGGCTGTGGTACATTATTAACAGTTTGTTACAACACGTTATGAGCTGATGTGATACAACATGATACAATACAGTCTGATACGATACGATACGATACGATACGATACGATACAATATGAAACGATATGATACACTACGATACAACACGATACGATACAATATGAAACGATATGATACACTACGATACAACACGATACGATACAATATGATATGATACAATACAATGCTTAGATGCTTAGAGTTATAGTTGTGTCTTATGGTGTTTGTATGCATGTCCATTTTCACTATATCAACTGGTTATATGATATTTTATCTCACTGAGATTACCTGATGAAATAAAGGTTGTTATAATAATATAAATCTAATTTCACTCTCCCAGACACTGTTGGTGGTTCGGTAGAAAACAAGGTGGTGTCTCTGCTGCTGGTGGCCGAGCCAGAGGGCATCTTCGCCATGCCGGACCCGACCGTACCCGAGAGTGACATCAAGGCTCTGACCACGCTGTGCGACCTGGCTGACAGGGAGCTGGTGGTCAACATCGGCTGGGCCAAACACATCCCAGGTAGGATTCAGACTCAAACCCCCAGCCTCACTCACTCAGTCGCTCACTCAGTCGCTCACTCAGTCAGTCAGCTGTTTTCCAGAACACATTAGCTCACATTAACTCTGTAATCAGATCAGAGGAGGAGATTGTTGTGACTTGCGGTTGCCAAGACACTCACTGGATGCCCGGGGGACTGAGGGCAAGTTGGCACGACTGTGTGTTATCTGTCAGTCATCCTCTATCCATGTGTGTGTGTGTGTGTGTGTGTGTGCATGTGTAGCATGCCCTTGCCGACCAATGTGTGTTCCTAATATATCAACCCGATGACCAGTGGCCACCTGGAGGTTTTAATTCATTTCCTGGGCTGCGGACGCCTCTGAATTACGGAAATCCTCCAGACACTTGGAACACTCTCAGCTTCTCCTCTGACACGGGAACAGCAGAAAGGATGTCCAGAGTGTTTTTTTTTTTTTCCTTTGGATGAGAGAGTGGAAAGGAGAGAGGAAGTGCATTCTGACAGATTAGTGGGATTAAAACGCTGGTATGCAGCGATGCTGGCGGTTGTAATAGGAAGCAGAGGTTTGCAGGTCTGCTTTTGATACTGGGCTTTGGAGACCGCTACAACTCTTACAGCTGACAAACAGAAGCACTTTTCACAGGTGTGTTTTGGGCCGCACCTGGTTGTGAGCTGCGCTGAGTTAACAGACTCATTTCTCCCAAGATTATTTTTTTGTTTGCGAGTAGAAAAAATCAAATATATGTTAAATGAAGAGAATACCAGTATTGTTTCTCATTCATTCAATCAGTTATTGAAGCGTTGTGCAAGTTGATGTCTTTAGATTGCTTGTTTCATTGGAGCAGCAGTCCAAAACACAGAGTTGTTCAGTTTGCAATGACGTAAAACAGAGAAAAGCAGCGCATTTTCACTTTTTTTAAAAGCGTGATCTGGCAAAAATCACTCAAATGATTAATCTGTTGTAAACATCGCTGCCTGTTAAATTTCTGTTAACAGCAGCACAACCTTTATGGTAACTAATTCATCATTCCAGCTTCTCAAATGTGGAGATTTGCTGCTTTTCTCAGATTTACATCATTGCAAATTGATGCATGTTTCAGTTTTGGACAAAACAATTGGTCGCAATTGACCAATTAGAAACTCATGCTTTGCCCCTTAATTGTTCAAATCCTCAGAAATGTACTTTAAAATCTGGTGTAGACCCCAAATTTGGGGAAATGGGTTTAAAATGATGCAAAGGATCATTTAAGATTTTAGATTTGTTCTATCCTAAATTAGCAGGGAAATAATAGGGAACACTGAATGTTAAATCAGTCGCAACTATGCCTAATACCCATGTATAGATACAGCCGATGATCTGTGGAGGTGTTATCATCTCTCTCCATTTCTTCCGTCTAGTTTTCTTATCGTCTTTCTTCCTCTAACTGAAGGCCCGACTGCTTTATCAGCTGTGGTTATCCAAACCCAAAACATCACCAGGGAAACACCTGGGCTTTTTGTTGATGTCTTGTCTCTGAAATGCTTACAAAACAAACAAAGCAGGTGTGTGTGGTGTGTGTGTGCGTGTGTGTGTGCGTGTGTGTGTGTGTGTGTGTGCGTGTGCGTGTGCGTGCGCTTGTATTTCTACTGTATTCGCCCTGGCATTTCTTCCTACACGGTGGACATGAAACAGCCATTTGAGTGTGTGTGTTGGTGTTTGGTGTCGCTCATCAGCATTTCCATTGTTCTGGTAAAAAAAAAAAAAAGGAAGAAGAGCCTCACCATCACCTCCTCCTTCCCCCTCCTCCCCCTCTCCTCACCCCTCGGGCCGTTGCTGTCTGCCTCTTTTCTCCCGTCGTCGGCTCTTTACTGTCAGCGCACGAGACAGACGGAGTCCGACTGATGGGTGTATTTGTAGCCCCTCGCCAGTGGAGGCTTTGGCTGGGAGAGCGGAGCAGCGGTGAGCGGCGGCCGAAACACACAGCAGATACCCACCTGAGGGGGGAGAGAGAGAGACAGGCAGCCGCATATTCATCCAACTGTCAGGCAGATCTTACTCACAGTTTTGAAATGTCACCATAAAATGAAATGAAATGAAACAATAGATGCGTTACCGGGAACAATTCAGATCCATTTTGGGGGATTTTTAAAGACCAGATCAGTACAGGCAGGTTGTTACTGTTTAAATAATTCATTTTAAAGTTATAATATGTAGGAATTCTGCATCGAAACATCAAAAAAATGATTATATCTTTGATATATCTTATATCCGGATCGGAGCAGAGTCCGATGTGACTCGAGGTGTTTATTCCTCCAGAAGGTCTGGCTCTGCACCTGACTCTCTCCTCCAGAGCCAGCCGGTTCTGAGCAGCTGCTGTGTATCTATGTGTAGGCCCTGTTATGCCTTTTTCCCAGTATTAATGCTAAGCTAAGCTAACTGGCTGCTGGTGATAGATTAATTTCAGCAGACAGATATGAGCGGTGTAAATCTTCTGAGCTAACTCTCGACAAGAAATCAAGTAAGCATATTTTCCTCAACACGTCAGATAACTCCTTCAGCAGATGATGAATTGAACAGATTTGTAGCAATCAAGTGTTCAGACAACATCTGATGAGCATAAAATGAAAAATAACAATTATGGAAATCTTTGGTTGGCATTTACTTAAAAAAGGGGACAACAACAGAGAGAGAAGACAGAAGGAAGCAGAAAAATAAAATGGCAGATGAAGAGAAAAAGGAAACAATGAGAGTGACTTGAGCTGAGATGACAGAGATCATGAGAGAGAAGACAAAATGAAAGAAATGGACAATAGCATCATGCAGTGAACAGGTTGGGGGGGGCGAAGAAAGAAAGGTAGCTAAAAGAGATGTACTAAAAGAGAATGGATATTAAAAAAAAAAAAAAAAAAAAAAAAAAGGCTGCCTCCTCCTAGCAGCGTAATGACCATGTCACATCAGCTCTGGATGAGTGGCAGGACACACGGCCCCCTTCCCTGGGAGAACCGGGGTCTTGGGCAAAGTGGCCCGGGCCATCTGAGTTCTTTGCCCAGGGGGAGGTGAGTGTGATGGGGCTACTGTCCTGGCTGCTCCCCCTCCTCTCTGTCGGCTCCTATCAGGCAGATTGACAGTGACGTGGTCTGAAGTCTGAGGGCCAGACTGGCAGATGAGCTGGCTAAAGACCAACTGCCCGCTTTGCTTTTGGCCTTTTTGAGTCCGTGCTGCAATTTGGCTGTCAAATGTGTGTGTGTGTGCGTGTTTGAGAGCGACTGTGGTGTGACTGGCTGTGTGTTGTTGTTGATATGATACAACTAACACTGACAAGACTATTTTCCTCTCTTTATTGCCCTCAGTGCCCTTTGCTTGGGAATAGAAAAAGTCATTTGTCCCTTGAAAACGTCGCCCTCTCTCTTTATTGAAGCTTTAACTTGTATTTGTCCTTAAAATCCATCAATATATTGCACGGGATTTCATCACACACACTCGCACAGGTCTCTGTCCCTGATCGATGATCCAGTGCCAGAATACTGATCCCTATCGACCAATGAAATCGTGCACAGACAGCGTTTCCAATCAATCAGGGAGCGATAGTGGGGAACGGGGCGCCACTGACGTCCCCGTGGTGATTGTAAAGAGCCATGGATCCTGATAACAATCACTGATGGTGTCAAAAATACAAACGCCTCCCCTTCGTCCCCTCGCTCTGTAAAATCGTCTATTTAATTACAGTAAACGTGTGTGTGAGTGTGTGTATGCGGGTTTATGTGGGGGACGTGAGCGGGTTTAATCATGCTCCTGCGGGGTGTAATTGTCAATCAAAGTGGGTGTGTCCAACCGAGCGTAATTAAATTCACCACCTATTCACTCCCTCTGTCCTTTGTTATGCCCTTTGCAATGAGGGAATCGCTCTGCTGCAAGACAATTCTGCATTCAGTGATACAATTATACCATATACAAATTACTATCATCGTGTAGAGCATCAGTTAACATCATCATTTATTTTAATTGTCAAATTTTCAGACAGTTAGCTTAGCTTAGCATAAAGATTGGAGCAGGAGAGACAGCTAGCTCCAAAGGTCACAAACAAAAGCAAGGCGAGCTGCTTTCCCTTGCTGCTAGTCTTTATGCTAAGCTAAGCTAATCACTAGCGGTAGCTTCAGATTAAATACACAGATTGTTGTTGTGAGTGAGCGTATTTTCCAAGCTGTCTTTAGAAAGCTCCCTCCAATCCCACAGAGGACAATATACAGCTGTTTTTACAGGCCGAGCAGGACAAACCATGACAAGTTAACTGATCTCCTGTGTAAAATGTCCCTTTAAGATCTGTCTTTTCTGCATCCCAAGTTAACAAGTCCATTTTTATCCTGTCATCTTTCCAGGCTTCCCCTCCCTGTCGCTGGCCGACCAGATGAGTCTACTGCAGAGCGGCTGGATGGAGATCTTGATTCTTCGGGTGGTTTTCCGCTCGCTGGCCTTGGAGGACAAGCTGGTGTATGCTGAGGACTACGTCATGGACGAGGAGCAGTCGAAGCTGGCCGGGCTGCTTGACCTCAACAACGCCATCCTGCAGCTGGTGAAGAAGTACAAGACCATGGGCCTGGAGAAGGAGGAGTTTGTGGTCCTCAAGGCTATTGCGCTCGCTAACTCAGGTATGGAGATTCGGAGATGGTTCTGTATCCGTGCAGTTTTTAGGTATGCTTGTGGCGTGGCTCTATTGAAGACAATGTCGGTTGGTTGATTCACAGATTCATTTGTATTTACCTCCACTTGCAGACTCCATGCAAATTGAGGACTCAGAGGCGGTTCAGAGACTCCAGGACGTCCTTCACGGTGCCCTACAGGACTACGAGGTCACCCACCACCCTGAGGACCCGCGGAGGGCCGGCAAGCTGATCATGACCCTCCCTCTCCTCCGTCAGACGGCCGCTCGTGCCGTCCAGCACTTCTGCAGCATCAAACAGGACGGCCGCGTGCCCATGCACAAACTGTTCCTCGAACTGCTCGAGGCCAAAGCCTGACCCGAACACAGACAAGCCATTAGCTTCGTCCTTACCCTCCAGCACAGGGGTTAGATCGACAGGAAGCGAAGGATAACGGGTAACGGTGTGGTTTGACACTATGTATTTGTCCATTTCAGCTTTGACAGTAAAGTTTTGAACCTGCGATCGACAGGAAGTTTGTTCTGTAGGCGAACAGCTGGAACTTTTAGAGCGAGACCCTTCCTCCTACTCCCAGTGAAAGATTGAATGCAGCAGTTTAATTTGAGGACATTGTCATCTTTGCCGTCTGTGACACTAATTTAAGTGTGTCGACCTGCTTCGGAAAGGCTGACGACGGACGGACAGACAGCGTAAAAGCAGGAGAAATCGCCTTCTAGAGATATATTTACAGTTACATGCCAAAAGTAGAGCTTCTTCTGTTAAAAAACCACCTGATACTTGAAGATCCTCGTGGATTATTTCACCCATCTTGAAGCCTGTTAATCTGCATTCTAGTGCGTTTAGAGAGCCTTTAAATGATTTGATTTTCTTTGTCCTTTTTTGTATAAAAAAAAATAAATAAGGTAAATGTCTCCTAAGAGGTAAGTCTTGCCAAAGAGTAAAGACTCGTACTATTGAATAATACCAGCATATGTCCACGGTAATATAATGTGGCCTGTAGGACATTCTCATAAACCTGCATCCCTGCTGTGTCGTGTATCGCAAAAGTATCTACTCACTGCATTCATATATAGTCGATTAAAGGGAAGCAGCTAAGTGGTCAGAAACTCATAAAACTAAAAAAAAAAACGGCCTCCTGATTTTATTAGAACATTTCAGGGAAAGAGTACTTAACGTCATGGTACGACTGTACAACAGCAAAGTGATATTTATTTAAAAGTGTCTCTGTTCGTTTGCTGTTTTTTATTTACTAATGTGGCATTAACGGAGAGTAGATTCAAGCAATTACAGTGGATAATGATTTTTTAAAAAGATTTTTAAATGATATCAATGTAAGATAATTTTTTACTAGCTTCTCTGCTGCAGCACTGACGTAAACCATATCATGAAATTCAAGTGATTATAAATGGAGTACGTACCGTACTTGATGATCATCATGTCGTAGAGATGTTGTAGACCCATAGATATAACTTTAACTATGTAAAATGGCTGCCATACTGTATAATCTGGATTAGGGAGGCATCTGATGTCCTCTCTATGGTAGAAGTCTATGTGTAGGATGAAATTTGTGCACTACTTTTCCTTTTTAGCCATAAAGTTTTGGGAGACTGGTGATGGCGCTCTGTTAATCTGTTAGTGTGTTTTGTGTGAAGAGTAGTTATATCTGAAATCTGTCTTTTTTCCGCACACGGTAAATGAAGGGAATCTAAGTACAGCGAAGGAAAAACGCCCAAGTCTTGCTCCTTATTTTACTCAAGGTACTGTGACACTATAACGTGCATATTTTTGTGACGAGATGACGGCGGCGATATGCCGAGTATAAATGTATGTACTGTAGGTTTTGCTGTATATACGTCATGTCTTACGCCAACAGAGATGTTTAAAGATGCAAATAAGCTTTGTTTGGACGAGCTGTGCCGTGCTATTTCATTCTCAGGTGGATTCTTGGGCAATAAAGATCATCCCCTTAATGCAAAAGCTCAGATCGTCCGAGTGTCGTCTTTTTCAATATATGGAGAGAAACAAATTCATTAGCGGAGCTGGTAAGTGGGTGAAGTCTATTCTGCACCGTCTGACAATGGACTGCCATTTCCAAGTGAGGCCCATTATGGCACATTTAGGCCATCAGAGCCCAGTTGGATGGAGATTTATAATTAACAGCTGTAATGTAATGAAGTCTAGCAGTGGCTCTGGGGAGTGCTGGTCATCAGATGCCTGTTGAGGCCGATGGAAGCAGTCGACTCATCGCTTCATCATACAGCCATTCTGAGACGGACTAACTGCCTCTCAAGATATATTTTGGCAATGCTTTTGCTTTAAACACTCATATTTAGCATTTATTGGCAGAATATAACACATTATAATGTAGTTAAAAGCAGATGTAAGGGTATTTTTGCTTCCATACATTTTGTGGGGTTTTGAGTGCTCATTTCAGTATATATGTAAAAAATTTAACTTACAAAGCATCTTATAACAGTGTTACCTTTTTTATTGTATGAGAACAAATCCCTGCAGTGTGTTATTAACTGTTTATATACAACGGGTGGGTTTAAAACAGTCAAATAAGTAGATGAAAAAGTTCATTCTTGACCTTGTAAACAAAACTTTCTCAAAGGGAAACTAAAGTGTGTTTACAGGTCTTGGGGAGTACGACTGCATATGCGAAGCAAGTACTAAAAAGCTTTTTGTGGCTCCAGAGGAAGCTGCGTGTAATTGATAAAATACCTGCAGTGATGTCACTCAGTGGCTAAGTTGCATCGTGGGTAATGTAGGCGGCAGGTTTTGAAAAGGGAGAAGAATGTGAGGGATGACAAAGGTGATATCTGGTTGTGCTGTATCGATTTTGAGCATTTGTTTTTAAACTGTTTGGACCTGGTGCCTACATTACCCACAATGCAACCTGGTCCCTAAGAGATATCACTTGGAGGCAAATTATCAGATTGTATGCAGCTTCCTCTGCAGCCACGAAGGTTTTAAACTACTCTTAATCACATCTGCAGTCGTACACCCCAAGACCTGTAAACACACTTAAATATATAAAATTGGTGGCGTTACCCTTTAATTCCAGGTCCACTAACTAGAGCTCTTCCAAGGCTCGCATGTCATGTTGTGGTCTTCATAGAAACATAGTTCGAATTCTGGTCAGTTGTCATAGAGCAGTCCTTTTCGGTCCTGTTCCTTTTGGTTCTACCCTGCATGTTTTAGATGTTACACTGCTCCAACACACCTGATTCAAATGACTGGCTCGTTATCAGGCCTCAGCAGAGCTCGATAACGAGCTGATCATTTAAATCAGGTGAGCTGGAAACAGGGAAACATGCAGGGAAGAGGCCCAAAGGAACAGGACTGAAAAACACTGTCACAGAACAAATAGATAAATTGCTATAAATATATATTGGATACTTATATTATACATGCATATTCACATAATATATTAATTCACATTATATCATCAATCATTTAATGATTCATTTCACCAGTTATGCTCATACACAGGATGCTTCACATGAGCAGATATCGTTGCTGACATAAAAACAATATTAAATGTCCTTATATGTGTTTACAAATACATAATAGAAGGTGTATGAACTATTTATTAGAGGTCTAGTGTGTAGGATTTATGGGATCTACTGCCAGAAGTGGAACATAACATTCATTATTATGTTTTCGTTAGTGTACAAGCACCTTAAAATAAGAATTGTTGTGTTTTCCATTACCTTAGAATAAGACTTTTATATCCAAAGAGTCAGCTGCCATGTTTCTATGGTAGCCCAGAACGACCCACCAAAGATGTTTTAGCGTCTACTTTAGGGGAGGGTGTGGTGAGGTGTATTCAGTTGGTTTGTCTGCAACCTCACTGCTAGGTGCCACTAAATCCTACACCCTGGCACTTCAACGCAAGACTGTGTAACATTTCAATGAAGGAATATCAAGTTATTCCTCTTACAAATGGAATAAATAAAAGTTAAAAGCGATGAATCTAATCCTTGCTCACTTCACTCACTCACTTTGGTCCTCCAGCCTTACTTAATCCTTACTTGTGGCCACAATGTGAAATTTACATAGCGTCCCCTTCAAATAAATGCTAAATAGGGGCTTTAAATAAAGTGTAGCCAATATGTCTTACAGCCGTGTTTTACACTACTCATTTTGAAAATGTAATTGGAAATTACTACGTTGATGAGCGACGCTCCGCCTTTGTCAGACTGGTGATAGAACAAGCCGATATTTTGTATGATTACATGGTTTTTGATGGAGTTTGCAGTCGATAGAGGAAATATTAACTGGAGAGACGGGCGGCTTTCAGCGGTGATCAGTCACGATTGGTTTTTGTAACGTGAAGCATGTGATCTGGTTTAGACGTACAGGGAGAAGAGAGGACACCAGATGGATGAATAAAGACAAATTAAATTTCCAAAGGAACCCATTTGTCCTTTATCCCTCCTTATCTGTCAGCAGAAGCTAAATAATCTCCTTATTTACCTGTGGTTAAAACTCAGAGAGCGCACTGAGGGATTTGAAACAAGCTGGAGATGTTTCACCACATCAGCCGTCAGTAAGTGAGTTAGTGATCTTGAGTGATATATCCCTGTATGTCCCTCTCCTTAAATGAGTTAGTATGTGTCTCGCGGCCGTGTCGCCCAGACACCTTGGTGATGGATGAGGCCCTGAGGAGATGGGCTGTAAAAAAGGCTGATTCTGGCACTCAAGGGTGAGATCACTTCCTCAATAAAAAAGCATTGTCCCGAATCATCACGGCAAGGTATGAATGCTGATTAGGGTATTAGAGGGAGGAGAGCTCGTCTGTAAAAATAAATCAAATGAGCTGTTAGTTAATGTGGGGGCCCCTTCTTATACGGAGTGCTGATGTCTGGGACCAGCGGCTACAGAGTCAAAGAAAGTGTTAAATAATCACCTTGTTTTGGGAAAAGTCATTATGTAGCATTGCTGCTTTCAAACATCCTTGTTGTCTTGCAAGAACTGTGTCTTAACCAGCTGGGTTTCACCTTAAAAAACGGTCCTGAAATGGCCACGCTGAGCTTGAATTTATGCGGCGATGTTGTTTCTTAAAAACAAAATGATGCAATGGCCATAATTATCATGATTTCTGAACCCGTGTATGGTTTTCTTATGGTTTATGGCATTTTCCTGCCATCCAAAAGAGATTAAAACAATGTTATTTCCAATGGACTTTGGTACTTTTCATAAAGGAGTGAGCATCCCTTCACTGGATCGAGAGACAGTGAAATAAGATATAAATGAGGATGTCATTTGCATGTTGTACCTGTTACATGTTAGTATAATCTGATAAGGATTTAAAGGACTTAAAGGTGCACTATGTAGTTTTAGGAAAATTGTAATCAGAAGAGAAAGATCGTCATTGACTGATTTTTAAAAAAATACATAAACAAACTCTCTTTGTTTTCATGACTGAATAAACTGAATAAACAAACTGACCTTAAAGGACAACACAGTTTCATACTGTTTTACTTTGTTATATGTGGCGGACCCTGCCACCTTTCTAGCTTCAGACAGTGATCTGGGGACCTTAATTTCCTCTGAGAACAGCTTGTTTATTCACCTATGGAAAAAATAAACATTTTCTGAGATTACCTCATTTTGTAAACATTAAACCTAGAGGTTTGAATTTCTTCTCCAAAACTACACAGTGGCCCTTTAAACTCTCACATTTTCCACTAGTGTTTGTCTACGTAAGGAGTTTTTATACAAACTTACTGCATTTCAAATATTTCAATCGTAAAGATCCCTTCTAGACATGTTTCAGACGTATAAAAGTAATCGGCTTGAAGAAATAGTTTGCATTTTTTCCACAAGAAATTTCAATTCAGTAGTTTTAGTATTTTTTTGATTATTGAATCTCAGTTGGCCTCTGGACTAGTTGTGATGTCACAAATCCTGCTGATACAAACATTTCTTAAGTGGACGGAAACTTTAAAGGTGCACTATGTAGTTTTTATAGAAAAAAGTCAAACAGAAAGTTAATAGTTACAATATAAATACAAACTCAGAAATAGTTATTTGATATGTTTCCATATAAACAAGCTGTTCTCAGAGGAAAATAAGGTCCCCAGAACACTGTTTGAAGCTAGAAAGGTGGCAGGGTCCGCCACATATAAGTCAAACAGTAAACTACACAGTGCACCTTTAACATTAAGTTGTATTATACATCATATTAATATATAATCCTCAGGCAAGTCCCATTGTCCATTGCAGCGTGAAGAATGATGTTTTATTCAGGAATCCAGAGGCAGAAGAAGAAAAACAAGACCACAGAGCAGCAAAACACAACCTGGTCCTCATCCAGCCTCCTCGAAACATCCCGGGATGCTGCTCATATGTTTAAAAGTTTAATATCTTCCTGCGGCACGACCATGAACTCCCTGACAAACTGTTACCGCCATACCTCTCATGTGTCAGTCTCAATCATCCCCTCACAGCAGACGGACAACTGTACATGTACAGTTAGAGGTCAGCTGAGGACGCCAGAGAAAAGTGGCTGTATTTGTACATCATGGGATTATATATATATGTTTAAATGTGTAAGGACCTGTGGACATGTGCATCTGTTGTCAGCCCGAGCGTCTGACAGTGTAGTGCATTAATAGCTGTGACTGAGGAGAAGGGACACTGCGGCTCGACGTGCATATTGAGTTTCTCCTCTGCTGCTGTTGACTCATTACACTGGACGCTGCCTCGCAACAGCACAACCAGCTGCTGCTGCTTAGCGCCATCATGTGGTTAAACAGGAAACTGCACAAAACACCAAGTACTTTACATTATTTTCATGTCATTTGTTATTTTGTATCTATTATAAGTAAGAGAAAGGGCTGTTAAAGGGATCATTCACCCTAAAATTGTCATTTGTTGCCTTTTTGTCTAATCAAAACTTTTGAACCAGATCAAATCTAAAAAATAACTTTTATATATTAATGTAGCTGTGCTAATGCAATGCTTATAATAAACAAATATTAAATACACGGTTACACTGTAGTAACATTAGAGGTTTAAGACACTTAACAGCAAACATATAAAAGCTAAGATATGTACAGTGACATTGTCACTGAGGATTTCCTCGTCCAAAGTTACAGACGGACTCTCATTATAAGATGGCTGATTTTGCTAATGAGGTAATAAAGATAAGTAATGCATTAATCCGACAGTATTTGGAGTGGCTGTCACATTATATGAGGGCTCTGATGAACTTGGACACAGTCACAGGGACAAATATACAGTAATTCGACTGCCGGCCTCATAAAATCACATTCATCTCTATAAAATGTGTTATTATTATTATTATTGTATTAAAAATGACATATATAGAAAATAAAGATAGAAATATGTCATGATAAATATGAGCATCATACCTCACCTGGCGTAAATTAATAATATTGAGTAATATTTGAAATAGATACTAATTGAACTATATAGTAATTGCACAGCTGGATAACTGCACAGAGCTGAAACAACAGTTAAGTAATTGCACAGGAAAAAAATGTTATATTGCACAAAATGATTGCTCTATCATGTAGAGTTAAATTATGGCACTGTTAAGTCAATGAACTCACATTATGGTGTCCGGGATGGCTTCACATCTTGTTATAACACCATAAAAATTACAGTTTAATGTTTCCTCCTTTATAAATGTCCCTGAATGCTGCAACATGCTGTCATGAAATGTAAATTCTACAGTGTCGTTTCATCTCAGTCAGACTCCCATTAAACTAAATGGAGCCACATTTCAAAAAGGCAGTTTAATGAGTGAGGGTAACACGTATGTTTGCATGTACTCTTGTAAGAAAGGACACACAAACACAAACGGTGCAGATCAGAGGGGTGATATGGCTTCTGCCGTGCCTCTTCAGGTGGACTGCAACCTGACACCTGGCTGTTACCATGGCACTGCTGGAGAAAAAAAAAGCAAAGGTTGATGGGAGATCTGGAGCGTCAGAGGAGCACACATGCAGTTTGTTCTTTAGCTCTGATGCTTTGTTTCTCCTCCACGCTCTCTAGGGAACGTTAGCCTCAGGACAGGGTAACAAGACATTGAGGATCTAACCCTTTTCCTCGAGTGTCTCCTCAGCTGAGCGCTGCTGGAGAGAGCAAGACGGCAAGTAAAAGTATCAGGTGTAAAATATTGATGGGGCGACAGGTGTGATCCTAAACGCCCCGGCAGGTCTTTGCCCTTCTGATCGATGCATCGCACAGCGAGGGGCTGCCAGCTCCCCCGCCACAGGCCGAACCACGGACCTCAGCACTGGTGAGTCTCTGGGTGGATGTGCTTCCCTCACTGTACTTTTTCCCATCACTCCTTACTCATTTTTTAAGAATGTCTAAGAGTAGCTCTCTTCCTGGAACAGGCTGGAAAGGAGCATGAAATAGTGGCATTAAGTTGCATCAGTATACTGTATAATCTACCAATAAACTACTCATGTTGAAGACTTCAGAGGTCTGTAGAGATATAAATGGATAAAGGTGGAGTGTGGTGCTATCTGCAGGCTAGAAACTAGGCCATGAGCACAAGTGTGTCTCCAGTTACCTTGTTATCTCTTCTACAGTGCATGTGTGATCGTCTTTCTTTATCACAGACTTGACTTGTGATGCACTCCTGTCAACTGTAAACCCAACAAAGGTCTGAATAAATACAGTGAGCAGGAGGTTTTGACAGAAACCAAGGAGACATTTAAGAGTTTTTGTGTTCTCAGGTGACACGAAGCTTTGAACTAAACCATTTTTAATTAATGATAATACATTATATATAATATATAACATGTAACAATTCCCTCCAGATTCACCGAGCCTCACTCCTCCCGGAGGAGGAGGTGGAGGTGAGCGGGCAGAGGGAGGTCAGGGAGGCCAGCCGGTCGTCCAGGAGCTGTGGTTCATCGCGGTGATGACAGGCATCGCTCTGCTGCTGCTGGCCGTCGTCCTAGCTGTCGTGCTTCATAAGGTAAGAGTCAGTTATTCTGTGTTTGACAGTTGTGCAGTATAATGTGACATCGCTTTTGGGACCTGGGCAGGACTGTCAACTTGTATCGACCAGCTCTTGGCGTAAAAGAAATTTCAATTAAGTCTGTTCTGTCAATGATCTGCCGCACCAGGCCCTGAACAAACCCCCGTTCACCAGAGAGAGACCCCCGCTGGTGGCCCTGCCCATGCAGAAGAGGAGCCCCATGGCTATTTATCCAGCCAGCAACTCTGTTCTGGTGAGGAGACACAAACTTTATCAATGATATCTCATCACGTTCAGACATGACATTGATTGTATATTTATTCTTTTATGATTTGTTGAAAATGGTTTTCTATGGGGAATTAGTGAACTTGATGAAACATAGTGACTTAAAACTGCCATAACTCGTGAAAACTTCCTCCGATTGCAACCAAATTTAGCACAATACAGACTGAGACCACGGTTAAGACGGTCAAATTTTCAGAAATCAGATATCAGAAATTGGATTTCAGTTCTTACATTCTTTTTGCCACTGTCGGACCCGATTGTAACAAGAAAAACATTGCTTAGTTAGCACAAATCACCGAGAGCTGCAAGAGCGTTCACTAATCACACTGCATTTTCTTCTGGAAATGCACAGTATGCATTTTTCTGGTTTTTATTTCCTATTGTGGGATAATTAAAGTCATCTATATGCAGTCCGAGCCGCATAACTGTGGATTTATATATGTGCTTCATTCCTGAGTACCAATTGGGAGCGCTGAGTGCAGAAAACAATGTTTGCCAGCCCAATCATAATAATTTGTAGAGAAATTGTTATGAAGTGAAAAAAATAATAATTTAAAAATCGAGCAAACAAAAAAGGCCTCAAAATACAATTTATGTCCAGCACTATAATAATGCCATAAATAGCAGTTGGCCGACGCTCATTAAAGGCAGATAAAGTAATAATCAATAAGCCCTCGTGAATACTGTCCAACCTCACCCTCTCTCCTTCCCAGTTTGACACTGTACCCGACACAACAGGCTTCTCCAACAGTGTGACACTGAAGGGCTTCACCATGAAGATGGAGGTAATAAACCACTGCCTCATTAACACATGCAGAAATTATAGCTGCACATCTGCCTGGCGTACACATCCATCTCTCTCCCCTCCTTACAGGAAGTGCTGGAGGCTAAATGTGAGCCCGAAGACGAGGTCCCACCTCAGGGCGAGCTGGGCATCCTCAGCGTGAACTCCCTGAGGCGCAGCGTCAGCCAGGTGATGGACGGGAAGTCCCTGACCGGAGAGGACGAAGAAGCGTGGGACCCGAACATTTCAGGCCATGACAGTGGGATGGTGAGAGACCCCAAAAACGTATGCTGAACCTGTTCAGACCACTCTTGCTGTTATCTTCTAGCATCTTAAAACAGATTTTCTTTTCTTCGTGACATTAACACACTTTGACGTTTACACAGATGCAGAAAGACCGATTCAAACGAGCCCAAACACTTCAAAGTGTCTTGAAATCCGGACTCCTGTAGCCTCCATTTAACAAGCTCTGTTCTTCTCCCGCGCAGTTTATGGACGATGAGGAATTCGTCGACACCATCAAAGGTTTCAGCACCGTGAGGAAGGAGCACACCATGTTCACCGACACCAACCTGTGACCCGAGGATGACCTTTGAACCCCGCAGGACACTGGACCTGGATGTTTTAACATTTTTGACAAGCAAAGCTCGCGTAAAACCCGCTCCGCTCGGTCTTAAATCCTGACCAGTCAAAGCGTGGCTGTGGTTGTAAAGTCTCGTCTTCTTCTTTAACGATGGACAATGAAGGAAGAGGAGTGAAAAACGTGACAAGATCACTGGAATAACCGCAGCAGCGAGGAGAGGAAAAGCGGGAAACGTCAAAGTCCTGACATCTGACTGGTTTTGAGTGGGAAGGATGAAGGACGAACATTAAAACGTCTCATCATTGAATACAGACTCAGAACACAAGAAACCAAAGATACTGTATGTTGATCCAGCAGAACAGAGAAATCTATAAGAGCCTTTTTTCTATATTTTTCCCTCTTGAGAAAGTGGTTTTATCTGGTAATTTTGTAAGAGGCATACTTATTTTATAGTCATTTTAATCAGGTCTCCATGACCGGAAACTTTTGGTGGATGCAGCTTGCAAGTGCCATTAAGTTAGTAACCTTTTCTTGTTTTCTATTAATACTTAATACTGTATCTTAAGACATTTTGCCAGAAGCTGAATGATGAAGATCGCAAATGACAGTGAGCAAATGTAGTCAGGTCAGATGATGGTATCCGACCAGATATCTGGATAATCTGTATATATTTGTAGAACTGTTTCATCACTTATTAATTCATTTGTGCTGCAACATATTGGGCTTATAAATGCATTATTACATGTATGACTCATAAAAAATGTGGAATCTGGATTGGTATGTGGATTGGTGATGTCTGATTCGGTGACTTAATCATGTGGGTAAGTAAAGTAGTATAAATGGGAACTGGAGCCGGTTGGTTGCTACTTGCTCATAGTTTCCTCTAATTACAGCAAATGATTCCCACAACCAGCTTCAGGCCTCATCCTCCTCAATGCATACATTTGATCTCAACATTAAAGCGAACAGTCCTGTTAATTATTCAAATATTTGTGAGTAGACATCAGGACAGTTTCATAACAATGTATAAAAAGGAGATAAATACACCAAAGCAATTACCTAAATAAAATCTTTTAGGTTCTCTTCAGGTTTGTATGACTTTGTTGTAGGGGGTAAAAAAGAGGGAACTTTTAATTGTCTGATTTTCTTTTTTAAGTGAACTATTTTTTAAAGGAAATGAATGTACCTGTGTTAATGTCAAAACCATGTATCTCCAAATTTGGTGAATTTAAATAAACCACGATAATTAGATGTTATTTGAAATGGTCACAATGCTGAAACTTTTTTCTTATGAAAAGTTTTGTATTTTGGAGATACACAGGACAGCGACAATGTTTCCTTTTGATGTGCATGGTTAGTTTGAGGACACAGACAGGATGTAATAAAACTGTCATAAAATAATGACACACACATACTTGTACATGCATACTTGTGAGGACCCTATCATAATGCATTCCCTCGCCATTCCCTTGAAAACAAGTCTTAAACTTCAAACAGTCCTTTGAAGTAGTGAGGACCGCCCCAAATTTCACCACTTTCCAAAATGTCCCCACTTTCTGAGATGTCCTCACTCTGCTGGTTAAAACCTCGGTCCTCACTTTGTAGAAAGTCAGGTACAAACACAAAAACACACAGCGAGCCAAAACCACTTAAAGGTCGTCACATATTAATTTATTTGAAATGAGTTGCAATGCAATGTGGGCACAAAACACTTGTACCGTTACAGTCAATAATATGGTTACAAAACGAACATTTACATAATAAATTAATATACTGCAGTACCACAATGAGACAGTAAACATAAAACCCCAAACTGGGGAATTATATTGCATTAAAAACAAAAAGGAGTTGGTTTAATGTACAAAAAATTTCAGGCATTTACAAAGGCAGCCTCTTTTTCTGTTGCTTCTTTTGTCGTACATACTGTATATAAATATAAATCTCTAAATTGTAGTTACACTGATATGTCTGCGGCGATGGCCTGAGACAAGATCCTCGACTAACTTCCATGCTGGCTGCCATTTCATTATAAGACAAAAAATAGATTGACACAGTTGTTGTCATTTTTCATTGAAGCTTTTGATTGAGGGATGTTTTCTGAAAATGGCTCAAGTGTTTCACTTCCACAAGCCTTCTCATGTATAACTTTGCCCTTTTTCACCAATATTTTAACAGTTTGAAGTAATAACTTTGCTTTGAGTTTTTCGGCATTCAATTGCAACATGCACTCGTCCCTTTAGTGTGATATTTCCATAAACAGAACAATTTAATTGTTATTAAAAATGCTTTTTGCAGAAGCAAAGTGCACGTAGCACAAGCTAGGTTGTGAATGTTTTCAGAGCTGGGAGCAGTAGAAACAAGTTACATATAAATAGTTAAATATAGCGATACAAGCTGTTGTCTTCGTTTATAAAAGAATAAATCGATCCCTCAAATTTGAGCAACCATTTGTGCAATCTACCCCGACTTTCTTTGAACTTTATCACACCCCTTTTCATCTTCCCATGCCCTTTCCTTCTGCAACATGCATGAGAAACATGCTAGAAAAAAATTTAACTAGTAAATCCATTTTTTAAGTCTCACCTTCTCTTACCGTACATATTGTCAATTGATTTTTCAAACGAATCAATGTTTGCCGCTAGATGTTACAACTGCATCTACACTATTAACTGCTACACCAAGCAGATGCTACTGCAGCCGGTGCCATTGAACTGCTGGCTACAACTACTACTATTACTACTAAGCAGAGTCCAGGACTTCTAGCTTTAAAATGTGTTTCAACATATCATCACATAATCAACATCTGTAATGCTAACCTGACTTGACTTCCTAAACCTGCTCGTCCAGGTATTCAGAGAAATTTGTGAAAAGATAAGTGCAGCAAATTGAAGTCTAGCTGATAAAACGTCGCCAGAAACGTGCAAAGACTCAGGAATGTCAGTACCTTTTTTCAGAACAAGATTTTCAAACTACTAACACTGATGATCGTACCTGAGAGCTAGACTAGACCTGATCTGACAGTGTGTGGTGCACCTGTAGTAGCTGGTGATCTGAACGTCAGTGTACCAACCTGCTGATGACGTGGTGGACACGCAGCGTTAGATTGGTGGCACATGGTTTTTTAAAGGGGCGCTCCAGTGATTTAGTATTGCGATAACATAGAGTCGGGAGACTTGCAAGAGACGTGTTAAAAAAAAAAGAATGGTCAAAATCGATGAGGTGGAGGCTGAGATATTCTGACTTTTAGTCCAAAAACACTGGCTCCTACATTTCCCACAATGCATCTCGACAGTGTCTCTTTTAGTTTAACCCATCCCACCTTGTAAACACGCTTTTGAACTCCTTGAAAGCAACTTAAGTTTGTTACACAGGCTTTCTCTTACAAATTTGTCGAAGCTGAGATGACCCAGGTGACATCACTATGACATCATCAGGGTTACTTTCTTTGACAAAGCTCCTCCAGAGCTGCAGAAGACATTATACGACTGTTTTTTAACAGGCTGAGCAGTGCTCCATCTGATCAGTGGAGTGCCCCTTTAATGTTGTTCATATTCTCGTGCTCATGATGACCAATAAGGTAAACGGATGGAACAGGACGCATGACAACAGTTCTTCACGTTGACGTGCTTTTGGCACCACTAGCTTAAGATCCTAAGAGTCATCTAATGCTAATCTAGTGAGACGTACTCTTAAGTACATCCGCCACATATTCCACTACCACATGACCAGATCACTGACAGACGAAAGTGCTACCACAGAATTCACACAACAGTTAAAGGGTTAACAGATAACAGAAGTCTAACTACACAGTTATCAAACCTAATCTTAACAACACTATCTAATGACACGACCAGCTTAGTCATTTTCTACTAATGCAAAAATGTCATACAAGGTATTTGCAGACTCGTGTTATGACGACTTGTGGGGAAGTGATTAAGTTGCCGGGGGTGGCGCTCACTACTCGAGGGGCTCAGAGGTCTATGGACAGCATTTACAAAATTATGTTGCAAAATGGTAAAAGTAGCTACTGGCAAAACTGCAATCTCACTAAAAACAACCCCCTTATCCAAAAATATGCTTTACATGTTTTGTTCATCCAGCTTTAACTTTCAAGACTTTTTCCCTTTTTCAAAAAGTAAGAAGTTCCCCAAAAAACTGTGCAATTTCTCTTAAATCGTATACAAAATATTTCATTTTCACATTCAACTAACAGCTTATATGTAGCATAAACCTAAAACCAACATGCAAAGACAGGTGTGCCTACTATTTGGGATATTTAAATTAAAGGGTTTGCTCTTTAAACATTAGCAGAGTTTTCAACCCCAAGACATAAACAACTAATTAACAAATGCCATTATCGTCACGTTTCCACCCAAAGTACCAGGAAATACTTTTAAAGGACCTATGCGTCATTTTTGTGCGTGACTATACAACAACGATGATGCCATTGAAAGTGACAGCGAGGCGTCATTATTTCCATTTCTCTCTTTCGACGGCATGTTGATATAGCGATGCACAATAAACAAAAAACAAACTGGTTTGCGGCTACAGATTTTCAAAAAATGTCGGAAATGAAATGTTGCAAGTATTCGACAAACCAGAAATGTCAGGCAGTGCAAGCCCCACCAGCAAAGTCCCTGTACTTTTAGAAAGTGCTAACCCCAAGTAGGGACTTTCTGGGGGGTAAAATAATGTCCCTGGCAATTTAATTTAGACCACGGAAACACAATGAGTCTCTCCAAATGTTCCTAGTCCCTGGGAAAAGTCCCTGCGGTGGAAACGTGGCTTATGACAAAGGTCTCCACACAGGAAGAAGAGGGTTAATGCTTGATATCACAACCAGCCTGGCTCTTTGAGATTCACAGATTCTGCCAGGATTTGTTTCCCCCTGTCAGGCATGAGCTACACAGATGCAAATGCATTTGAATTCACAAAGCAGACTTCATCCGTGGACAGCCCATGGAATCAAAGTACACCCTTTCACCCTTTCTCCATTACAGAGCCGCTGGCTAATCGGGAAGTGAGGTGTTTAGACTAATACTGATTACTGGCATCCATAGGCAAGTCATCATGCAGTCAGGATAAACAGGGTTGTAGCACTCAGGCATTAAAAGGTTAAAACATTACAAATGAAAAGAGCTATACAGACTGGAGAGTTATATCTAGGTTAAAATCTTAGGAGAGATAACAGTGGCGGAGTTTAAAAAATGCCACAAGGAAAAAAAAAAAGTCTGTGTTGAAAAATATGGAGGAAGGAAGATTTTGATCTTCTGGATTACCAGAACCCTCTTGTGATGGTGCGATGGGTGGTTCTGGAAACAGGAGGCTCGCCTTTGGCTTTACGTGGGGCAAAGAACTGTGGAGACAAGAGCAGAGCAGAGCAGCTGATGATCAATGCCGCGTTCACGTGAAGGAGAACTGTGAACTATGGAAGAGCGACTACCACAGGGAGAAAATGTGGGGAGAGAACAGAGAAAAAAAGCAGACACGTGAACAGCTGCTACTACAAGCTCGCAGTACAGAGGGGGATCATGTGCATGAGTGTGTTTGTGTGTTTGAGGGGAGGTGTAGTGTAGCCACAAGCACCGCACAGCACGATAGGCACTACAGCGAGAGAGCGAGTGAGGGAAGGCTGCTGCTTTGGGGAGGAAGAAAGTGACACTACGAAGATGTACTGAGAGAGAAAGAGAAAGAGAAAGGGGCGATTGACAGAGCTCAGAAGGCTGAAGGTGGAGAAGAATCTGTGTTAACGTGTCAGTGCCTCACAAACCTCAGTTTCCACTGCTCTCATACCAGAGCTACCCAAAGGACAATGCAGCACAGACGAAAGACAAGGAAGGTACAGGTCAACAGTGAAGGCTGGCAAGAAAAGCATTTATTCATGTTTGTGTTGAGCGCTACTCTTTTCTTCTCTACGGTCAGCTTCCCCTTATAAAAATGGACAAATGAACTTTGCACTTCCTCTTTCAAGCAACAGGGGGCAGGGTGTCTGAATGTCAGGTGGAATGGACACAAACAGCAGTCACCTGGCTGTGACACATGTCTTTAAATAAAAGACTTTGGGACACCATATTGTTATTGAAAATTAATATTCCACTAATATTTTGCATTTACATGCAGCTGTGTACACTCAGATGGGCGTGCCTCAATATGTTGTTCATCACATTAAAATATGGAGAAGTGAAACAGCTTCTTGTGTCAACAATGTCCAGTTTTCCACCAGTGGCGGACAAAAAACCCTCCCTCTTTCATTCCTTTCACCATCTTCCTGAAAAAGTTGGTGTTGCGATACTTTTGCGCAACAACCTGTTGATATATAAATCTTAAAGTTTAAAAGTAGGTGTGTTCCTCCTTCTGACCAGAAATGTTGGCTTCATCTTTGGATCTGTAACCCCAGCCTTGCAAACTGTTTGTGTGTGTTTACCTTTGAGAATGTAGTCTGTTAACAGGGCAGGCACCTTCTCGCTGTCGTCCCTCATGGCATGGAGGACTAGCAGGGAGAGAGCAGCACATCACAGTTTGAAAAGAGAACGTGCAACGAGGCAAAAAGAAAGAATACTGTTGCATAAACCAAAAAGCACTCACTCTTTGTGAGGATCTGGAGGTCTTCGACCGATGGGGTGCCAGACTTCTTCTCATAAGGAATCACTGTGGTCAGGTACTGAAAGACAGAAGACCATGTAAGACACAATGCACAAACAGTGTTACACATGGAGGTGTTTATTATAGCCATATATATTTTTTCATTGGACAGTCTAATCTTAAAACTTAAAGCACTTCAGTGTGCGAGGGTGATAAAATATGAAGTTGACATGAATTTATTATAAGCAAATATTGACTTATGTAACCGGTAGCTGGTTTCAACCTTTCAACCTTTGTTATCACATCAGAATTGTTACTATAAATGCAACTATATAAAAATAAAGTTTACAGAATTCTTTTATATCAACAGAAATGAATGTATATGTGACAATGAAATGCTTTCATTTCAGATGTTGAAACATTTTAAGTTTACGTGAGACGACAGACAATGTTGAAAAATTAAGCATTTTTCAAGAAGTATATTCATATTCAAGCATATTCCTAACCTTGAAAACATACGGGTTAAAATTAAGCACTTTCCAAACTTTCACAACAGCGTTTTCTTGGTATAAAACAAAGGAATAACAAGATGATATCACAGTAAAAGCTGCAAAAGAAGTGATCAAATAAAATTTTAAAAATGGCAAGTGGAGGACAGAAATTAAGTCATTCAGAAAAAGAGACCATTTAAATCAAAGAGAAAAATACAAAAATGACCAAACAAATGACACCAAACGCCAGCTAGCTGTTGAGAAAGAAATAAACATGCGGGTGGTAAAAATAAAAAAATAAAAAATGAAAGAAGGAAGACGGACAAATATCTGCGAAGAAAAAGGAAGTGAGTTGAAAGAAAGAGCAGGGGCACCTGTTTGTCCCCTCCTGTGGTGCCAAAATGTTGACGGAGGCCATTTTGTATGACATTGGAGAGTCCCTCCAGAGTGAGGAGCTACAAGGAGGAAAAAAGAGGAAGGAGGAAAAAAGAGAGCATAGAGAGATGAGGAGGTTTCTACATTAAGAGAAAAGAGGAGAAAGGTTTAGCAGAAAAAACCCTTGATGCTGGTGGAAAAGCAGCTCCCCCGTGCAAACTACCTGTCAAGTCACGCATCATGCATTTCTGATTATATTTCAAACAAGAGCGTGGCTGTGAAAACGTGCGTCTGTCACTGATCCGTCATTATAATCATGCACACAGGGTGCATGTCTTTGTTCTGCTTCCCACACCACATGACTCACAGTGCCTGGTATGTGCGTGCTGTTCGTCCTCTGGCCGTTGGGCCCGGTTGTCGTCGTACTCCTGATTTTCTTCTTCTTCCTCAGCAGCTCGCGGTGCTCCTTCTGCCTGTTCTGCACGTCGATCAGCAGCGAGATGAAGCTGTTCTTCACCTGTTGTTTTTAGATGCACAAAAATCCTTAATTTGTGTTGGTTTATAAGGGTGAAACTGCAGTTTACTTAATTATTTATATATGCACTGCTCTTAGAGAAGTCTATTTTATCTACTGCTAAAAATACACCGTGACTGTGAAGGAAATTACACCGTAGAAATAAAGCTGCTCACGATTCACCGACCTCTGTCTGGCCTATAGAACGCTGTGAGCGCTGCAGTCTGTTCTCACCACACGACAGATGTTCAAATGGTTGTCTTCGAATAACATTTCCTACATTTAAAAGCTTCTTTACGACCAAGCATCACTGCTGAATCCTCTGACTGATTAATGCTGTTAATAATGTGTTCATTTTACCTCCTTTTCATAGTCCAGTTCATCTCGCAGGGCGAGAGCCTGGATCAGCTCTTCGCTGTAGCGGCGAATGGCCGTCTCCACTTCCTCCAGAGTCTCGGTCAGCTCAGACACAGACAGCTGACGCAGCCCTGAAGATAATGTGTAGAAATATTTAGAAGAAGTAAAGTGACATATAGGATATACATGTACTTGTGTGTAAGGGGTTGTGTGAAAACAATTGCTAAAATGACACCCCATTATCTTTTTCCATCAGCATATTTCAATCACAGATCTCTTTTATAATTCTCCTGTTGTATTTTTAGCTCGCTCTCCAACTGTGTTGTTTATTTTTCTTTCTTTTCCTTTTCGGTGAAGCACTTTGTAACCCTTTATAATCATGATTATAATTCTTATTGTATTATGCATTCACCTAAGTGTTAGAATCAGACTCAATCTTGTGTTATAAAGTGCACACAAGCTCGTCTGTAACGTGCCTTAAACATTACAGCTGTATACGATTATGATGCTGATTCAGGAGACATTTCATTGATCTGCATCCTGAGGTATAAAGTCCAAGATCAAAGGTGGAAGCAGTGTAAATACTGTGACAGACGTGTGCAGTCCAGTATGTAAAACACACTAGGTTCTGCAGTTAATATGCAGATATCTGAAACTAAATCTCCTTAAGGTGCTCAGTCTGCACCAGTCTGCCAGTAGAAATTGTGTCCAATCTAAATATATGCTGTTGATTATATAACATGAAGGAACAACGTAATTGCTGCCTGTTTGCATTTGTCACACATTATATAAGAATGCAGCTGCAGTGCAGTGTGTGTAGCTGCTTCTTCATGTGCCAGACTGTGCGACCTCTCACACTTCATTGACTGATTTAAATAACCATCAAATGTCACCAGAGTGTGAAAAAGCACTGCTGTCTCACTTGGGGGTGAACACAATAACTTTAAAAGCTTTCTGTTATTCATTGTCTCTTTGTGGATACTCACGGTCCTCGTAGCTGGTGTTGGAGCCGGAGCGTTTCAGAGCGTGAAGGTCCTGGGAGAGCATGGACAGGTCCGACTGCGAGGGGCTCTCATCGTCCTCTGGGTCTGGAGACTCCTGCATCATCTCCTCAATCTCCTCGATCACCTGAGCATCATAAACAGACGCACACACGTTCAAACGCTGTTTTCTGTATAAAGAGGAAGGTGGTTTGTCATCCGGCTGCTTTTATTGCAGCTGACACACGGCTATTTACAGCTTCAAACTGTCTTTTGGTGGTGTCTGCTCAGATACTGGCTGCCCTGCCTGAGTCCCATGTTAATGGAAAGATCAAAGTCTCTGTTGTCTTGTTTGACAATGAAGCTGTTTTCCCAGGTAGCTATTTTAGTTCTATTTAGATCAGCCCGTTTGTAGTCCACCCCTCTGAAAACTATTTTAGATCATCACAAGATTCAGAAAAACTTCTCAGGGAGAAATATCCTGCCTAGAACCAGACTTTTGAGGCATTATGTGAGATACAGAAAACATTACTGAAACAGGATGGACTTTAGAGCGATTACTTGGCTAAGCTTAGGCTACAAGGAGAGAGAAAAAGAAGCAACATTTTCTTTGGTGCAGCCATGAATTTGCATATTATGTAAGTGTGATGCAGATGTGAAAGGCCCCAAACACAAGACAAACACAGGAAACAGCTTCCAGTGAGATAGCCATCTTCTCTGTGTGTACGAGTGTCTCGATATGACAGGCTGGTACTGATGACACTTTGATTATGTGCATGCAATCGGCAATTGACCAAAATGAGTTAGAAAATATCGGTATATTGTTTACTGGCAAACATCCAGTTTGAAAAGTTACCTGTTCAGCCGTGAAGAGCGGCTCGTCGTTGATGCAGGAGTTGATGATGGAGTGCATGTCCATCTGCTCCCTCAGCTCCTCGTCATCCGACAGATCCAGAGACTGGTTGTCCAACTTCTGTCAGTCGGGGGGGGGAGGAGGGGACAGATTTGGGTGAGAGGGAGAGTCAACTTGGATGAGCCAACAAACAGGTGGTTAAGGAGATTGAGGGCAGCAGAGCATTGGACTCTTCTCCTGCGAGGTGTCATGAACAGTGCACAGCAAGGGGGTGTATCGGAGGTATATGGTTTGGTACAAGTTTGAGATTATTACTTTGTGCTTGAAGTATTACACGAGACAAGTACTGTGTGGGTGTGTGTGGTACCTCAAGCTCGGTGAGGTTGAGGGTGGGCAGGTGTAGGCTCCGAGTGTGCGATGTCTTCCAGTCCACAGCCATCACGTTGCCATAGTTATCAGTCAGAGCGTTCCACACCCTGGAGGAAAGAAATGGAGATGAACGTGATACCATGAGAATAGTGTTATGATTAAAGAACAGGAGACAAGTGAAGAGTTTTCAACCCACAGTAGATCAGACAAACCCTGTTTCCTTCTTCTTTTTACCGTGACACAGCATGACCTGGCAGGGTTTCAGTAAGTCCTGCTGTCTAACCACCCGCTCACCACTTCAGTGTTCCTGCTGCTGCACTCGACGATCTTCACGGCTCTTTAATCGCACGTCATTTGTCCCCAGTTAACATTCCCTGGTGAGAAACACTGACGTATTTGCTGTAGTTCAGCCTTGAACAGCAAATGTCCGCCAACTTTTTAGCAGCCCATATGGGATTAATTCAAGAAGTGTGTTGGTAGCTCGTGGGGGCCTCTTCAAAATTTGCTAGAAACAGTGTCATCGTTACACCAACACACTGTTGAATGTTTATATCACTCTGCAGCATGAAGAAGCTGGCAGAGGACATGTCCCAGCTGAGCAGATGGCAGCGCCCAGTCTGTTAAACAAACAAGTTTACTGTGTAATCCATCTTGTTTAATAACTTGCTGGTTACCAGACTGAGGGGATCGTTGCAAAATATGTGCAGGCAAATGTGGCATCAGCTTAAAAGGTTTTAAAGCACTGCACATTACACTCAACTGGAATTTGCTGCTTTTCTTTATGATAGTAAGTCAAGCCTTCACCTTGAAACATCACCTTGGGAAATCATGATGAGCATTTCTCATTTATAAACTAAATGATTAACCGATTCTCAAATGTTAACCCTATCTGAGACTTAATTAAAAGGTTCAGTGCAGTTTTATAAAAGCTAGATAAAGCTGCCCCTTCATGTTGTCCCCACTGGAAATGACACTAACATCCGGAGGCAGCATCATGCATGTTTTCAAACACTGACAGAAAATCGAGTCTGTGACGAATCTAAAATTCGAGCGCACGTGCCAGTCACTGTGTTTTTATTTCTGGTCCTGACTGCTGCGAGCAGAATGAGGATGGATGCTGTGAACCCATGTGTCACAGTGACTCTGCATCGTCATGCCCTCTCTCTCTCTCTAACACACACTCATGGAGACAAATGTTTATGTAACTCGCATGTTTCCCCCTGAAGTGCCCGTGCACAGCTCGGGGAACGGGGGGCTGAGGGGTTGTTCTATATAGGGCAAAGGCTGGCAGGAAATATTTTTTGGTCCTCGAGCAAAGAAACACTGTCTCGGACACGTGAGCGCCGGCCAGAAAACACCATTAGCTCCGCTTTCACTGAGAGAATTTACATTTTAAGAAAACGAGGCCAGTCGAGATTTCAAGGGACCAATTGTCTTGTTTCTGTTTCGACACAGTGCCAATTTGTCTGCATTACTTGTCTGAATATATTTATGGGGATGTTGTTTATCTTGCTCGCATAATGCACGACTTGGCAACACATTCTGCTGTCTCCATTCTCACTCGCGCCCCAAAACCGCACACATACACACATTTCCTCCTTGTCATCCCCGTTGTTCGTCTCGGCCTCGGTCTTGCTGGAGAACTTGTTAAGCGCCTGGGCACGTCCTGCAAAGTGCAGTCATCCAGAAAAGACTCTCGCTGAGCCTGGCGCTGCTCTTTGGGCTTCACCGGGCTGCTGTCCAATTATTCTGTTCCCTCCATCCTCTCTTTCTTTACCTAAAACAACCATAGACGCTTCTTTCCCTGTCTGACTAGACCTCCTACATCCCCCTAAACATTTAGAGCACCATTAACAGCCAGATGAGCTCTCCACTGCTGTATTCATGACTTTTAGTGTGCGTGTGTGTCTGTGGCAAAGTTGCTGTTAAGTTAAAAACAAGTTAAAACCCAATGTTCAATCTCCAGGGTCTTTTCTAGTCCAGTCACAAGTCCTCAGTTCTCATGTTCAAGTGCCCTGCTGTGACGTAGCCTATTAAAAATGTATCCAACATTAATTAGCTTTAATGTCAGTTAGCTAGCATGCTATTAATTCACTTGCTAGTTCAAATAATTGTAAAGCTGAACTGAGTAGACAATTGACAGAAAAATTAATTAGCAACAATTTTGATGAAGGATTGGTTGGTGAAATGATTTCTCAAGCACTATTACCTGACATGCACCAGTTTAAGAAGTGAAAATGTGCTGCTTTATTTGTCAAAAGTGACAATAAACTGTAGGGCTGCAACAAACGATTATTTGCATTCACATTTATGCAAATAAACTGAATTACTTTTTGGTTTGGGGTGTTGCTTGTACGAAAGCAAGCAATTTGAAGCCTTGGACCCTATTTTTTACAACCTGTTATGACATTTTAGGAATTTAAGAATTGATCCATCAATCGAGAAAATAATCAGCAGCTTCGCCTGTCAGTGCTGCAACTGATGACTATTTTTTTTACTGCAGATGAAACTGCTGAGTATTGTGTCAAATCACGTTTTATCCATTAGTCATTTGGTCTATGAATAGTTATAAAATGGACACAGAGTCTAAGATGGTGTCTTTAGATGTCTGGTTTTATCCGGCTGACGGTCCAAACCCCACTGATAATCAGATTAAAGTGATGGAAAGCAAGGAAAAGATGTATACACAGAGAAAAACAGCAAATGATCACATTTGCAAAGCTGACATCAGAATGTGTTTTGGCATGTTATCTAGATAAATGACAGTTCTAGCAGATTAATTTTCTGATGATCAACTACGAAGCCTGAACACATTTTCAACGTCTATGTCCACATATGGTCTATATTGTTAACCGATTACATATTCATGTGATAATATAGGGCAACACTGTCAGGTCCAAGTTTCAAGTAAAGCAACACCTTTGTGTGGACATATGCATGCATGACTCACTACATCCCTTTTGGTAAAGCAGGGGAAGCTTCATTACATTATGCGATTAGATCTAACAGTGTCACACTGTTGCAACGCTACATGCAGAAGAAGATGGTAAGTGGAGGGTGATTAATGCAGCCTACACAGCTCCGTAGTCACAGTGACATCTGTGCCTGGTGTGGGATTGATGTGACTGGCTGCTGGGAAGTAATAGCATGCTGTCATGTGAATGTGTAGCTGTGGCATCTGAGGGTCTATGAGATAAAAACAACACGCTGAGCACCTCCAACTGAGAAAACAAGGGCTCATGTAAAGGCGGCAAGAACAGATGCCGACAGTGTAACCTTTCATAAAATAAAGATTACATGTATGATATGTGGCATGTTGTGTCTGGCTGCAGTCAAAAGAAACAGCCAGGGTCCTAAAAGTCCAGTCAAAAATGTACTGTAACTACAAAATACAGAGCAGGTGTGCAAGGGTCAACAGCCAATCACTTCATCTCACTGACAGTTTGTGGATCAGTGGATTAAAAGCTAAAGTCAACCAATCCAGCATGAATTAAAGTATTGGTAACGTGGCATGACCCCTCCCCTCTGTCCACACACACACATCAATACAGGCGAGTGATGTTGCCTTCAAGGACCAAACAGTCCAAATATGTTATTTGTAACACTGAAACATACTATAACTGCTTCTGTAGTTGTGAGTGTCGACTTAAAATCATGTCAGCCCATTAATGAAACAGGTGTAACACATTTTATCATAATAAAAAACAGATAAAGTGTATTATCGGAGGCTCATTTGCCGTCTAAACTTTGAACGACACTGATTGCGGATAAGCTAAAGATTCCCCCACATCAACGTTAGGGGCTAGCATGTCGAGGCTAACGCCGCTAGCTAGCTAAGAGATTAAAAGTTAGCGCTAATAAAACCCGCATTAAAATTCACACTCACTCGTCGTCTTTCAAGTAATTGTCCTCTGTGATGGGTTTAATGGGGGCTATGTTCTCCGTCGCGGTGTTGTAGTTTCGGAAGCACACTGTCAGCTTCTCGTCGAAGTCGTGGACGAGGTCCTCCATCGATTTGAAGCTGCAGATCTCCCCGGAGAAACTGTTGTCCAGGTCTGAGAAATCATCTAGGCCCGACGACGAATCGCCCACGTTTGAGTTGAGCTGGTCCAGCTGCTCGGCCGTCGCCGCGGACGGCTTGAATTCGTTAAAGTCCTGCCAGTCCTCGTCGAAGTGGGCTAACGGCGCCGCCATGACTGCCGTGGGAGCTCGGTTGACAGCCAGTTGGACCCCTCGATGGTGCTCTGTTTTCGGCTTCTAGACACTGAACGAGACGGCGAGGCGGAGAGAGAGAGAGGTCGAGGGAGGGGTGGGCGGGGCCACGTGACGTCAGTCCGGACGCCCCTCCCCCTTCAGATGGAGCAAAACAAACCCATGTCAGCTGTGTTTCCATCATGGAGATGATTGTTTATGTGTTGTTTATGTTAGCCTCATACTGTCAGCCAGAGGAGCTGACTGACTAGATATCTGAGCCCAAACAGCCTGCATCTCTGCTGCAATAAAGGCTGCTTACATTTATATTGTAGGTTTCCTTAATTATTGTGTCCTTACAGGGGAAATTCAGACTCAGACTTGTTATATTTATAATATTAATGAGAAACTGAAACAAACTCAGAAATATTTATTTTTTCCATAAGTGAATAAACAAGCTGTTCTCAGAGGAAATTAAGGTCCCCAGAACACTGTTTGAAGCTAGAAAGGTGGCAGGGTCCGCCACAGACAAACAAATTCAGTGAAATTGTGTCATCCTTTAAGGTCAGTTTGTTTGTTCAGTTTATTCAGTCATGAAAACGAAGAGATTTGTTTATTGAGTTTTTTAGGCAAAAAAAATCAATCAATGAAGATTCCTACTTTTAAATGCAATGTTTAATGTCTTTTAATGTTACTTAGATAAAGATAAAGAATAAAAGATAATACAAAAAAATAAAATATAGGCCTATAAAAGATACAATTATGAATCACTTCACGTCAACATTGATTATAATGAAAGAAGTGTTCATAAAATAAATTGATTTTAATAAATATAATAAATTGTTGATAAAACATGATAGAATAAATAATAATAATGTATGTTCTATCCTATATATTATCTTCAAGTTTTATTGAATCCTGTTACTATTCCCTTCATTTTATTCTTATATTTTATTTGCATTCATTTTAATGTTTGTCAAAATGTTTTGTTCTTTTTATGTAGGTTTGGAAATGTACCACCAGGTGGCGCAATGGGTCCTATGTTGCTGATTTATGAAGTCCTACTTTGGTCAAATTAAACATGAAATAAAACATTGTGTGAATTAATATAAACCTTTTTAAAATGTTATTAAATTCCCAAGTTTTATTAATTTCAAGTCATAACCCCGATGGCCTCTTTTCATCACAAATCATTACCTAAGGTTGTCTGCAAAGCAACCAAGTTAAAAACAAAAATGTACTGTTGTATTATTTCACAATTCCACGAGCACTCATGTGCATCTCCTTCCGAACATAACATGTTTTGTAGTGTGTAGAAATGTATGGTCAACAACAAGACTTACTCAAAATAACGTCACTTTATTGGCAATTGTTCTTATTATTCCTAATGGCATTGAAGACAGCCTCTTACCAAATGGTCTGGCTCCAGACATTGCTTTCAAGAAATAAATGACTGAATACAAAGTAGAATTTTGACACAAGTTCAGCCCAGTGTTGTCCACCACAGACCCCTCTACACATGCTTTGCCAAAAGCAGTGCTTCAGGGCCGACCTGGATCCCCCTTCTGTGTTTAACTCCAGGATGAGGGATGAGCTTTTCTGGGGTTCTCTAAAACTTTATTCATGGGGACTTCACAATCTCTTGCCCCGTCAAACTTCCATGGGCCTTTAGTTTTGTTTGTAGTTTTCAAAACCCTGAATGCTTTATTGAAAATATGCATACATAACACTTTTCCTACACAACGATACAAAACAGTACAATCACTTTTGTAAATAACACATTGAACGCAAAGCCACACATCACCCCTTCCCGCCCTCGCCCAAGGAACTTAAAGATGCTACAGTAAGCCCTTAGTCTTCCCCACCCAGCCCCCTACCCACCACCACCACCATCTCTGAGAGAGAAATAAGACATAGTTAAATCAGAAACAACTCCCTTGGTAAACTCAAGACAAAAGAAGAGTAGACACTAGGTTGCATACAGACATAGCATTTGCCACCAGCAGGTAAATGATGGGCATTACTGAAACTCTTGTTTGGGCTCTTAGTGAGAATGATTTCCCTCAAGTCTTCTGAAATAATGTCGGGTGTGGGAGGGGAGTCCATTCTGCAGTCCGGGAGTCGTGACAGTTTTCCAGAGTGTGAATATTAGACCGTGACGTACGTAAACCTACAGGAAACACCTGTGTGCCTCAAACGATTTTGGCTTCGATAAGGGTCAGATCGATCGACGATGGCACACCAAAAAGAAAAGAGATTTCGTTCAATGACAGACATGCGATAAAGTAGGTTTTCACATGAAGGAAACTCTTTAAAGGCGAGGGGTGGATAGTTCAAAACCTGATTTGATTGTAGGTAACACACTTCCTAAAAACTCCTCCCACTCCAATTGGCATGGGTGTTACTGTGCATATTAGTTTTTTTTGTAATCGTAGTGGTAGATAAAATGCAACTGAATAGAAAGAACAAAATATATCAAAAGAAAGATAACAGGGGTTATTGAAGAATACAACAAAAAGGAGGACTCCAAATGTCTGGTTATATTTTAATATGATCATACAAGGGATAGAGGTCAACCAAAAAATGATATAATGTGAACAAAAAATTTTAAGTAACAAAAAAGTTCAATAAAAACAGACAGAAAAGCACTGATTTTAAACACGTTTTACTGTATAGCAGTCTGTAGCAAATAGTCATTACATACCCTGAAAAAGGGAGGAAGAAAGCTTTGAATGGTGCACTGACCACTGAAGCACTCGGCTGGAGAGCAAAAGGGGGGGTTGTTTAATGCTCAACTCTCTTAGCTCCGAGAGCTTTACCCTCGAGACGAGGCTGCTGTGCCTTATATGCACGAGGTTCAGTTTTTATAACGTCTACAAAGATAATCAGTCACTGCTTTTGGGTGCATAGAGGCATAGTGAGGGAGAGTCGACTCCTTTAGCAATCTCCGGTTTAAGTTTTTGAGCCTTTGCCAATGCGACCTTTTGAGCCATTGGAAACGGCAAAGCGTGGCGACCATAAGCCTGTGATGACATTATGGATTTATGCCATTGCAGTAGGTGCGAGAGCAGAAAGACCACTCAAAGTGCAGTGGGGGGAGGGGAGCGGGGGAGTTGTGTGCAACTGTATGAACAGGAAGGCAGTTTGTGTGTTGAGAGTGGTTCTGGTTATCGGTGCCTCTTGTCTGTAACTACTCGTCCAATAATTACAATCATTAACTTCTCGTATGAAATGACCCTTTGCTAATAACACAACACTTTACAGTTTCTTCAAACTAATCACTCAAATTTGCTCTTTCTAGATTTCCCGTCTTTTTTTTTTTTTCCTCGCAAAGATGACTCGTTGCCGGTAACTCAGTGCTGTTTGAATGCCACGTGGTTCAGGAGAAACAAATTCAAATGTAAAAATTAAAGCCCCAGATTAAAGAAAAGTGTTTTTTTCTTTTTTTTTTACAAAATGGCTCTCAAGTATTCTTTGTTCCACAGATAGAGGTCCCTATGGGGCTTTGGATAACTTAGAATTGGTTTAAAATCCTCTTTACAATTTTTACTATGGGATTAGGAGTGTACGGGAGGAGGGAGGGGAGGGGGGGTGGATCTTCTGCTGGTGTGAATTGAGCACACATACAAAAAAAACACGCACCAATTAAACCTGCACCCACAAATGTCAACTCTCACTAATGTGTGCATGCATAATCTCTCTCAATCACTCTCTCAAACACACACACACACACACACACACACACGCACGCTCGCGCACACACATACACACGCACACGCACACAGAGGAGGGAAAGCGGTCACCGGTGTGCAATCGAAGTTACACTTTCACATCTGAAAGCATGTCTTCTGAAAAAGATCAAACCGACAACATCTCAGCCCCCCGCCCACCCTCACTGTTGATATGTGACCTGTGAATCCCTCGGTCCGTCTCCTCTTAGGCAGATGTAATGTAGTTGTGCGGTAGCTAGCTCAACGGAGGGGTCGGGGGGGAGGGAGGGGCTGTCAGTTGGAAACATTACAGCGACTGTCCTTGTTAGAAGTTAAATTAAGGAATAAAAAGTCTGTTTTCCTAATGTCGACAAACAGAAAGTGGAATCTTCACACTAAAGCTTTCCACGGGCACTACTTGAGCTAAGATTCACCTCTTAAATGAGAATTACGCTATGACTATCATAAAAAAATCCCAACATTTAGCATAGCCTTTTTGTTGTGTGTCTGTGTGTGTTTGTGTATGTGTGTGTGTTCTTTGCCAGCTGGTCAGTCAGTGTTTTTTCGTGGTGGGTTTCTCGGCCTTTGTCCAACAGATCGAAGAATGCGAAGAATATAGCAAGAGAGTGGGGGGAGAGGAAAAACATACAGAAGAGTTGCTATATCCCCCCTATGCACCATCCTCCCCCAACAACACCCCCACCCGTGTCCATGGAGACATTATACAGGTAATGTGAGAGACAAACAGGCAGACAGGTGTAGTCCAATGAGTAGACGGCTGGTCTGCGTGGCGTTTGTCTCCGAGCTCAAGGTGGAGGCGGGTTTCCTGGGAAACTCTGTGAGGACCTAGCATGGCTGGTGACCATGCAGCAAGATGGGGGGAAGAGGGGTCAGTTGGAGGAGGAGAACAGCCGTTACAGCTCACCAGTGGATGGCGGTTGTATCCCGCTGGCCGTTTGACTGGTTTTCCTCCGGGTCAGGATCAGGTTTTTGGATGAGGACCTGAATTTTTCAGTGTCTGTCATCAACTCCACCATTTTGTCTAGGCCAGTCTCAGGAGACAAATTTTTCTCACGTTTGTTTTTCTGTTTTTGTCTTGGTGGGTTTTGTTTGTTATTCTTGACTTGCTTTAGGTTGCCGTTAGGTTTTTATTCGCCCGTTCAGATTTTTGTTTTATTGTGGGATTCTTGGATTGTTGTTAAAGAGCGATGTCATCTGGTCCGTAAGTGACCATCAACTGTCCATGTTACTGCAGTTCTCTGGGGAGGAAACAAGAAAAGAAATCGGGTAAATACAGAGACGTCACGGCTTGTAATTCAGGAACATTCAACACAGTAATGTTTTACCGTAAAGCTCTAATGTTTTAAATGGTCAACATACAGCTGCAGCAACCATTTTAAAAACTAAATTTGAGATAAATATGAGCTGTCAGATTTGATTATTACCATTGAGTCCATCCGCCTCTTGCGTGTCGAGGAAGGGTGCAGGACCCCAGACGCGCACTGTGCCGTCATCTGAGGCGGAAGCCATGAGTCCTGGGATGGCCGGGTTCCAGCTCACACAGTTAACGGTGCGTGTGTGGCCTGTTAGCTCAGCAATGGGGAGTTCGCCGCGCCGGTGCCAGATGTACACTTTGTGGTCTGTGGAGAAAAGGTGAAAGGCGACAAAACAGGCGGAGGTAAAGATATGTAGTACATGGGAGGAAATTAGACAACACTTTGATGATTATTTTTCTTATGTGACTGTACCTTCACTGCCACTGGCAATGAAGTCTTCGTTGTGTCCTCCAAAGCAGGAGTGGATGGTGTAGAAGCCCTGGGTCACACCTTGGTACTTCCTCACCAGCACCCGGTCTTGGAGGTCCCAGAGGTGTACTCCCTGGAAAAGGTTGTAGAAGAACGGACTGTAACTCCTGAAATGTGCTGCACGGTGTTTCTAAAAGCAGAGTGGCAATCTGCTTTAGAAACAAATATATTGATAATGGTGGACTTGGTGAAAAAAACTTACCTGAGTTGCTACATTTAACAAAGCTAATCTTCCATTCTTTGAAACAGTAAAAGACATGATGGGATGGTCCTCCTGAACTCTGTAAGGGACACGTAAACAAGGGAGAGGCAGTCAGACGCCGCACTGATTAATGCAAATACAGTTGACATGGAAATACTGGGTAACTTGTGGACATTGTACACTTACAATTCAACAGAATGCAAAAGTTTGGACAAACCTTAACTCATTTGTTGTGCTACAAAATTATCTATGACATAACAGATATAGCACAGAGGGCTGAGGAAGAGCTCAGTGATTGTTAGTGGTCTTTGCAATTTACTGCCATGAAGCTTAACATACCCAACAAAGCTACATAACGCAGAAACAATTACACATTAGTGAAGCAATAAAAAGACTTTGAAACTGTTAACAGTTAACAATCTTTCTTTTAGATCATTTTGATGTGCAACAATCCTCTGTTAATTAGACATCTGCTGGAAATCGCATGAGGTCATCAAACTCTGATGATTAAGTTGATTCTCCCTGACAAATCCTACAAAGCAAAGAGGAGAGTCAGGGAGATGTCACTCAAGCACCAGTGCTGAGATGGGCTCTAATCAGTTAGATTAAGTGAAACCACCTGTGCTGTAGACACTAACCAGGTGTCCATCTAAATGTAGTGAAAATGTATCAGTATTTTTGAAAAAACATCAGAGGAAAATGCAAATGTATGTGCTTTCCGTCCACTGTTAATATGTGAATATCGGGATTTTGTTCATCAAGATCAACAGCAGATGGCGTTATAGCCCCACTCAGATACCATTATACCATTGACGGAGATGAAGAGGGAGCAATGAGATGATGTCATTACAAGAGCTCCAGTCAAACCTTGAATGGTAGGAAAACATTTTAGGAAAAGTGACACAAATAGGGGTTTTATGCTACTTTCATGTATTAATCTGAAAATTGCAGTCTTATTTTGGCTGCTGCCATTTTCTGACTCATTAATATTTCCAACCCTGCCAAACATAGACACTTAACTGCAATATTTCTTCTCAGGTTTTGTGCACAAACGTGCATAAAATGGTTCAATGGAAATCCAGCTAAGGACTGGGCAGTGGCTTTAATTCTCCAACTCATTATGCTCTCATTCACGAGCCATATGTGCTGTATTTCCAACTAATAGTTGAACCTTAATCTAGACACAACAACAGTACAGGGACTAGAAGCTGACACGTACATGTTTCTGTCCGTAAGGTCCTCGAAGTTGTACCCCCGGATACGTTGGTGGGTGTCCGAGGCCAGCACTGCTCTGCCATCACCCAGGCACCACAGGCACTGCACCCTCACGCCCTCCCAGGAGTCCAATAGGTTGCCGTCCAGGTCCTGACAACACACACAGCAGACCTCTCATCTCCCATTCCTCACAGGCATGGCAACCTTGTCTAACAAGAGGGTTTATAAGAGGATCTTTCCTTCTGCTCAGGCACGAATGAAGACGAAGACGCAGAATTTTAAGTACATGTAAGGTCAAACTGCTTTTCTTCTTCTCAACATGATATTCTTCGACACCTAACTCTGAGCCTTTTCTGCAGTTTTACAGCTTTTTAAAATATGTCAAATAAATCCATACTGAACATGAACAACAACGCAAAGTTTATGTGTAACATAGATACAAGTCTTCACCATCGTTCCAACAAAATGTGATAAAAAGACACATCCTTATGGGTTCACTGAGTTCGTGGCTGGAAAATCAATACGCGCAAAGATCCGATTACCTTGAGGCTGCCTGTTTAATGTCAGCGCAACACATAACAGCTGCTATACATATACCATGACTCATATAGTGTCTTCCCTTTTTTTTTTAAACCCCTCTCCACTGCAAGCCTCCTGCACCTTCAAAGACATTCAGCATTGACCGAAAATAGATGAAGAACACAGAGATGATACATGATTTCTGAGAGGAAAATGGATCTTAAATGTTGGAGGCATTTAGTCTTACAAACACACACGGTTAGTTGAAAATAAGATGGGAAAAATGACTTACACATTGATAAAACTGTCCCCTTTGTCCTCCTGTAACAAAGCGTTTGCCGTCGGGGTTCCAGGCCACACTGGTCAGACTGTCCTCATGGGACTGGGACATTTTGGTCCGCAGCTCCCCCGTCTGGTCACCGAAGGGATTGTCAAAGACAGTAGAAAAACAGAGGAGGAGAGAAAAATAGGGGGGGAAGGGAGACAGCGAGAAGAAACATTAAGTAAGAGTGGGGGGAGGGGTGAGTTGAAAGAAATGAAAGGGGTGGGGAAGGGATGGGAAGGGATGGGAAGGGAGGAGAGGTCATTGAGTACACACAGCCTACAGAGTATCTATGGGAGGCTTCGAGCCATTCTTCTCTTCTGCTTGTTTACTGTAATTTGAATCAGACATCTCAAGGTTTTTGACATCACTCATCTCTGCTTTTGTACACATCATCACAGTCTTGTTCTCATTTAAAACGGGGCTGGCATATCTTAGATTAAGATGTTTCACCTGTATAGGATTATGTAAAGATAAAAACAAAACAGGTGTGTATAAATGTTACCTGAACATTCCAGAGCCACAGTTCAGAGCAGTCGTCAGGTCCACAGGCGATCAGGTAGGTGTCATCGGGACTCCAGGCTAAGTAGGAGACGCCATATGCATGACCCTCCAGGGTTCGCAGCAGCTTCAACTGGTGGCTCTCCTACACAAAGACAGGATAAAGAGGATTATGATAAAATTAATTTAGACACATGAAGGTTTAGGCCTCCGTTGGCAGGTACTAGGATTACAAGGTTTCAAACTGAAGTCAACCAAAGTGCACGTAGGTTGGCAAGAAATTACATGACATTAAAAATTCAGACATATTCCAGAATTCACTTCAAAGGTGTAACTGAGTATGGTGTGTGTGACAAATTCATTTTCCTCATGTCTCAGGGGCACTAGAGTTAAACCAGCCTCTAAGAAGTCTTTCCGACATGAAAGAACCTGGAGGACGAGCCATTTCTATGCACGGACTTGGTCCTGGGGGTCTTATTTAGTAGACATATAAACATGTGAACACGCACCAGTCCTGTTTCCCCTTACAGAGCGAGAGAGGACCAACCAAATGTAAATGTTAAAGATGCAATGAATTTATTCTCACGAAAACATCTGACAGAATGACAAACTTCTAACTTGAAACATCTAAAGGCTTAAGAGTGGTAACTTTAACATTTCTGTAGATAATGTTTCATAATCTGAGACAGAAAAGTGCTTAAAAGAGCAACATGCATAAAATATGGCCCTAAAGGTTTAGAGCATGGGAAATTCTAAGATGTACGATACACTTTTCAGAAAGTGAAGACAAACCTGCCTGCAAATGTAAAAAGCCCAGACCGCTACATTCCTGGAGGGTAATTTAAGCCGTGGAGTAAATCATAAAAAAAGAGGTGGTGTGTGTTTATTCAGGCATTTCTCACACTCACCGGGTCCACTTGCCAAATTATGACAGTAGTGTCTTTGGAGCCGGTTGCTAGTTTGGTGCCGTCGTTCGAGAATTTGCAGAACCACACTTCATTACAGTGCTCTGTCAGGATCTGCTGGGTGTAACAGGGGAACTGTTTCCTGCAACACAGAAAGAATAAAGGTTAAAATCTTCATTGTGCAAGTAGGTCTTCCTAGTTTATATAACCAAATATGCAACAGAGGAAAGAGGAAATTATAATTGTTCAGACTTATGGAAACAAGAAGAGTAGTGCAGCCGTAATAGGACAGTAAGATGCTAGGCAAAACAAGGCTTTCAATGCCTCAACATAACAGATTTATAACAACAGGAGGTCAGCTGAGACATAAACATTCGATGCTGCAGTATGATAATCTAACGCTGAGGTCTCATGGGGCAGCACCAACCTGCTGCAGACGTGATCGAGGAGGAGAGAGACCGAGTCCAGGCTACTGTCCAGCTTGGTGTTGTGATAGAGGCAGCGGTCTCTCTGCAGCTCCACTGCTTGCCGCAACAGTGTCTGCAGCCGCCGCGGGGGCAGCATCACAGAGGGTGGCAGGTACGCTACAACAGATAAAAGCAGAAAAATTCAAACCCTGGGTATAAGTTATGTGTTTTGCAGCATTGTCGTCATGCAACATGTGCGTCATCTATGCAAGGTCACTGTATGGACATGTCTCCTCACTCTGTAGTTTGTCCAGCAGTCGGCAACGCGAGGCGGTGCCTTTGCCCTCCCACTCTGCCTTTGCTCTCAGATCCTCAGCGTGGCTACACATTAAGTACCTGCAGGAAGACACAAGCACACAGCTCAAGCAACACAACACACACGGGAAGTGTTAACAAATGCAATGAGATTATCACAATTAAAATACAAGCAAAAATAGTCAGATAATTCTGAATAGTATATTGGTAATGGCCACTTCACCCACTACAGATTAAATACAAAAGTAAAACAAACATGTAATGAAACTTTAGATGTCTGAAATACAGTATGTAAAGGAACACTGTGGGTTTAATGCAGGCTTCATTTGTGAAATGAAGTGACTGAGATGCGAAGATGGAGCCAAGGATAAATCTAGATGGAGCCGACTGATTGACCTCAGACAGGTGGCAGATCAATAAATTACTCTGCCAATTGAGTGACAGACTATTAAAACAGGCAGATTTGTAGACAGTGTTGAGTGATCAATGCACACAAATTGATAAGAGAACGGATCAAAAGAATGTGTTTGTTGACAGCATTGATCAGAACCTGGATTAAATAATCCTATGGCTACTGACGCCCCTATGCTGTATGTCAGGAGAACAAAAGGATACTATAATATGCATATTGGACAACCAAATAACAAAACTACAGATCGTTGAGGAATACTGAACCAAGCCATAGATTTCTGACATGTCGCAAAAACAATTTCAATTAGCGCAATATAGGACAAACTCAGCTGTTAACACTGAAACTCATTTTTAAAGGCAATCGATTATCCTCCATAAGGATAGACATACATCTCTATCAAATCATGTCATCACATCATCATACTCTATATTGTATTGATTAACAGTAGTGTGACAACACTGAACTTATATAATGGATTTGACTGGTTAAAAACAGTCCTGCAACATGAGAGATATGTTCCATTACAAACACTAACCAGCCTCCATTAAAGACCGTTTCCATAGTTGGGTCACCACCAGTTGTGGGAGCTGAATGATTAGAGATTACAGAGCTATCTGGGAGGAACATGGGTATAGACAGGGTGAACGTTCCTGCTGTGAGACAGATGGAATATAAAAAGTAAACAGTACCCGCTGAGAACGTGAATGCGATCTGTGTTGTATTTCAGTGGCGTCAGCTCTCCCCGGAGCACCTGTAGAGCCTCCAGGACTTTACCGTCCTCCAGATACTCGAGGTACTTCTGCTGCAGGAGCAGGAACTTCATACGCTGAGGAGAAGACAAAAAAAAGAGATTTTAGAAAAACTGAAGAGTGAAGTATGACAAAATTTCAATTCAATATTCAATTTGACATTGATAAGAAGGGACTTTATGCACTGATCCAACAACAGCTGGTCTACTGAAGGACATAAAATGTTTTCCCATTTCTTGGGGTCATCTCAAAAATAAATCACCATAGAAACATACTGTTATTCGCCACCAAATTTCAAAATAGTGGGAGCATATTGCAGGCAGCATGTTGTCATTAACATATTTATAGATGTGCCCAAGACATATGGCAACGTCAACATCAATAGCCTGCCTCCTTGAAACAGAAGACCACTGGCTGGTATTTACCAGTTGCTATTGCTGGTTAACATTTGTGATAATAAGAGTCTCTGTCTTATCTCAGGTATGCAGTAGGAGCCGCAGCCCCGCCAACGGCTGCACAGAAATTCAAGAAAACATCCGCCCACAAAAGGTCTACAAATAATAGCACACAGGCATCTCCTAACACCCCAACTAGGCCCAAGATAGAGCCTACCCGAGCTGCAGGAGAAGTCATGTTGACAATGACAACACTAACCTGCTACAACTCAAGATCTAAAATGGCTACCCACATCGAACATAGAGCTGAAATTCAACGGCTGCAGCCATTATCTCAGCAACCCAACTGGTGATGGCAGTTAGGCAGACTTCTAACACAGAGCAGCAGAGACACACAGGACCACGTCTGAAGCTCATCTTGTCTGCTAATTAGCACGCTAGCTGGGGCTCATTAGCCAGAAGTGAGTCCCATTTCCAAACTAAGAATGTAATGGGCCATCATAAAAGTCTTCCCAGTGTACCATTTCGGCAGTTGGTATACAATACGTGTACTTATATTATGTTTTACAAGAAATAAAACAAGACATGCAGAGTGAATCAAATCAAACTGACAATTTCTAATTTGCAAGAAAGCAAGAAGAAAGCTTTTTTCTGAAAATGTTAAATGTAGAAGTTGTTCCTGGAACCATCTTTCTACCATTCACTATTAGTAATATTGTTTTCCAGCTGCACACACCATACTTATAAAGATCAACACTACACTCAATAAACAAGCATGCACACTAAAAATGTAATCACTTTCTTAGTTTGTATGCAGCACATACTCAAGACCCTGTCAGTGTTACTGTGTAGCGTGGAACTGGGACACAGCTATGCTCACACTCTTGCTATAAAATCTGAATTAAAGGATTTTTTTTAAGTGACATTGACATTTAAGCTTTTTAGAAAGTCCAGTAAATATATGATAGTCATTTTTAACACTTAACATAACATAAATCAACATTTTAATTGATTGAAGTACCCCTCCCATTTGTTTTTTTCACATTTTCAATTGTGAGAATGATACAAATTTAATAGATATCTTAACGTGAGACATTCTTTACGAGATATAATGGTGACCTGGTTTTATACTATTTGAAACATTTCTTTTGGGACTTTTTATTGTCTATCTCTTGAAATACCATCAATACGATACATGGGTAACAGGTTAATATCAGCTGGCCAATCAGAAGAGCTCTTGTTGCATGAGAAAGACAATAAATCAAAAACTGTAAAGTCAAACCACATGTTGCTTAAAAACAACAGACGCACACATATCATACATCTAATTCACTGCCTGAGGCTCCATCCAGAACATTATAGCTTTCAGTGTCACACAACAAGAACCTGCGGGCCGCCATTATAGCGGTACCATTCCAGAACCTCCAGTTGTGCCTCCTAACTGACTGAACTGTCATTCAGCTTCAGTTCAGGTTTGGGCAAGGGGAGCTTACCACAATAGCATTGGGAGAATGCATCAGTGCTCTCAGCTCATTGAGATCATTCTCAGCCTGGACCAAAACAAAGGGAGGGTGATGGAGGGGAGAGACAGAGAGAGAAATGGTTAGCTCAGCAGTTTCCATGCATACACAGAAAAAAAAAACACTAATCACATGAGCAGTAATATATTGTAGGTCTTGTGGTCAGTTTCTTGTTTAAGATGAGTCAGTTGGAGGCAACATCCATGCGCTGTCAACATAATTATAAATGACGACTTAATGCCTCCATGTCTCTCATACAATTCTGGCCTCTTTTACTATTTTGCCAGTATAAAAAAATACATTTCTGGACACAAATCACAAATCAGTGGTTGGTTTACGACTGGTTTATAGAGAGTACAAAAACTACCCAGCACACCCAAAAATGTACCGCTATTTGGCTCAAGGCTGTTGTTTATTTTCCATCCTGCATTTCTGTTATGGGTTCATTATTCCAAAAGATTCACAAGACCGTTTTTAATAAGATGTGTGCTTTTTATGGTCCTCGGCTCTAAAATGCTGGAATGAAAGTTATTGTGCAGCGAGAACAGGGTGATCCTGCTGACAGTGTTGATATAAAAGCCAATTACATAAAAACTTCTGAAAATGTGCGCTAATATAAACCTAATGTTTTCAAATTCCACATTATCGGGACTAATGGAGCTCTCGTAATTCAGCAATAATGCTCTGCTGTGCTTTGAGTGCACTGATAAACCTTAATTTTTTTACTTTTTATGATGATGTGCACATGATGAAGCATGGGCCTCGTTATTTTGTTATAAAGTTACAGAAAATGGTTGGCTAGACTTTTTAGGAGTCATACTAATACCATGAGCAAAAACGAGCAGTTTTATTTGACCACATTCTCTCACTAAAATGCAACGCCAGTCGACTGCCCAAACATTCTTCTCAAACCACCAACTCAGAGCTTTAAATATTAATAATTATAGGTAGAAATATTGTTTTGACAAATACAATCCATGACATTAAATACATGAATTCTGCGCTTGACAACTACGCGCCCTAAAATGACTAGTTCCTGAGCCAAATAGCACTTTAACAGTATGGTCAAGAAAATACTTCCTTAAGAGTTACTAATAGGGAATTGGTTGAGCTTGTGGAACTATGGCAGACCACTTTAAGCACTTTGCTTATCCTTTCCCAGGCTTCCTTCAACGATTCCTAATAGGAATCATATTTGCTTTTGTCTGTAAGTCACATGAGAGGATCTGAGATATGCGTCAGCTGGTTTCTCGACCAAAGAAGCTCTTCATCTTACAGTAAAATACGGACGACAGAGCACTCGGAGGGTCAAATCAAAGTAATTCCAGACCAACCTTGTCCCACTCTCCTTCCATGACATGGTTGCGGAACTTGGTAGCTGAGGGATGTTCCAGTCTGCAGCCTGATTCCTGCATCAGCAGGTCGACTGTCTGACTACAGAGACACAGAGAGAGAAAGGAAGACAGGCAGACAAAGTTAGTCCGACATCTAGAAAGCAGAGGATAACTTTAATCATTTAAAACTTAAGATCAAGTACAAAGAGAATATCTGAGCAAGGATTATGTAAATGTGAGGTCATCATTATGATGATGAAAAGTTAGCAAATGCATATGAAGTGTCCATTTTAGGCAGACTAATAAACTCTTCCTTGTTATCTAATCACCCGTGGCATGTGGCTGTTGTGACTTGGCTGTTTACAAGGTGGGATATCTGCAAGAATAATTTTTGGCAGGGGGACAGTATCAACCACATTTGCTGACATTAGCATGAAAGCAATTTCAAGACCTACAATGTCTGGAGGACATTCAATCTGCGGCCAGTAGGAGGTTCAATAACATGAGCAGTTCACATCATCCTCTCAGCCTGTCAACCATGATGAACCATGGCCATCTGTCCAAACACCACCTCTCTGCTGAACACACTTCACCAACACAAACAGGTCCGCTGAGATGTGTGTGCGTGATAATGAAAGTGGGTTGGGGACGGGGGTGGCTGACACCTCCAGCATGATGACATCATTCTCAGGTATCAATGGAGTGGCGCAGCAGCAGCAGCAGCAGCAGTGTTGAGCCTCTCATCCAGCTGGCCACTGCTACACTGATTTCTCTTGCATTTCCCCAGCTGAAACGTAAGGGGCTCTGTTTCATACCAGGCAATGCCATGTATCCCCCCCCTGACCCACCCTCTTTGTAAACATAGCGATGCTCTGCTGGCTTTTTATAATGCCCTGTAATGGCAGATACACTTTCTCAGCTGGATACCAGAGAGCTGCGGATGTCTGGGCCATCCAGCAGGGGCTACCACAGCCACTCTGAAGAAGAGGGCTAGACATGGATTTCTTGAAAAACCCCACTATGCTATTATTAGATTCAAACACAGGCTACCATCTCAAACAGCTGGTAGAAAGCGCATTCTTCAGCCGCCATGAAACCGACAGATTCTGCTCAATTCAAGGAGCAACTGTCGCCCACGGTACTGACTGCTGTCTTTAAATAAATACATGCCCCAACACATGCACGTCCAATCCCTGCGACTGGCTGTTGACACATCGCCCCTGACAGTGGCAGATAAATAAAAGCACTGATCTATGGGGAAAGTTTAATGTTTATGTGATAGCTGTATAAAAGTGAGGGGGGAGGATGATTGGATAATTAACAGACTGGCTCGTAATGACAGCTCAAGACGTGCAGAGGGTGCACTCTGAATACTAAAATAACCAGGACAGTTTTCATAACCATGCTAGTTATTATTACAGTATGGCCGACCTATTAATGATCTGCCCACACGCTCTTGTAAAAAAAACACCCAAACAATCCATGTTATTTTTCCCCGACGCAGCCAAGCTGGAGAAAAAACACCAACCAACCTAAACATTGACAACCCGCACATTAACATTTCCTCCGCATTTTTTTTTTTTTTTACCCCCGCAAACGCAAAAATGCGCACTGCAAACTCGATAATCCTGCTCGCACCTAATAAAGAAGCTAAATCCAGTTTCTCCGATCGCATGACATTGATTTCATGCTCGGGAAACCACAACAAGACAGCCGATCCTGTCTTCCTCTTGATTAAAAACGTTACTAACGTTAGATGATGTAATGCTTTCTGCCTCAGTACGGACTCAATAACGTTAATTATCGCATCATGGCGCCACTGGCACACACAACAAGCTTCAGCTCAACACGGGCTTGTTAAGATGCCGAGTGTTGGGCTGTGTTTTATGTCTGTGTTGAGGCTTTTAATGTCAGCACACAGCACTTCAGCGCAGGCTAGTGCTGTTAGCTCTCAAGCTAACTGTTATTGTGCAAGATGGACCCCTTCTTTCTACCAACTGCCGAGCTCAGAGGCTAACTACCCCATCCCCCCATGTTTGTGTCTGTCAAGCGCACTAATAGCGCTTCTACCAGCTGCTGGTTCGCAGTTTTCGCATGTCAAACACCCGTAATGTTAATCACACTTCATGCCTTGAACGCTAACGTTGGGTGTATTTGTAGTTTTTTTTTTTTCCTCCACTTTCAAGAAACTTACTTTAGCCCTAGTCCGTGGAGATGTTGCCCTATTAATCGTATGACATCTTCCTCCGCCTGCGATAGTCGTTTTTTCTTTTTCAACGAGCCGACCTCCGAGCTCGAAGCCGTAGCCGAAGTCCCCGAACCGGGACCGGTTGAAGACCCGTTACTGGTACCGACGCTATTCCCGTTGTCAGTGCTGGAGAGAAGCCCATTAGAATGGGTTCCGCCGGCCGAGGATGACTCCCCGTTTTGTGCGCTGTTCAGGCAGGAGAGCTCTGAGGATTCTTGTCCCTGTCCTGCTCCGTTTGCCTGCATGCTGCTGCTGAGGTTGTTGACGATACTTCGGTTAAAGTGGATGGCAGTGGTGGCTTGTGAGTGTGTAGCAAGTCCTAAGACAACTCCGGACAGGCCTGTTACAACTGCTGAAGCCCCGGGCTCTCCTGCTCCCTCCGCCGCCGAGGCTCGGTGCTTCTTCCGCGGGGGCGGCGACGCTCCGCCGGTGTCCGAGTCGGAGGAGGAGGAAGCGGAGGCCAGAGTTTCCTCACCGAGAGCGGCCGTGGTTAGAAGCCGGCGGAGCTCCGGGTGGGAAATGAAGGTTAAGTTTCCAGTTTTGAGGCCTCGTTGTCGGGCTCACAACGGACTGTCACTATGGAAGCGCTGTCAGTTAGCCCGTTATTGTTGTTGTTTCTCTCAAAACAGCTGCAGCTCTAATGGAGTCCTGACGCCTTGACGTAACCGGAAATTCCTACACTACCAGGCTTCCGGGTAGAATTATAATCCATGGGTGGCGCATGAGAACCTAGTTAGCATAATAATTAACTGATAACAATAAAACACCACATTAAAATTCATTTGAATGTCTCCTGAGACTTACCGTTAATATAACCGTAAATTCACATTTGCATATAGTGTGAGTCTCATACTGACTCTCCGCAGGTTCATTTCTAACTGAACGTCTCACATCGTAATATGTTACGTCGACCCAAATTAATTATCTCCTAGAATGAGCCTAAATAAAATGTAGGTAGAAGGTTTTTGATCGAGGCTTTGACACATGATTATGTGCACATAAAAATAAAATAAAAGTAGCTAGTCCTGACCAGCCTATATTTAAAGCAGGGCTGTAAAATAAAAATTGGTGAACTACAAGAGTTCACTGCCCAAACTGTACACTGTAATGTGACTAATCCCTATGTCGTTATTATAATCTGTAAAAAATAATAATCACAATGTAATATGGTCTATGACACTTTCAATGCTTCCTTTTAATTGACTGAAAGCTGTTATAACCATAAAACTCAAAAAACTAAACTACAAAAAGGTCACACGTCTGTCACTGCAATCTATAGAAATGATTTCCAGTCCCTGATTCACAGATTTCAACTTTGATTTATTTTTTATAGTGGGGCCATGATCCTGTAGACATTTAAAACACAGTCTAACAGTTTAAAAGCATTTTTCTTTTTTTTTAACAAAACCTTACAGGAAAACTAACTAAGCTGACAAAGAATGATCTGGTCTTTTTGCTCTGAATGGGTAAATTAATTAAATAACCAATGAATGAATGAATAAACCAGAGGAGTGGCCAGAGGAGCATCCATTGTTTTTATAATTAGACCACTGATCAGTTCTAATTACCAATCAGACTAGCTCTGTTGACCTCCCTTTGTCTTGTTTATACTTTAGCATAGTAACTTCAAACATGCTAACATATAGCATTTAACATTTGGCATACATAATTAATACTTAATTCAACGCAAGTGATCGTCATGTAAAATACACATTTTCTCTTTCATTGAATTGTGTTTTTATATCTCAAAACTATTAAATTAAAGGTGCAGTATGTAAGAATTAGTCACCTGTTGAATTCATACTCCAAACAAATAGAGGGCAGCATAACACCGGAGTTACCACTAACTGCTGATAACTGTCCCTGCCATAAGCTAGTTAGCTCAGTTAGCCGTGCAGCTAGCACTCCTGTCATAGATACTGTATATACTCTGCCCGGACTGGGAGCTTTGAGCACTGTTGGTGCTGTTTGCACCACAAGCACAGGAGTTGAAATTTTTCCTATTGTACGGTGGCCATGAGGGTCAAAACACAACACTTTGAAAGGTGAGATTTTTGTGAAATGTGTTTCTGAATTGTAGTTGTGTTTTGTGAAATTTTGCGTTTTCTGATATGTTCTTGTGTTTTGACCCTCAGGGCCGCCGTAATATTGCACCTTAAGAGCCCTTACACAGCCCTGCTCCCCCCCCACAGTTATTTTCACTCATTCTCCCTGATTAGGGTATGGTGAACATATAGCTCTGCTCACCTTCACCCTGAACACAAGTCCAGTCAGTCAGAATAATTGATAACACCTGTGCCCACACAATTGTCCTGTTGCAGGGCCTTTAAACTCACCATTTGGTCATTTATCTAATGAAACCAGACCCCTCATCATGAAAGCTGCACGTGCATGTTGTGCAGATGTCTTGTTTAGAGTCCAGTTGAAGCACTGCTCTCGACAGTGTGTGAACCAACAAAATTGCATCTCAGAATCCACGAAATAATCTCAAAAGCTTAGTGCAAACATGTTTTATTAACACAGTATAAATACAGTGATTATGCTACATTATTTTACAAACCCTGAGCTCAAGGTAAGACAAGAAAGAAGAGTAATTGATATGTCTGTTCCTAGCTTGTAATTCTCATAGCACTCTATGAATCAAGTGCAAAGTGATAAGATCTGTAATGCAGGCGCTGAGAATGTCAGCTGTATTTCTGAATTATGTACAACTATACAGAATGGATTTCTGTTCTTAAATCTCAGCACTATTGTATTGGGTTGGTCTACCTCGATATGCTTTACATAGCTACAGAGCATATGACAGAGATCTATGCAAATAACCTGTGTATATGAGAGAGACTGGCTGTGTTTTAATGGAGTTTCACTGGGTGAAAACAGTCAAGACAGATCTCCAACTTGGTGTGGAAGGGTTGTGGTCACTGGACCGCTTTTGTTACTGGGTTTGTCTTTTCCTTTCATGAAGAAGGTTAGCAGCTCCCCTTTCCCTTTGACAAATATGGGCCCCCTCCTGATGAAGCGGAAGCCGTACTCCTTCAGGATGTCATGGCAGTCCTCCACCACCTGAGGGCAGCGCAGAGCATAGCATTTAAAGGAGACAAAGAAGTAATAACAGGAGATACTCAGGTGTGTTCTTTGTATTTCTGCTACCTGGATGTTTCCCATCACTCCGGTGGACTCCATCCTGCTGGCTACATTCACCGTGTTGCCCCAGATGTCATAGTGAGGTTTACGAGCTCCAATCACTCCGGCCAAAACTCCTCCCTTATTCAGACCTGAAGGGGACCAACGTGGAAACATGAACACACACACACACACACATGCTTGCAGATGTGCACATGGACAGGCTCACACACATAAACACATGCGCACTGACCGATTCGGAGCATGAAGTTGTTGAAAGACTGTTTGTTGAGGTTGCTGAGGGTGACTTTCATAGCCAAGGCGAAGTCTGCCAGGTCAGCGAGGTGCTGCCAGCGCTCAATCAGTGACTGGTCCTCTGGCTGTGGGACAGAAGTTCAGTCTGGTACAACTTGTACACTTAAAGGGACAGTTCACCCCATAATCAAAAGTACATATTGTTCTTCTTACCTATAGTGCTATTTATCCATCTAGATAGTTTTGGTGTGGGTGGCCGAGTTTTAGAGATACCGGCTGTAGAGATGTCCGGCCACCTAATATAACTGAACTAGATGGCACTCAGCTTGTGGTGCTCAAAGTGCTTAAATAATACATTAGAAAACCTCAATCGAGATGGATATATAGCACCACAGGTAAGGCGAAAAATATGTATTTTTGATTTTGGAGTGAACTGTCCCTTTAATTTCATCAGAAAAGCAGGACCAGTAAAGATAAATGGTACAACAGATTGTTATAACAAGGCGTATGTGTAAGATATCAGCTGGTAAATTATCTCACCTTCCGGTTAGTGTATTCGTTCGTGTTGCTCTCCGGAGTGAGTCCTGAGGCGGCCATGTAGGTGCTTCCTATTGTCTTGATCTTGGTGATGAAGCGGAACTCCTCCCGGTCTAGTAACTGGAGGAGAAAGCACACATCAGTCAAAGTCAAGGGGAGTCGTTTGCATGTAAAACATCTGCAGGTCGGACCATTTAGTTCTCAGTATGTACAAAACACTGCTGGGGCTCACGCTGTCAAAGTCTGAGATGATCTCGTTGAGAATCCGGAGACACTCGATGCCTCCGTTGTTGATGCCCTCTTCGGTGTAGAAGTCAGAGAAGTTGGGGATGGAGGCGAACATCACGCCTGTTTCATTGTACGACTGGCTGTACAGCTCCTACATGTGACAAGTGACATGATGTTAATTTGCTCTGATTGTAAATTTCAGATTTTTCTTGATAAAGGTTTTCATCATCACTGTTTATTAAAAAAAACACTAGTAGAAAGCATTCAAAGATGTGATTATGAAAGTGACCACAAGATGGCAATGACATGCAATGAACTGCATTGTAAAGAGGTGCAGGTGTCACACATGGTGTATTCTTAATTATCCTGTTTGAGATCCCTAGCTCATGTTGTTTTATTTTTCTGTACTCACCGCCCCTCATACATCCACACATCTAAATGAAACAGCACACACTCGTGTACCTCATCTCTCTTCTTAGAGCCCAGGAAGTGTTTGGCCACGTGCTCCGGCAGCATGTTGGTGACCAGCGCTTCGTTCCAGCGTCTCATCTCGAACACCCTCTCCTTCTGGTTGTGCACACCGATCTTCCACAGGAAGAGCTTCCTGGACTGACGCTCCAACTACACACACCACAGAAGGATCGAAAGACGTGATATATTAAGATAAAGGTAAGTTATTGTCACAGGAAGTTGACTTTCAAGGCTGTAGCAGACAGCCCGTGGGTCAGTGAAGTGTGATACAGTGTGGGAGTACAGGAGCAAGGGACTCACATGGCGGGCAAAGAAGTAGAAGCAAATCATCATGACAATGATCATCATGGTCATGAGGTACTTGGACGGCACTATGGACGTTCTGTTTACACAAAGACAGAGGCAGAATACTGATAAAACTAGATAACTGTTAGATAACAGCTGTACATAGACATCATAGCATCAAAAAGCTATTTTTTCACATTCTGTTGATAATTTGAGTTAATTATTGAACATTTTTAACTAAGATTCTCACATATTGCTCCTTTAAGTAAACATAAATGCAGGACTTTTACTTAAGAACAAGATTTGAGCACTTCTCTCACATCTGATATTCATTAAAATGACATAAAATACAGTGCTCGTTGATCTGTTCTACATATTTCTCACCTGTATGAGGCAAACCGTATGTAGTCATACAGGTCATAAATGTCCCTCCAGCTGTAGATGTTGACAGCTCCGGTTGCTGTGACGACCAGCACCATGAGGCCCAGTTTGATCAGGTGGCTGGCCTGCACCAGCATGGCCGTGGCGATGAGCGACATCACAGCCATGAAGCTGTAGTGCTTTGGATTCTCTGCGCAGCCTGCGGGGTCGCCGAGTGACTCCAACACGGGCCCAGAGGTACTGTTGAAGACTCGAAGGGTCGGCGGGACGCAGCTCAGCTAGAACATCACAGAAGAGTCTTTTAACAATAAACATTGTGTCTTAATGGTTACTATTTAGCCAAATTAATCGGCTATAAATATATAAATTAAATACATAAATCAGTTATGTTGACTTCTTTTTCGTCCATGTGTGACTGTCACCTCCGTGTGACAGCTTAGACAGAAAACATGTTCACTTTAGCGTCCTTTGTTTCCTGTCAGAGCATGAAGGCAGCAGTGTGTGCAACAGGCTGCTCCTGTGGGGCCGTGACAAATGAGCCAGCAGGCAGCGAGACAGACGACTAATGGACCCCACTGGGAACATGTAGTCAGACACATAAAAGGCAGTGATAGTTTGATGAGGACAAAGTGGAAACACACATGGAAAGACGCGCGCACATGCACACATGCCCGGGTTGGTTGATATGAAAATAAACACTGGATGGAGGATCTTGTTTTTCAGTTACTGAATTAGCCAAAAACACACGTATCATTTTGTCATTTTATCAAAAATAATCACAATAATATTAGCGCCTTGCAGTCGTACCATGTCAGCGATCACAGCCATGGTGAGAACAAATATGGCCGCCATGGCCCATGTGTTTCTGGCCCACCGCGTGCGATCGATCCACATCGAGAAAGACACCAACCTCTTGGAGAACATCTGTGACAAACAAACATCAATGCCAGTGTGTTTTACTTCATGTAATGTTTCTGTGTATGTAATAAGATTCAATCAATGTTGTTAGTGATCTTGAGCATAAAAGCTGGCAAAGTTTTCCCATCACCACAACCATGGGTACTAATTTGGTTTTCTCACCCTGGGGAAGATGGCAGCCAGGGAGCACAATGTGAGGATAAGCAACAATAGCTCTCCAATGCCGAGAGTCACATAGTTCACGCCCAACCTGGAACAAGAACATACAGTACAACAATACATCTTCAGTCAGTTTCTTGGTCCACCTTTACCATTTTAAAAGCACACTTTATATATTTATATAATATATGAATTCACAGATGTCCAAGGAGCATAACAAAGTCTGTATGTGTTTATTTTCATTTCAAGTGCATATTAAATGCATTTTATAGGATGTAGCAAGGGCTGAAAACTGAGGACATGTGGAGGTGCTTAAACCTGCAGTTCCTCAAGTGGCCACTGAGGCACTGTTGGCAGCATACAGGTACAAAACCCACTTGATCTCTAGCTTTAACAGGAGCTTTGGAGGGCTGGGCTGAGAAGGTTTTCAGGCTTGAGGGGAACCATAGAAGTCTTTGACACAACGTCAAGACTGTTATTTCTTCAAATTCTGTTGTAAATTTTAGTTATTTAATATTTTAAACTAAAATTCGTACATATTGCACCTTTAAATTTCGGTATAATTAAGGACGTGACTGTGTTGAGTGACTGCTAGCTGTTAGCCGTCTGGTAAACTGTCATCTTCACTTGGTTCACCTCAGCCCCGCCCATTCTCTACCTCTTTGGCCAATTTAGGATTAGCCAGGAGTTGGTTGAGGCCTACGAGTGTAATCACGGAGAGTGTGTCCACATTTTGTAAAGTCTACGGGTAACGTGTGAACTCACAGTGGGTCTATGAACACCTCCATTGCTGTAATGAAGAAGAGCACTATCATACAGCAGCAGAAGGCCGCTCCGCTCCGCTTCTCCTTCTCTGAGGAGTAGTGCTCCTCCAACTTCCAGTCCAGAAAACGCAACGACACGGGGTTGATCTGATGATCCTTCATTCTGTGAGGAACACAGACAGTTAAAAGACCATAATCCATAATCATCATCCTCTGCTTTTTTTTGTCTCTTTTTCCACTTCACTTGTTTTCTTACATTTGCTCAGTTTCTCTCTCCAGCAGCTCCTGCTGCAGTCGTCTGTTGATCACTTGTTCGTCGACCACCTTCTCCCTCTGAGGTTGTCGGCAAGACAAGAGAGATCAGACAACTGAGTGACATGTCTGTGCATTTCATGTTTCAGAGGAGTGTGTGTGTGTATGTAAGGTTACTCTGAACCCAGGACATCATAATTCACCTCCTGTTTGGACTCAGTGGACGTGGACTGGGGTGAGGCTGCGTTCCCATTGGTTGCCGTGGTGTTGATCAGCTGTTTTGAATTTCTGTTGGGCAACGTGGCTGGTTTCTGAGAGAGGAGAGGCAAATAAAATGTACTTTTTATGTAATGTACTTTTGATGCGTGATGAATATCGAGTCACTCACAATTCCACTGAGCCCATTCACCACCTGTTGGGGCGCTAGAACCAAGTACGTGTCGATGCCTTTCTCCTGCAGGTACTCGCACCTCTCTCCACCCTCGCCTGGCTCCAGCTCAAACTCTCCGTGCAGGCTGTCCCTGGTGGTCTGGGAAATGTGCACTCTCCTGTGTAGCACAAAGACCTCTTCAAATAAATGGCACAAAAGAATCTGATCGCTCGACCTGAAATGAAAAGAAAAAGTGTTGTTCTCTCACCCAGGAATCCCTCCAGACTCCATCTTATTGGCTACGGTGACGTCTGTGGACCAGACGTCGAACTGCCACCTCTTCTGGCCGAGCACTCCTCCCAGCACGGTGCCCGTGTGGACGCCCACGCGCATGTCCACTTCGGTTCTGGTCTTCTCTCGCACGTACCTGTAGCGAGAGAGAAAGCAATGGGTGGTTGGGTGTGTGAGATATTTTTGCATCTTGTGTGTTTTTTTCAATTGTGTAGGTAAAATCATCAATCATCTGCTTACGAGATGGCATCCACCATCGCTAGGCCCATCTGTATGGAGCAGGCGGCGTGGTCCTCTCTGAAGTCAGGAAGGCCACAGATGCAGTAGTAACAGTCTCCGAGGATCTTAATCCTCAGTTGGTGATATTTCTGCAAGAGGAATTGTGCATAGTTACATAAAGTGTAGCAAAGCAAGACATTGGCGACATCTGGAAAGAAAGACTTTTACATTCCTGCCATCAATATAAGCGTTGTTTTGATCAAGTCAAGAGAAACGACCACATGGAGGAAAGATGCACTCACTGCTGCCAGTTTATCAAAGCGGGCAAACAGCTCATTCAGCAGCTTTACGAGCTCCTGGGCGCTACAGGCGGAGGACAGCTGGGTGAAGCCCACGATGTCAGCGAACAGGATACTGGAACAGAAATAAAGAGGATGAAGTATAAAGTTTGAAAAAGGCTGTAAAAGCATTTCAATCATCATCATGACCGTTTGGAGTTTTTTCGTGACCCTGACCTGACGTTTTCATGGCGGTACATGTACATGGTGTTGAACTGCTGCTGCTGGACCTCCTGCTGGTTGGCCTCGTTCTGCATGCCCTGCAGCATCTCATCGGCGATGTGTTTGGGCAGGATGGACAGTAGGAGTTCCTCCTGCGTGGGCAAGGCAGTTTCAGATCACCTTAAAATATCACTTGTTGAGTGCAAATCATACTGCAATTATTGTAAGTTTTGAGTTTTGTCATGACAGACATGAACAAAAGAATAATTGTTCTTACGTGAACGTGAACGTCTTTGTGTGCGTGCGTGTGTGTGTGTGTTTGTGTGTGTGCAGAGCATGACTGAGGCAGTAAATAGATCCCAGCAGCCCTCGAGAGAGCCTGTCAACTGATCAGATGTGTTCTGGTTGGCGTGTTTCAGCTGTCTTCTCGCAAAACCCCTCTGACACGTCCCTGTGGGAATTCTGTATCTACTTCTTTCCCCTCTATCTGTCTCTGTTTCTCCACCATCAACATCTTCCCCCTCTTTAAACCTTCAGGTCTGCTCACTTTGTTTCCTCCATTGTCACAGTCAGAATCGAGACAGTTTAGTACGGAGGACCGAAACTGCCAAAATCAAAATAATGACAGAAAACAAATGACTCAAGAACACGACATGAAATGCACCAAAACAATACAAATGGAAAATGAATGATTAATGATGATTAATACAAAGGTAAATAAATACAGAAGCAAAATGTAACTAAAATATCAATTTATGTCACATTTAAAAAAAAATATTTATGCCTACATTTACTTCTAATATAACAATAATAATTGTTTTGTTAACATTATCTTTGACTTCTAAAAATTAAAAGTATGGATTAACATCAACGTTTACATACCAGTACTCTTGTAGCATGAGAAGAAATACATGATAGCATGAAATGGCTCTGAAGAAACAGCCCTAATAGTTGATACATACTATACTATATACTGTACATACTACTATCAATTAAGACAAATTTACTTATAAGCAAACAAACCACAAACAACATTATAGAGAGAGAGCAAAGGGAATAAAATAGACAATAATCAAACACATTATTAGAGTAAAAATATCAATTAACTTCCTCCTAACATTCTGGTAAATCTGCTGTTGGTTGTCAGAGTTGGATCTGTCTGTATTGTGTATGTTCGGTCCCTGACGTTGGCCCCGCTGGCGAAAACAACGGTCTCTCTAATCAACCTGTTAGCCCTGCGCTGAGCAAAACACTCTGTAATGAGGCGGCACAGGGCGCTCAACCTCACAGGTGTGTTAGATGTGTGCGTTAGCTGCAAATGAGAAAATGTATGATCTCATTAAGCAACGTAATTCTACCTGTGTGTGTGTTTAACTACCTGCTGGGTGCTCTGCTCCTCCAGTGTGAGCTTGACCTCTAGTGACTGACGAGCCTCCAGAAAAGCTGTCCTGTACTTCCTGTCGGCCATGTAGTACGACATCACACCCACCGCGACGGCACACAGGTACAGCATCAGGTTGGCTAGGAGCTGAAGACGAGGGAGAGAGGAGGCGTGTTTAGGTATGTACAGTGTGTGTGGCTGTTTGCTCATGCTGTCACTTTTTAACCATTGTCTCGGTCCAGATGTGGAGACACGTGGAAACATGTGGACACACTGACGCATTCATTATTTACCACTTTATTAAGGGGCCATTTTTACCTGTCTGACCAGCATGGGCCCCTGCAGGTTATCCTCAATCCTCTGCGCCACAGTCACCCCCAGCACCAGGGTGTGTATCCCACAGGAGAGGGCTGTGAGCAGTATCAGCGGCACCAGGTTCAGAGGGAGCGTCAGGAAGCTGGAGAAACTGAAGAAGGCCTGCCAGCCCGCAGAGTCGCTGGCCTGGGGGAACCGCTCGTAGTTCAGACCCATGTAACACAAAACGTGGATGGCGATCATCAGCCACAGGATGTACGGCACAGCTCCCCGCCACACAGGTGATGCCGGCAGCTTCCGCAGCCAGCAGATCAGGAAGAGCGCGACGTCCGCGGCCAGCCCCACCGCCGCCACCACCACCATGGCCAGCTTGTCCTCAGTGTACACCACCGCGCACATGATGATGATGAAGCTGTTGAAAAGAGCGGCGAACATCGCCAACACCAGCAGGTTCTCCTGCCTCTGTCGGCGGAAATAGCTCTGGTAAAGCCTCTCCAGCGACTCGGGCGTGAAGGTGAGGCGGACCGCGCGCGGCAGGCAGCGGCAGCAGCTGGTCTGCAGCACAGTCACGTCACGCGTCCGAGCCGCGGCATGGCTGGAGTCAGTGGGAACCTCCACCGAGTACTCCACCGAGTACTCTGCAGACGGCTCCGTGTCTGTCGTGTGGACCCGGTTCAAAGACATGTTGGTTCATGAAGTAATACTGTCGCGCAACATTATTCCTCAAGTGCACAGAATGCCATTTCCATCTTTGTGCTGCTTCTGGAAAGTCAAACTTTTAATTTTGTGCAAAAATCCACCCATCTAAATCAAAAACACTTATATTTCCATATATATAATTCAACATAGGCTGTGTCTACAATGAAACCTTGTTTACCTTTTGATATCATTGCCATGTTTCTTCATTTTAAGGTGCCTTTAACTCCCTTAAACTAGATGATCACAGTCTTGGAGCCGCTGCTGCTCTGTTCCCAGGTTGTTTCAGTGGAAAAACTTCTTGCAACCTCTTCTTTCTTGCTGCTGAAGTCCTGCATGCCGCCAACAAAACCCTGAGCCACAGGTGGATATCCATTTGCTTGCAACATGTCATCTTTTCAGAGAGGGAGAAAGTATTTTGATGAATAAATCCATATTCCTCTCAGTCACGCAGAACAGACTCTGATCCTTCGGATGTTGCTTCTCTCTCCTCCCTCCTCCTTCTAAACAGCAGGTCCTCTGTTACTGTTGCTAAGATGACTGCCAGCTTGTGATCATGTCTTGGGAAATGATGGCAGTGATGGTGAGAAGAGGTGGGGAAACGGGTTCGTTAGAGCTGCTCTGCAAAATGTCTAAAAAAATGACTTTTCATTTGATCCTCTCGAGTTTTCTCAGAGAATGACAAGATGTTGATATTTAAAGGGAGAAGACATTTTATTCAGAGGAGAAAGATCTTCATTGTTTGTTTTTTTTATGCCTGAACAAATTAAATAAACAAACTGTCTTTGTTTTCATGACTGAATAAACTGAATAAACAAACTGACCTTAAAGGACAACGCAGTTTCATACTGTTTTACTTTGTTTACATGTGGCGGACCCTGCCACCTTTCTAGCTTCACACAGTTCTGGGGACCTTATTTTCCTCTGAGAACAGCTTGTTTATTCAGTTCTGTTTGTATTATTACCTCATTGATATTGTAAATATTAAAATTCAGAGTTTGGATTTCTTGTCCAAAACTGCATAGTGCACCTTTAACTAAATATACACACAGACACACAGGCTTAGTTAAAAATAATTATCATTTAATTCAACATGGAAGCCACAATAATACATGTTCATGACATGATTGCCAGTTTTGTTCAACAAGGAAATGTGCTTTTAATTGAAACAAAATTATTATTTTTTCTCTCAATGTAGTGCAAAAACATCTGCTCACACACATGCAAATGCACACACCAGATGTAAACTCGATCAGTCTTCGTGTTCTCCTGTCGTCGGTGGTGATTTTCCAATCATGCCACTAAGAGTACTTCCCAATGCCAACACAATAGCCACAAGTACTCCCACAGTCCCCAGTCTCCCCAGAGCCGCGGTACCCAACGCCGCAGCCCCAAGTGCCCCAGCTCCGATAGGTGCTGCTGCCGCGGTGACCGTCTCCATGCCGATTCCTATAATTAGCTGTGGCCCCGTGAGGAGGCCCCTTTGTAGATTCACCTGAGTGTGGAACGGGCTCTTTGGTGCACCCAGGACAAATGCCCCCACTGCAACAAGGGTGATAGTTATAAGTTCTGATGTCGTCAGCAGAATTGATCTCAGCGCTAAACCTCGCATTGCCAAGATTGCACCAACAACAACTGAAGCTAAAACTGCTAAAGCTGAATTTCTAGACCCGAATGCCTGTTTAGCTGCAACGCTCGCAGCTCCGAGTGACACCCCCGCAGCTGTAGCTGCTCCTAGCGCTCCCCCCATGCTGCTCCGGGCCCCAAGAGAAGCGCTCATGTGCAGAATGGCTCTCAGGGCGACTGATGATATTACAGCAGCTCCCGCGGCGACCTTTCCAGCTACCTCCGGCCCCAGCCCGACCATGGCCACTGTTCCCAAGCCAGCTCCTAGCAGGCCTGCAGACAGAAACGCCACCCAGACAACCGACTCCACCATCAGAACCACCTCTGCTTCACAGCCGTCTCCTGCCTCACCGGCCCCTAAGCCTACTGAAAATCCCATTATCCCCACAACAACAGAGTAGAAGAATATCCTCTGTAAAAGTCCGCACTCTGTTTTTGGTCTCTGTGCTATCCTCTCTGTCAGAGCCTTACGAAGGCCGCAAAGCAGAGAGATTGTGAAACCAACGACGAAGAGTCCAACTACTGCGCCCATTCTTCCATACAGGACACTGAGGTAGAGAGTGGTGAAGATGATCAACAGAGCCGTGGTCATGTCGTTAACATTAGTGTACGAGTAGACTGCAAGGACCAGAATGGCTTGCGCTGCAAGGTAGATCCACGATGGAAGGATGCCCGCTAACACCCCAGTGGTGACAGCACCCACCACAACAGAGGCTCCCGCTGTGGCCTCCTCTAACCACGGCAGCCTCACTCCAACTTTGGTCCACAGCTTCATCGCCATGGCAGCGAGGAGGAAACCGCTTCCCAGAGAAAGGAGCACCGAGGTGAACACGAGGCATGCCGTCACCACCCCGACACCGGTGGAACCGGCTCGGCCAGCGGCCAGAGTGGCAGCGCTCAGCAGGACGTCATCTTGGACCAGTGTGGGCTCAATGGCAAATAATGCAGCTTCTCCGAAAGCAAAACCCGCCGCTGCACTTTGTAGGATCGTCCTCACCACACCAGAAACACCTGGGAGTGGGTAAAGACATGATAATGTAGGTCAGGTAGAAATATTTTCTCTCACTGGATGAAAGTAAATAAGTACTAAATATTACACTTGACCAGATTTAAACACATAGTTCAGTTTTCTCATATTTTGGAGGACTGCTCTGCCTGAGAACAGCTATATGAAGTCCACTGCGGCTCTGGAGGAAGCTTTCTTAAGTTTGAGAAAATACCTCTGATTATGTCATCAGGGTTATCATGGCTTGAGCTTGGAAACGACAATATTCTCAAAGTACTTTGGAGGCACTTTATGTCTTAAATTGCAAGTTAACAGTAGAGAGATTAGGGAGAGAGACGGCCCCAATATATTTATCAAAAATCCTGTGTTACAAACTGTTGCACGGCATTTGAAGGATATGGGCTTTCCTCAGATGCTTAAGCACTAGAAATGTGACAAGAGATGGTACAGAGGTGCATTATGGGAAATGTAGGACAGTATTTTAGGGGCTTGTTCTACAGTGTCATTTTATTTTTTTAAAGCTGCTACAAAACTGCTATAAAAGATACAATGTCTTGTTACAGTATATAAAGTACTAAAAATGATCTCCAGCTCCACCTGTCACATTAAACTGCTACTTATATGTTAAAGTAGTAATAATAATCCAATAATATATGTAGTGCTACAGTGTAAAACTGACAGACGTCATCTGCATGTTACCTTTATGTCTGGTATTGAAGTATATTTGCAGAATAAATCTTTACTTTTATAAGTTATATTTTAAAAGCAGGTCTTCTACTTGTAATTAAGTACTTTTATCTCGTGGTATTGATAAGTTGACTTGAGGAAAGCATCTGAAGATTTCTTCCACCACTCTTACACTCTTACACCACTGTTTTCCACACTCTCTGAACTGCTGCTGTCGCTTTAAGAGGAAAATGAAACCACTTGAGTCAGTCCATGCTTAAACTTAAAACCAGGAAGTCTGACTGAACTACGAAAGAACAACAAACATTTCAAACAAACTGTCTCACTGCCTACAGCCGCCTGTCAGTGCAGCTCATACTCTGCAGAAACAGTTACATACGCTGTCTGTGCTCTGCTTACATTCAGGTATCACAACAGCAGCTCTGTGACGAGGCTGCAGCTTTTGGATCCTGTTCAGATACAAACTCTGAAATCCTCTGTTCCACACATGAAAGTAGCTGCATGGATTCCTGATATAATGCTGAGAATATTAAGTTAGGCTCTCTGTGCTGTGTGTTTCTGAGGTGATCTTACCCAGGCTTGTTTCTGCCATGGCTCCTTGTGCTTCGAGCTCTAGGCTCCACCTCTTCCTGTGTGATGTCACAGCGAGAAGAAGGAACCAGAAAAAACATTCATTTCCTCGTCCCTGGCCAGGAGAGGGTATAATGAACAGGTTGAAAGCGCCTGCAGCTTGATGTTTTCTAGTCTTAGTGCCCCTCCTGCTGGACTCTGCTGCACTCTGCATCATGTGAGAGCTCCTCTGTGATCCAACGGGAAACACATGTACTATTCAAAGTGATTTAATACAACACATCTGCCACAGATTCAACATTCAACATGATTAGCTTTTCATTGTCATTGTGTCATTTTGTTGATATTTTCATAGCGATAGAGATGTCAGAGGTCGTCTTGAGGAATTAAAGAACTAGCCTTGAGAAAAACGACAAGCAAAGTGTCATGCAGGAAGATTTCTCACAATCTGGCAACTAAACATGTTCTTATTATGTCTTCTAACTGTTTAGTAAATGATTTATAAAACACTACATGCCTTTTAGATATGTACCAGCAGGCCCCTCGGATCCTCTGCAGCCAGTCTCCTAGTCTCGTAGGATCCTAACAAAAACACAAGAACTAATTGTTTGTGTTTTTAATATTTCTATCCCTTATGTTTTATTTCTTTTGTGGCTTTTATCTAATTTTAACTTTGTAATGTTTTTATTTCTTTACTGTTGTTATTGTTTTTATTGCTTCATTGTTGTAATTTTCTACTTTAAACTTGCAAGTTTTTATTTACTGCTCTCTGTTCTTGTCTTTACTTTTTGTCTGTGTGTTTTGGGTTTTTTTTTGCTCTGTGCTTTGGGCTGCATGCATGCATGAAAACTGCCATATAAATAAAGTTGAATTGATGAAATACATCATAGAGCTTTATAAATGGCGCCTCATCAGATAATATCTTTTTTTAAGACCATGTGTATGCTAACGCTAGCTCTCTGTCACTCGTTGTTGTCGCAACAGAAAGTTAAAGTAGAGAAAGTGGAAACAAGGAAACAAGCTGAGGCGAGTAAAATAGATAAATAATGGGACGCGGCCCGTGTAGTCCGTCCAATAGGAGCTTCCGGTTCTCCGGTCAGCTGACTGAGCCGCTCTGTCACGTGACTGCCGCCTCTCCTCCATACAAGAGCTGCTCAGTGTGAGGTTCAACAGTCAGTCAGAGGACGAGTCCGTCACGGGGGTTTTATATAAAAGTGAAAATAAGAGCAGAGCTGAGGAGACTCGAGCCTCCTTCCTCTTCCTCGTCACGGTGAGAAACTCTCACTGATTTCAAGTAAGTAAGTTTATTTCACCTCGTATGTGATGTGGGCTCGTGGCTGTGCTTGCAAACATTGGCTGTCAAACACCTGAAAGAAACTGTTTTGAATTTACTTTTTATTTTGGGATAATATTCATTTGTTTTATTAATTATTCTGCTGTTTGTATTAGAAAAGCTACAGTTTAGTTGCATTTCTGTAATGCACGTTTTCTATGTGCCACCATGGTGCAGGGAGTGTATGCCCTCTGTAATAATAAGTGCTGGGCTTGGATGTAGTCAGCTGACACTGTGTAACTATGATGTGAGAGGTCACCCAGCAGGTTACTGTTCAAGTCACAGTCACACCCAGTCACGTGAGGCTCAGTAGGTGTATACAGGTGTGAGAGACGCCTGTCAGTAACCGACATCTTCATTCAGCGTACAGGTTTTTTCCTCTGCAGGAATGCATTTGGCCGTGCTCCTGTTGGCCTCTGCGCTCTCTGCGGGCACCCTGGCCCTCGACAATGGCGTGATGAGGACCCCTCCCATGGGCTGGCTGGCGTGGGAGCGTTTCCGCTGTGACATCGACTGCGAGAACGACCCCAAGAACTGCATCAGGCAAGTGTGTTTTAAACTGGCCCTTCGTCTGATGTCACAACTGGGAAGAAAACCCATTTCAGTATCTAACTTTTCCAATTCGGGGTCTGAATCAGGTTTGTTAAATGTAAGACATGATCGTCAGACATGTTCCACCAAAGTGACTCTTGCAGTGATGAGAGTTAACACCTGAAATTTGCAGGTCACCTCACCTTCACAGAGATTTATAGCGAGTTTCAACCGTTAGACCCTCATCTGTACTGTTTTGCTTCATTCTCACTGCCGTCATAGTGTCGTTTTCAACCTGCTGCACACTACCTGCTCAGCCCCAAACGGCTGACAGACACAGTTAGCTACATGCTAGTGAACAGAGTGCTAACGAGCCAGGTAGTTCCCTGGTGGAGACCAAAATCAGAGCTAAAAGACAGTGAACATTTGTAATTAAGCAACTGTTGCTCATATGCGTCGGTGCTATTTACAACAGGCAGCTACATCGAGCGATTCCAACATTTGCAAAACAAATTAATAATATCTGTAACAGCTAATTAGCTATCATACCTAGTGATGCCTGTAAAGTTATGCACCCATCTAATTAGTTGCATTCAAGAAGAGACATGTTGGAGCCCTTTAGTAGCTTGTATCAAGTAACTCACATGCCGCAGCCTGACTACCACAAGGAAGGATCACAACACGCACACAGGAAGTGAGACTTTATTCACCGGTCATAAGTATGTGTCAGTGTTGCGTCTCAGCCTTTTTTTCAACTGCCCTGCAGTCTATTAGCTCTTTATTGCACCTTCTAATGAGACATTTCTGTCCTTCTTCCAGTGAGAATCTGTTCATCGACATGGCCGACAGGCTCGCAGAGGATGGCTGGAGGGAACTTGGATACGTCTACGTGAACATAGACGACTGCTGGTCCTCCAAGGAGAGAGACGCGAAGGGGCGTCTGCAGGCTGACCCTAAAAGGTGATGGAGCAGTGTAAACTGAATGCTCACACAGACCCACACTAACACAGAGCTGTCGTCTCAGCCTCCAAGTCAATAAAAATGTTAAACAGCGTGATTGCAGTGTGACCATCATGCAATCATATGACAATCAAAAGGCAGGAGTCAGTAACTTTTAGTAGTGTGCTGTGTATGTACAATCAAATGCAGCATCAGCATAAATACGAGCTCCCTGGAAGGTGGAAGTGAACACAGGCTCTTCAGACTCGGACCTTCACTATTTGAGTGCATACATACTGTGTAAGAATACAGCTGCTGGGGGTACTTCTTCATATATCTTCCCTCGCTCTTCTTCAGGTTCCCAGGAGGCATCCCTAAACTGGCGCGCTACATGCACGACAGGGGTCTCAAGCTGGGGATCTACGGGGACATGGGCACGCTCACCTGCGGGGGCTACCCCGGCACCCCGCTGGACAAGATCAAGATAGACGCTCAGACCTTCACGGAGTGGGAGGTGGATATGTTAAAATTCGACGGCTGCTATTCTAATGCCACAGAGCAGGAGCAGGGTAAGAAGAGGGGAAGTGACTTTTACATTGTGGTTATTGAGATGTTGCTGATTCGACTCTTGTTTGACTCTTGTGCCTCTGGTGGACAGGTTACCCTCTCATGTCAAAGGCTTTGAACGCTACGGGCCGACCCATCGGCTACTCCTGCAGCTGGCCCGCCTACCAGGGCGGCCTGCCACCCAAGGTATACTTTATATCACCTACATGAAGCTTTAGGCATGACTGTTCACTGAGTCCACTGTTGAGAGTATTACGTTTAGTTTAACGTGAAACTCATTTCTGTTTTCAGGTTAACTACACTCTGCTGGGACAGATCTGCAACCTGTGGCGCAACTACGGCGACATCCAGGACTCTTGGGACAGTGTCCTGAACATTGTTGACTGGTTCTTTGAGAACCAGGATGTCCTGACACCTGCAGCCGGGCCTGGAAGGTGGAACGACCCTGATATGGTCCGTGTAACTGACGCCGTGTATTTTTTTTGCATATAAAACTTTTGCATATGGCTGAGCAGTGACGGACTCAGGAGGTTTGAGTACCGCAGCACCCTACAGGGCTCTTTATGATGTCTTATCTACTGTACGGGCATCCAAGAGGGCACTTTTGTGTTTTTATGATCGGACCTGTTCACTGACAGATAAGCGAGCAGTTATCGAGTTATAAAATGTAATATAGTTTAGGGATAAAAATGTAATTCAGACATTCATAGGTTACGTTTGAGGACCCTTGAGTCATACAAGAACTCACTTTGATAGCCTAAATACAGAAAAACAGACGTTCCTTTCTTGATATTAAAGTCTCATTTCGTCTTCCTTGATCGTGTGACCTTTAACCTCCACAGCTGGTCGTCGGTGACTTTGGCCTCAGCATGGACCAGTCTCGTTCTCAGATGGCTCTCTGGGCGATAATGGCCGCTCCTTTATTCATGTCCAACGACCTGCGCACCATCAGCAGCGGGGCTCGCGTCATCCTGCAGAACAAGATGGCCATCGGCATCAACCAGGACCCGTTGGGCATCCAGGGAAGACGCATCGTAAAGGTGAAACACTCGCAGCTCCTTGAAAAATGCTCAACATGAACTTTTGATTCTTTTTTTTATTATATGCATCATTGACATTTTCCTCGCGCGTCCCTCTCAGGAGAAAAGTGGCATTGAAGTGTTCTGGCGCCCCCTGTTGAACAAGGCCAGCGCTCTGGTGTTCTTCAGTCGGCGCAATGACATGCCCTATCGCTACCAGACCAACCTCGGCAAACTCAACTACACCTTCGGTAGCTACGAGGTAAGTCTTCTAGATTCAGGGAAATCATTCATCATGTCTGGTCGATCCTGTCTCGACGATGTGGACAGAATAAATTCAGCCCTGTACGCTAATTGCACATCTGGCTCACATTATACTGTGCTGCCCGATAGGCTCACGCTCATTTAAGGTAAGTGGGGTTTCTTCAGTCCTTTCCTGGTCATTTTACTGTAAATACTATTTTGATTATCCATATTATGACCATCTGCCTAAATATAGTAGCAGACTTGATCGTGTTCAGATCAGGTTACACCACTCTGTCGTCACTGCAGCCACAGAAGGACCGCAACACGAGCTGCAGTTTCAGTAATTCATGGCGGGAAGTTAACCTCTCAAAAGCACGTGATACTGGGGAGATAATGCTGCACTCTTGGCTTGATTATAATTTTACACAGAGAACTCTGACTGTTGTTGTTTGTGATGCAGTCATCTCTTACCATCAGGGGTCTATTATCTGTCTATCAACATGTGGATCATAAATAAATGGCATTGTTCTTTTCAATCATTACCTTAATGTCATTTTTTCTTAAAGTGACTCATCTTCAGTCTGCCTTTGCCTTTCCTTTTATCACTTCTTATCTATAAATGTTCTGTTTCCACCGCTGTCTCTGACAACCCTGCCGTTAAATATCTACATGGTGCCAATATCACTCTTGCTGACTTACTTAAAGGTGTTGTTGATAACATTCAGCCACTAAACTAGGCATCCCATCTCCCCCCTTCTATTTCATTCACGTTACAACACCGCTGTTGTTTGAATCATCTTCCCCCTCAATGTTATCAATACGAACTTTAACGACTTGATTGCAGAGATATACCCGATCGTTACCTCAGCAGCTGGATCACATCTCATCTCATATTGAATCATGTAACTATAGTATGATCAAAAAAAAAAAACATGGCGGGAGAATCCTCACTTCTTCTTCTTCACTCTCCCTCAGATCTATGACGTCTTCACTGACAGGACCATGAGGCTGAAGGACTCCACTGACTTCGTGGTGTCGTTGAACCCCACCGGTGTGGTCATGTGGTACGTCTCTGCACCCGCCAAACTGAACCTGCGTCAGTTCTACAGAGGCTTTGAGTTCCAGCAGTCCGCCCACGACGATGCAAACGCCGTTCCTCGTGTCTTCCTCTGACCGCCCACCGATTGAACTTCAGCTCCGGTGGCTCGTCACGAAGCGACAACGTACGAGACGATCGGACGCTCGAAGGATTTTACTTCACCATGAGGTGCCGATGAAAAGCTCTGACGTGTGTTTTCTTAAAAGAAGCTCAGGGACAGACGTTTATCACTAATTTTAAATTCTCTCAAATTCTGCACTTGTAGCGTCAATATTAATCAAGTGAACGGGTTCAGAGCAGAAAAGCAGTGATTTGGGACTCAACTTCAGCTGTACAGCTGAGTTTTCACTTCTCTTATTGAAATATTTCTTTTAAGGAAGCAGGATAGTCTGAAGCTGGTCCAAGGAAGGATGATACTGCTGACAACGCTGCCATGCTAGTTTTTCTCTGAATGATGTATATATTCAAAGTGCGCTTTTAGTAAAGGATAATTGTTTTAGTTTTTCAAGATCCAGATGTTTTGCTGAGGATAATTGTTATGAATGTGTGTAATTAAAAGCCGGGGGGAGGGGCTAACTTTGAATGTTGTGTTTACAAACTGCGACTGACGAATCCTTGTTTTTATAAGAATTGATTCAATGAAACGTGTTTTTTTTGTGTGTCCTCACTGAAATAAATAATTTCAGGTCCACTTTTTCAATCTTAAAACAAATGTCTGTGTTTCATTTTGATAAAATTAATAATAAATAATACAACTTTTTTCATATAGCGCCTTTAAAACAGAGTTTACAAAGTGCTGTCGCAGACGAGCATAAGCAGGAAATTCAGGAAGACAATATTGCAGAACAAACACTGGACAGTCGAGCCAAACGAGTCTGAGGAGAAGTTAAATAAAGGAAGCAAAACAAAATGTCAATATGAGAAATTACAAGGAATTGAAGTGCAGAATCGCAGAAAAAATGCAGCTAAAGAGATGAATAAAAGAACAAAACCAGTAAAGGACGGTAAGAAAAGACATCGCATAAGAGGAATTAGAAAGATAAATAGATTAAATCAGTAAAAGGAATAAAAAGAAAGACGAAAAATCTAATTAAAAAGTCTGGAGAAGTGGGTTTTTACTTGTCTCCTCAGGTAGGTTGTCACCTGACGGCAAAAGCACAGTCGCCCTTAGTTTGAGCCTTGACAGAAATAAATAACTGTGTACGTGGAGCAGCGCTGAGACGCTACAGGAACGTGTCTGCGTTCGGACAAAGGCACTCTGGCCTTAACCCAAGAGCGTGGCAACACGGACCCAGAGACACTGAAGCATCCGGAGTCTACTTCAGAGACAGTCGAGGCTCAAACAGTTCACGATAACATGAAAACAGTTCACTGGAACGTACCCAACATGGTTTCAGTTCAGCTTATATGAGCTTTTCAGTTTCATGTATCTCTAAAATAGTTCTACGCTGTTATTCACTCACAGCTCTCACTTCCTAACTGCCAAGGAAGTCTCCGCTTAGGTTGGTGTTGAGTTTTTTGGACGCATAATAACCGGTTACCAAATGTGCCCTGTAGCCCTGTTACAGTACTACTATCCTTGCTAACTGCTACTTTATTTTGAAGGTTTAAGTAAAATGTGAAAACCGCTTTATTTTGCCATTTGAGAGGGTATACATAATGTTTTTGTACACAGAGTGGGTATAAAACCGAACCACTTTGCCGACATGATCCTCAGGCACACATCCGCACTGAGCCAGTAGAGGTCAGCGCTGCTCTCCGGGCTGTACCGACGTGTCACCAGCCGCTCCACCAGCCACATCCGCTGCCAACACATGCACCTGCTGAGGAGCACAAGGACGGTCGGCCCATTCGGCTCAGTCCTTTATCTCTCTGTTGTGATTCACTCTTCTGGCTTCTCCCATTTTCTCCCATGCACAACAATAAGATAATCTTTTTATACCCTTTAATTTCGTCCTTCACTCCTCTCATCTCCCCTCCATTATCCATCATCAGGTAAATCTTCGTTGTATTCATTCTGCCTCCTCATCCTCTCTCCTCCTCCTCCTCCTCCTCGTCTCATTCTTCTAAATCTTGTGCTGCGTAGTATCACCTCTGACCTTGGCCTCAAAGCCCCGTGTTTGCACACAGTCTCAAGATACTGGAGCAGTCACATGGGTGTGTGCATTGGCATGCTACTGCATGCGCGTATGTATGACTGGGTAAACTTGCCTTGCTTATACACACACGTATATACACACACACCCCTTCTAGGTCATTTCAGGACAGATATGTGCGTGCGTGTGTGTGTCAGTGTGTGTGAGAAAGCGGATCTTTGCCTTCCTTTCTTTCCTTTTCAGTCGTCTCAGATATCCTTTGGCTGGCCCGGACAAGACACATCTCTCACTGTCAAGGTCCTCGCCGATCGGGAACATGACGTGGGAGAGCAAAGTGAAGGGAGTTATGAAAGAGAGGACGGTGCGAGCGAGATTTGAGCAAAGGAGGAGGAGGCGGTGGCGCTGTTAGAAGTCTATTAGAAGCTCCAAATGAGCAAAGCAAAGGGGGAGTGCGAGAGATGAGAGACAGTGAGAGAGTGAGTGAGGGAGGGGGGGCCGAGACGAGGAGCGAGAGCGTTCCTGCCGATGCTCACGTAGGCCCACAGCTGCAGAGGCGCAGTTGCCACGCTCGTCTTTGTGCCCCCCCCCACCTCCTCCAACCAACACCAACTCTGATTCAAATCAGGGGCTGATCCCCCCTCCTTCCGCCAACACACGCGTTTGTTGTCACGCTGCTAGTCACACTCTCTGCCTCGCGCCTCTCCAATCAAACCCAGATGTACATGGGGGGGTAGGGGGGTGAACAGTCATGACCGGATGCGCACAGGACTTTGCATATAGGTCAGGATGTATGCATGGTCTCAAAGGGGGCCCCCACACACTCAAAACCCCCCTGTGGTGCTGCCACAGATATAGAAAAGTAATTGAGCTGCGTCTCCTCTGTGTCTGCCCTGGTGTGTAACATTTGCATTCCTAGTTTGTTACTGCACCGTCTGAGAAACTGCAGTTTGCCCGGAAAATGTCTTACGACGCAGAAAACGTTTGAGTCTCGACATCTGTGAGAATGTTAGCAGCACAGTTTGCTTGCGTGCACGGAGGCGACAGACACTGGCACTGTGCCCTTCAGCTCGTCCTGCTGACATCATCGCTCCCTCCGGTGCTCCCTGCGCCGGGTGTCTGCTGGTTGCGGACTCGTGATATCACCATACCCAGGTCCGATTCGAGGCACAAAAGGTATTGTGCACGGTTATCCAATCCCACCGTAATGCTATCTTCCTGTCTGAACCACAAAGCCGTTCAGGCCTTCAATTAAATACCATTATCCTTAATATCCTCCCATGATTCACCAAGATTAGCCAAATCGTGTAACAGATACTTAAGGTGGAAACCCCCTCTTTTGAACCACTGACAGAGCCTTTGCATGAGCTTATGCAATGCACTCTGTGTTAACACAATCTGAAGACTAGGAAAAATGCTTCAAGGTGTGTTCTTGTTTCTTGACCTTTCTCGTCTATTTGACTTAACGAGCCAGTTTAAAAAAAATTATATATAATCAAATATATTTATAACGTGATTTGAAGGAGCTTAAAACCACATCATATCAAGTGAATCCCTCTTGGGTCAGAGGCTGCAGAGACGACAGTTACTGCTACTGCGCTAAGCTAGGCTATTTACATTTTAGCAGGATCAGTTTATCTGATGTTTTTCCTACATCAGGATATGATGCCTTATTTGTGTGGGATAACAAACACAAATATTACGTTTTTGGATCTTTTTGTATGCTAAAATTGCTTAAGCTACGACTGGCTAGCTTAGCAGTCACTGCAGTTTGGTTTTTACTACCTCTGTTTTCTAGTGCGTGCAAATTTTATATGCTGTTTTTTTCCCACCATAATAATTTTATAGGGGTGCTTATATGTAGATAGACAAAACGTTAGCTAAGCCACAGCACATGAAGTCAATTCTTCTTGAGCAAAGGCTGCAGACACAACAGTTACTGCCACTCTGCTAAGCTAGGCTAATTACAATTTAGCACAACTAATTTATCGGCTGTTACTGTTGTTTTCCCTCCATTATGATGTTACTGCCTTATTTGTGTGGGCGGAAAACAACACAATTAATGAGATCCAAATAGAAGATGCCATTGTAAATAAATATGAGCCTACGAAGGCGATATCATGAAGGTATCAGGTAATTTGTGCATTCCTTGTTCTGTAGACTAAATAAAAACTCGTAGAAAAAGATATTTTTGTCTTGTCGTGTCATCATAGGCTGAATTATAGAAGGTATACTGTAGGTCTACTGTGTTACAATTAAAAATATTTATTCCTATCTCATAATATATCAGACTTTGATCCTTTGTCTGCCTGCTCATCCCGTGTCCAAGGCCATTTGTTTATTTAAAAAGATCTAGGCTATTTAATTGTTCTGTATTTGTGCATTTCGTTGAAAGTAACTAAAAAGTAGGTTAATAAGTAATATATCACTTAATGCACTGTATGACACTTAAGATGACACCCGTCCTCCGGCCCCAGTGGCTCACATTACACACTTTTCTATTAACTTGGACTGTGGACCCATAAAGCAAAGGGCAGAGTGCTGCTCGTCGCAGGATCGCCGTGTGATCATTAAATTGATTTGGGTTCAGACACCTGGTGGCGGAGGTTGTTCTGTCCTGTTCTGCCCTATAAGCTGTTACAGCAGAGGATGTCCTGCTGGCTGTGAGGAGACGCTGTTATTTCAGCTGGAGCGAGGATGTGTGCATATATCTGCCGTTGCATCAGCGAGACATGTATGGTCAGGGGATGTGGAAATATGTGTGCACGATGGCAAAAATGTGTAATGTCTCGGTATCACTGATGAAATCTTCCGTGATGTCAGCGCAGAATCTTTCTCTGAAGCGGCAGTAACCGCCAAACGTCACATGAAACACTTCTGTGGTCGTGATTTTTATGAATGAATGTCTGGATTTGTCCACCAGTGGCTGCTGTTGACTCAGTAACACAGACACCCCGGGTTACTGTTTCCTGTACGAGGCAGGCTGCACGTTGCCGAGGCGTTGGGTTCACATGGCATCTGGCCAGGCTGTCAGCTGCCTGCTTACTGGCAGCTTGTGTGGGTCAAAGTCAGAGGCTGCAGCCAGTACTGCTCTCTCTTTCTCTGCTCACACACACTCAGACAGACACTGTGACCACACACACACACTGTCACGGTCTCATTCTGTGCCTTTAACGTTGCACATTCACACTCACAACCTGGTTATTTGCTCTCTCTTCGCTGCGTTTCACTTTCTCCGTCTCCTGTGCAGACAAATCCTCTAAATCCTCGATCCCAAGGCGTACTGCGACCACATTTTTCCTCCCTTCGCCGACATACTGTACATCTGTGGGAGTGTGTGTGTGTGTGTGGTCACCCCATTCCCTCACTGTATTCCTCTGTTCCGACGTATTCTCTGCCTGAGGTTTCCGTGTCAGATCCCGAAGCCTAATCTGGGCAGCAGAACAAAACCCCATCTTCTCTTTCACTGGCTGGAGCAGAGCACAGCCAACACAGCAGCAGGATTTGGCCCATACCGCCTGCGAGGAGAATGGTTGGAAAGGACTGGAAAGAGCAGGTGGAGATCTTTGGCAAGTGTGTTTTTGCCGGTATGCCTGTGTGTGTGTACGTGTGTGTATCACAAGGGTCACACTAATAGAAACTTGACAGATTTCCAGCAGATATCTGATATGCATTCACACGGCAACGATTTGGTAACGTTACGCCGTTTGAGCCGCCGATCATTACGCGTCTATTTCTGGGTAAAGGCTCATAACAAAACACAACATGATGCCGTAGAAACAATGACTGACGAGATTAGTCGGCAAAAGGTTTCACGTATAAAAATAGAGACGTGATCGGTCAACAATGCTTCCCCTAACCTTCAGTCCAGTCATGTCAGTCGTGGTTTTCTTGGCTATTTTTGTTTGCTGCTATCAGCATTTAGACTTTATTCGTCATCTCTTCGCTCGCGTCGTGTCCGTCAGCGAGATCACTCTCCCCTGGCTGCGTGTCAATCTGTCACTTGTTCGTATCCTTGTGATTAACTGTGTCCGTTTAAAGGGTGAAGTGTTCCCAGGGGTCAAAGCTTGTTAATGATGATTTAATTTGCACCAGTGAAACCACCATTGTTTGAGTTCATCTCCCTTTAGCAGTCCTACTAAACCACAGGAAACTACTAGCATATAGCATGCTAATATTTTACACCGACAGTCGTGGTTCCCAGACCACGAACACTAACAACTTTGGTAATCCTCGACGTTTTTTGGGACAAAATACCAACAAAATGTATTCCCATCATCCTCTGATGCAAATGTTAGCATGCTAACACTGGAAGATTGTGATATCTGGATACAGCGTTGGAGACAGGCCAACAAAGCTCAACTTGTCAACTTCTGGGCTCAAAGAGCGTCCGCACTAGAGACCGAGTCAGCTAACTTCGGGTTTAGCGCCCGGCTAACTTGAGTAGGGATTAAATCATTTAAACGTGAGGCTCTTCTAGACTTTCCAAATTTTAGTGGACTGAAAGGCTTTGACTAGTATGAGCGGTCCACAGTACCCTTTCTTGGCCCTGGCACGGTTGGAAGAGCTGTGCTTCGGCACTGAACGGTTGCTCATGGACAAGCACGAGCATGGTGTGCAATGTGAACATGAAGTATAATCATGCATATAGCGCCGCCTTGTATAATCAAGAAATCCAGGAACATTAGAGGGCCGTCTTTGACCACAACGACACAAAATAAGCCAGAAAAAAGTCAGCAAAGTCACGTCATGTCATGTACACGAGGTAACCGCGCTCAGGTCCGGTTGCGGCCAGCGCAATGTGAGTGCAGGCCAGTGGGGGACTGGAGAGGAGGGACAATCGTGCTTCGGCACGGTACGGAGCGACTGGGCCAAGTGTGATTGCGCCATGAAACACCAGAGAAAGAGAACCGAAAGACAAACTCAAGGGTCAATCGCCTATTTTTTAGCAGGTTTACCCGCAATTATAAAACCTGCACATACATGCTAATTGGGTGCATGTGTTTATGTTAATATGTTTATAGCCTAAATCACTGTATGTGCTGTCTGTGTAGCATGAAGGAGCTACCTTAGACTTTGAATTTTGGTATAAAAATGTTATTCGTCTTGTTTAGTCACTCATCACAGTAACTGCATTGACTATAAAGTGTCTGCAGTGAAAAAGTTGCCTTCAGATTATATTTCTGCTTGAAAAGAAAAGGTAGCCAATGTTTTATTATAATTGACTAAAATGTGTTTTGTTCCACCGTCTCTGTTTAATGAACTTCTGTGGATATCTACAAAACCTTCAACATCCTGTTTTTCTGTCTGCCAGTCAGCCTCCTTCTGTCTCGCTCTCTTTCCACCTCTCTCGTCGACCTACTTCTCCTGAGGTGATTGTGCCCCCCCTCCCACCCCCAAGGTTCTTAAATCCATGTCATTTGGCTCGCTGTTGGCTGGAAAAGATCAAACAGCACATGTAGGGCTGACCTTCAGCCCAGCGTCCCCGCCGCCTGCTGCTTATATCTCAGCAGGCATAGTGCGTCTAAACATTAACTCTGGGGACTGGGCACAGTTTAGTCTAATGGACCTGGTCTGAACGTGTGTGTGTTGTGTGTGTGTGTGTGTATTACTTAGTCGCCTGTTGTGTAAGCCTATATGAATAAATGTATTTAAAGAGAGATGTCTTGAAGTTTTAGTGTTCAGAGAGTGAAGAGACGGAGGTTGAAAGAAGAAGATGTTGCTGCCTGAAGTCTACAATCTGTGACATAATCACTCCCTTACACCGTTGATGAGAAACAGAGTTCAGGGTGCAGGAAGCACCTGCTGTACTGGCACAGCCCGACCAGAGTCCTTCTGGCACTTCTGGGGCCGACGTGCACCTGCACCAGGGAGCCCCACCTGTGCTGCGGAGCTCACATCCACACTGGGACCTTCGCTGACACCTGCAGCACAGGGCCTTTCTCAGCAGACAAGCGCGGTTCACAGTCTTGGGGCTGACATGTGAGCAGCTGTTCTTTCACTCCATTATGAGCACAGTCGAGGCTTTGTGCATGGCGAAGAAAAGATCTGCTTGTCAAAACTGTGACGCAAAAAGTCCCCGCTCTGTGGCACAGTGGGGTTTTTTGGGTCAAGTCGCAGTTACATGTGATTGTTGTCACGTACGGCGTTGTAAATGACTCACGGTTACAGTATATCAGACAGGTACGCAAGTCAGATTTGCTTTATCTCGCTGCCTTTCATTCTTGTTTTATTGACGGCTGCTTGCCAGAAGAAGTGGAAGCACAGGGATGAGTCATTTGTAATATTGTGACACTTGTTGCACTCTGGAACGCCAATTCAGTGATATCCTGCAACCCTCAGATTAAATCAACAATATAGGCCAGGTTACGTAAGAGATACAAGTACATTAAGTTTCTTAGGGTTACTCTCACAACAAAACTTTTATTTAAATAATGTATATTTTGTTTGTTTTGGGTCACAATGAGGGCTACGATAAAAGTTTTTTGAATAATGCATATTTTGTGTTTTTTGGGTTATCATAAAACTTTTTTAATAAGTATATTTTGTTTGTTTACCATACAAATTCAACTGGCAGTATGCATTTATATGACCTTCAAGTTCATTTGTATTTGCCCCATGACCACTGGGGGGCGGTAGGGTATTGCCTGACCCGTGACGGGGCATCTGATCCCCAATAACTCAGGTGCTTTCCCCTCAGAACCCGCACTGCCACACGTCCGCTGGCTAAAAGCCCTGAGCCTTCATGAATGAATGGCATCTGGAGTCACGTCTCTTTTAGCTGACCTTGTCGCCAATGCGCTGCACTCATGATTCACACTGGAAACCCAATCCACTACGCAGCTATAACGCTGTTTTTGTGATCGTTTCGTCTTCCTTTTCTCTCTGCCACGCTGTTGCAAAAGCTGCGGGGTGGGACAAACGTGTACGGCGGCGTGTGAAATGATTGTTTCCTGGAAAGTCAACACTCTCCTGTAATCTGGCCTTTTCTGGTCAGAGGGTACATTAGGTCAAACACACAAAGGGGGAACCAGCGGCAGAGGAAAATGAAAGGTAGAGATTTATAGAACTGGAGGACAGCATGTGTGGATCACAGTCTTCATCTGAGGAGTTCATAAATCACCTGCGGTTGACCCTCTGACCCTGTTGCAACACACGGACACCTCCCACGTCCACTGGCTGCTGCTCAGTCCGAACATTTTTTCCTCAAAGGAAATCTCCGATAAGCCCTAATCTCTCACCTTGATATTGTATGCCACCCAGCAGCCCATTCTCACCCCCTCCAGCACTTTGAAGTCCTGAAAAGCAGCCTTTGTTTATTTCAGAGCGGGGCGGGAAGAGAAAAAAATCTGCTGATCTGCCACTCATGTGAACGATATGGAAATTACAGACATGGGAATTTCAGTTTGAGAATGCCACAAAAAAAAAAAGAATAAAAGCTCGAAAATGTTCCGACTATCTCGAATGTTTCTTGCGGTTTACATGAATGGAAATATTGTTGTGGGAGGATTTATTGTGGTTGTGTGTGGGAATTTCAAAACCGGGGTCGCTGAGAGAAAAAGAAAAATATGATGGATTCATTTTTATCTGATGCTGGGTTTCCTGCTGTTACGGTCTGCTTGCTTGTGTATACACAAATGCACACATACACAACAGATGTTAAATTAGCTCTAAGCTAACTCTGGTTTGATTGTACGTGGTCCCTGTACACATGTACGTATACTTCCAGCATGTGCACGGTCAGGTGTTTAACAGCCAGTAGCTGGATGGAACAGGAGCTTTGTTTTCAACACCCATGGAAAATATGGCCACATAAAGTCACAAGACTACCTTTGTAATTAGCCAGTGTCAAATATTTGACTTTGTCATCACAACCACCTGTCTCTCACAGACACACACACATAAACACACAATCTTGTTTTTGTCACATAAGAGGACACTGCATCACGTACACCTTTTTTCCCCCGGGGGACTCTGGTTTCGGTTTATTGCCAACTTTGTATTATTATTGTAAAAATTCAAACACATCAGATTTTGTCAGGGAGAAGACGATAAAGTCTTGGATTCATTTCCATCGCTGTTCCTGGAATTGACACAGTTTACCAACTTTTATCAAGCTGGAGACGGGTATTTAACGTCTGACATTAAGCAGCCGTGGTAAAAATGTTTTTACCTCTAAATTACTTACAAAGACGACCGTTATGAAACAAGTTTAAGATGCAACGATAAAGGCCGTGAAAGGTAGATTATGGAAGACATCGCCACATTTTATGTCTTGTAGCTATTTAAAATGTTCCCAATTTAAAGGAGGCACCTTAAATTCCTTCAATGCACAATATAAATAAAGTCTTTATGACCTAAAAAAGATTTTTAGTCTACCACCCAGGTTCTGGGAGCACCTCCAAGTAAAATCCTAAAAACAATACTCAGCTAAATATGAGGAAGTTGGTCTGGCACTAGAAGTGAAGCTGTAAGAGCTGACACCCACCAACATGACTCACGACTATATCAAAATATCTAGAAACAACAAGACTTTGTTATTGTTATCCGAACATTTCCAATGACAGTTAAACCCAGAGTGACGCGTAATTTTATTCCAGGTAATGGAAGGTGTGTTTCATTTGGTCACCTGTTGCTTGAACTTCCGGGAGAGACTCGTATAGTGTGGAAGGAAGTTGGCGTACGAGATATAAACTAATCATTTCCTTGTCCTTGTGTTGATAGATTTTCATTGGCAGTGGTGGTTGTATAAAGTTCTCAGGAAATAGTTGGCAGGGTTTTATTTGCATGTTTCCTGTGAAAACGGTCAAGCAGGGAGGGACTTGTTTGCTGTCTATCAGAGCCAATGTGCTATTGGAGCGCTGACTGTGAATTATACCCGCTGCCATGCAGCTACATGTCAAAGTAGTTGACTAGGAGATCCCATTGATCACAACCGATTAAGTGATGGCAGGGCTCGCCAAACATCGCTGCTCACGGCAGAAGCATCCAAGACCGACGGCTACGAATTCGTCAACAGGGAATACAGTAGCAACTTGGTTTTCCTGACAGGTTTGGCTCCTGGCAATCTGGGGCTGAACACCAGTCAGCCAATAGTTAAGCCATCCTTGGCTGCATGGCTTAACAAGCAAGCAGTAATTGTTTAACAGCAACTAACTGTACCAGGCTCCAACTGCAACCAATTTGGCAACAGAGAAACCACTACCGAGGTAATTTAGGAAGTTTAGCTGCTGTTAAACAGTTACTGCTTGCTTGTTAACCATGCAAGCCACCAATTTAGGTTACTTTAGCAACAAGTAAAGTCAGTTTGTCATCAGGAAGCTCTGTAAATCACTATGGGTTCAGGACGAGCAGCTGGAGGAGGATATGATACAGTTTCCCAAAAATCTGTGAAAAGTTAGAAATGTTTGTTTTTGCTCAGTAATTAGTGAAATACTCAGCCTCAGCTGTGTCTTTCTGACATGAAATCTTCGCTCTGTGCCACTCGGCCACTGCTTAAAGTTGAAGATTGATTGATTGGGTTGATGGCATTATATTGTTGACCCCTTGTGGCAGAAATGATGTGCGTACAATGCATCTGCCTTCCAAGCATTAACCTAATCTAAAACTAATCTTAAAGATATGCAAAAACCGCTACATGACAAACCCAAACTCTTACCGTACACCTCAACCAAAAACCAAGTCTACAACCCCAAACTTTAATGGTTTTCCCCTGAGTCCCCATTATGTCGTCTGGACTTGTCACGTCCCTAGAGTATTTTTTGGATCGGTCCTATGAGAATTTGCAAGTTACCGCATATAACCTGCCATTACTGTAGACAGAAGCTGAGGCTACACGGATGAAACACAAGCAAACATTACACAATCAAAAGTAGCTCATGTGCGTGACATCATTTAATATTTATGTCCAACATCCTCCTACTGAGGCAGTAACACAGCAGAGAGGACGGCAGTTACAGTGATGATGATGATGATGATAACCACTGAACTTTACAGCCCGAGCCAGCTCCATTACGGAGAAACCTGGAGGATATTTTAAACGGCAGCTCTCACCACTGCAGAATGTAGATAAACACATACCATTTAAGTTCCCTGTCATAATCCTACAGTCAACAAACCTTCCCTGGCAACGCTGCCCCGCCAGTTTACAATGCAAAGTCACAATTACAGTACCCCTAATTACCGGGTTACCTCCGTGTATGTATGTGTGTCGGCGTATGCGTGTGAGCGCGCATATCTGTGTTTCTGCCTGGCCGTGCCAGTGTCTGCAGGACAAAGAGGGCTGAGGATGTGGGTGGGGGTAGGAGGAATCCCTCGGCTGCATTACTGCATGGCTCTCCTCAAGCTATAAAAAGTATTTTAACCAGAATGTCTCACAAAAGGTATATATATACTACTGAGTACACGTAAAAAGAGACACATTCCCTAATGTGGAAGTGAGGAATCGATACAAGGTGGAGGGACTGACACAAGAGAGATGAGGAAGGTTTACTGTACAGTCTCTCTCTAAGAAATAGCTTCTTGCTCTCACTCCATTTTCACTCCCAGAACTCAGAGTTATATTTGGCCTGAGTTGCTCTGCTCTGTCCGCCTTTGTAACTGGCCTTTTCCTCCTGCCCTGCCAAGTGATGGAGAGAGAGAGCGAGAGCGAGCCCGACGGCAGCGCAACAGCCATTTATGTTGGAGGTGATTCGAGCTAACTGCTAAAGTCAGCGCGCTTGGAGCTTGTATTTAAGTGCCAACAAACACAGTGTAGAAATACTCTGTTACAAGTAAAATGAGCGCATTTAATTTTATACTCAGTTTGTATAAATTACATAAAGCACTCATCATGCAGAATTGCATAATGGCATACGGCGAGAGCTCTTAGGTCATCCGATGCTGGTGTTTCATTTGTTCCTGAAGTGGCCAACAAAATGACTGAGGAAGCTGCTTTTAGCTACTATTCCCCAAGACTGTGGAAACCCTGCCCGGTTACATAAGGCGACATGTGCGAGTACTGTTTCAGTTTAAGTTTTAAAAAATCAGCTCAAGACCAGACAAGCATTTACTTAACATTACACGTTTAACTACTTTTACTTAATACTTGTTTTTCTATTATGTTTTGTTGTTAATGCCTTACTGTGAAGCACTTTGGGCAAATGTCAACCTCGGTTTGCAGGAACGTTAACCGCTAATATTGCGACCTAGAAATATTCCCCACGTGTATGATTTGGAGACGACGGTATCCACAACAGAATAATTTAAATTTGATTTTCCGCCTTAGTTTATTGGTTAGACAGGGAGTATGATGATGATAGTGGGGCAACAATTTGTCAACAGGCTGCGCTGTGTGCTGGTGTGTGCAAACCATTACAAAAAAAACAAAAAAAATAAATAAAGTTGCCAAAGAGAAGACCGAGTCCTGTCGTTCTGAGGGTGCAAGACTCATTTTTTATCTGTTAATCTGGCTAAAAATGAGTCAACTTTTACACTGATGTAAGACAACACAAAGTTTCATCAGCTATAATAAGGTGAACTCAAACTTTCAACTCATTGAAAGGCTGTGGACAGAACAGACAGAACAGAACACAAAGTGAACACAGAGGGCAAGAGAAGGATGGAGAAATTGAATTATTGCTCAATGAGTGCAAGTGGGGTGGAGACATAATGTGATAAACGAATCAACACAGCACAGCACAGTGGACAGCGGCGGGACAAAAGAGCAACGAAGGAGAGGTTCTTGCAGGAAGTGGGTTAAGGAGAAGGATAAACAAATGTGGGGTGACTCAGCTAAACAAAAAGGATGTTTTCTCGGTGTATCATCGAGAGGAAAAGGGAAGAAAAATGAAACGGGAGATAAGCAGAGTAATAGTGACGATTCGATTTCATGTTCTTGCTCTTGTTCACCTTGACCTTTTACTGTGTATTCCCTCTTAATGTGGCCACTCCTAGTGACATTCTGCACACACTCACGGAGCCACAGCTATAAACTGTTTTCAAATCATGCTCTGAGCGCCAGGGAAAGAAATGTGAATGAAAATGGGTGTATCAGCAAGTACGGTGATATGAAACATGCTTTCACACGCATGCACCGCCGGTATGCTGTAGGCACGCATGTCACACACTTAAACATTTATTACAGACACACACACACACACACACACACACACAGTCACAACCGCATATACACCGTGCACAGATGCTGTTGATGGCTGGCGTAGTTGGGAGAGTTGAGGCTGCCGTCACTGCCAAGAAGTTTCTCTCTCTGTACCGCTTTCCTCTGAAACCCGAGGAGCAGCATTGACATTATCTAAGCGCAGAAGCGTTGGATCGGGGGGGTTGCCGAAAAACCGAAGCGGTATCACCTGCGTGCACCTGTTTGAGCCGGTAGCCTCCGAGATGTACCGCTTTCCTTCTGTCAGAAATGTTGTGGATCCTTCGACTTCACGGTGCGGTCGATAAGCTACAAGCCTCAACCTGTAGCTCACCCACCTTGGCCTCCAGAAAGCCCCCCTGGGTCGGTTTGTAGTTGTGTGGGCCAGCGTCCGTTAAGCTGCCAATTGGGAACACATGCCATTCCTGAGAACTCTGCGGGACTGAGGGGATCTGGTGACACCAGCTCTTGGCTTACAGATAGCCGATGCTAAAATGAGATACACTTAGGGGCAGGCAAGTGGAGGAGGGGAGGGTGGGAGGGAACAGAGTAGAGAGCGGTGTAATGTGGGGCTGCGATGACCACGCGCCAACAAGTTCATGTTTATCCCTCCTTGCTTGAGGGGTTTGTGCTTTGCTTAATCCACTGCGCTGTTAAAGGAGACACATGATGCTCATTTTCAGGGTCGTAATTTTATTACTAGAATAGGTTTACATGCTTTTATGCTCAAAAAATGCAGCCGTGTATTCTCCCTTTGTCTGAGATGCTCTGTTTTAGCTCCTGTCTCTTTAAGGCCCCCCCTCCCAGAGCCCAGCCCACCCTGATTGGTCAGCTCCCACACGCCCGAGCAAGTCTCCGGTTGGCTCTACTGTGAATGTGTGACATGGTGACATAGTGATGTCGCCGAATTAAAGGCGGGACTACTGATGAGGCGTTCAGGAGCTGTGTTTTCTATGGGAGAGGGGAGCTTTTTTTTCCTTTTTTATCTTTCAAGACTTTTTATATGCACAAGAACCTCAATAAAGAATGGGAAAAAAACCATAAAGCACATATGTCTCCTTTAACTTTTCTATATCATCTCCCCTGCATGGAAAGAGTTAAGATCAGGCTTTCATCTCCACTTGATTTAACATTGTTTATACAGTCTGTGTACACAGTGCAAGGAAGTGAAATCCCATTAGAGCTCGCCCGATCCTTGATAGGTTGGTTACATTCACCGTACCTGACATGCATTCATAATGGGAGTTTGTCGTCACTGAAAAATGCCCCGTGAGGTTCATATAGAGTCAGAGTAAAGCATATAAATAATACGTGCACTCCCTCAGGTTGAAATGAGAAGGAGCTGACATGTTGGACAGAGAACACTTGCTTTAATAAATAGTGCATGGAGTTTATATTTGAGGCGATGCTTCATTCCTTCCTAACTTTTTCCCTGAATTTGATAAATATTTGATTTAGTCTTGGAAACTTGCGCGAGTGTGTGTCTACGCTCAGTGTGTGTGTGTCTATGTGTGCGTTCTCTTATCTGTCTGTCCTTGAGCTTGAGCCGAGCTGCCAGACAAACCTGGGTAAGCCTGCAAACACAGAGGCAGGTTTCCAAAGTAGGAAATCTGCACTGTTTATTGGACGTTTCAATCACGGCCCCGACGAGATGTTTCACTGTTGCTCGCGGCTGAATCTCACAGGCTTTCACAATGACGGGTTTCAAACTGGTTCAAATTACCATTTTTTTTCTGACCGTACAACCCTGTGTTTTAAGGTTTGGTAAGGTTCAGGTACAAAAACAACTTGCTTAGTGCCGGTGAACGTCTTCTTTTGGGTTAAAATTACTTCTAGACTTTCATTGTCATGGTCACAATAATGAGCGCTTGGTTAAGGTTAGGAAACAACCACATGACCATCGTGACGGTTTAAAGAAAGCAGCAAAACTAACAGCGGTCTCCAACGCTTGCTTGACCCATCCAGCCACCCAGGCTGCCTCCGTCTGTGGACTCTGTGGCTCTCTAACAACGTCAGGTTACTTCCTTACTTTGCTCCAGACCGACGAGAGTCATAATTACTGCGGCTGCCAGAGGGCTTTGTCACTTGAACCTAAACATATGTTTTGGGGCATTTGCTGAAACAACTGATGCTTTCGTTTTTCTTGGGAGGACAGTCTGAGTAATAGCTGCTCATTTGTGCCCTGCCCAGATAGACACACAGACTTTAAAGGCACCAAAGAGACTGTCGCAGAGATGAAACAGCATTTGTCAGAAAGAGCAAGAAATGACACTGTAAAAGAAGCTTTCTCTTAATCTTACATAAGACAAGAATGGTTGCGCTTGTACTTGTTTTCCCTTAATGCCGTTATCTTGAGATCACGAGTTGAATTTTGTTCAAACTCACGATAGCGACGCATGTTTCCTCGCGATAATGGGTTATTTATCTCGTTATCTCGAACAACAAAGGGCCGATTTTCTTTTTTTTCGAGATTGCGAGATAATTTATCACGAGGAAACAACTTCCTAACATTCCTAAGAGTGGTACATGACGTGGACACGCTGTAGGGAGGGGTTTGGGAGTTTCAAAGCAAAACCACGTAAACTTTTTATGAACTTTTGCTGCTTGATGGAAGAATGTTTACCCTCCTGTTTGATATGCAAGTATTTACATTATGGCTAATTACTGTCAGGGATTAACTGACGTACAGTGGTGGACAGGATTACAACCAAGGATGTCTCATTGGCACAGGAGAAAGAAACTTCCCACATTTCATGGTTGTTTGATTGGTATAATAAAGAAAGGGGAACCTCTTAGATCGGAAATCTTCACCTTGAATTATGACACGTGACAATCGGATAAACGTGATAAGAAATAAGAGGAAACAACCTTCTGTTTCCTCGTGATAACAGGATGTTTATCGTGTTAGTTTAACAAAAAACCTGAATTCATGATCTCATAATATCTTCATAATAAAGTCATTAAAATAAAAAATATTATAACTGGCATTAAAAAGAAATCTTGGCTTCCGTACAAGTTATTTTATGATCTTCCACCCTGAAGATATCAGACACATTTACGAGCAGGTATATTTGAGAAAACAACCCTTGAAAAGGGTTTACATGCACACATGAAATGGTAAAGTTGATGTGTTGGTGAAAATCTGACAAAGTTCAATGGAAACAGACAAAAAAACATTTAAAAAAATGCAACAGAGAGGAAGGAAAGATCTGTGATGCGATGAGGAAACCGCAACCCCGTGTCCTTCCTCAAATTAATACATGACACAAGCAGAAATGCCATTTCCATCATGTTTTTCTATATTGCCAAACCCTAACAACTGACAATATTTGCAAAACAATAGTGGATGGACCTGCTTTCATTCACATTTGCAGCTTTTCTCCAAAAAAAAAAAGATTTATATTGTGCGCTTTTTGTCTCCGGTCTCTCCTCAATCACATCACAAGTGCATTCGACCGAGGCCACAGAGAAATACTTCAGATCGGCTGGCAGGTTTCAAACACAGCTGCACTTTTCAGTCGAGAGCTGTTAAACTGAGAATTGAGAGATGAACAAAGTCCGAGTCCTGTGATGCAACAGTCTCTACTCTGTGATGCGGCCAGCTCCACCTGTGATGTAACAGTTGGTGCAACAGTAGATCTGGCAATGCGACGGAGCAGTTGGACCTGCGATACAGCTGTTAGTGCTGTGTTGCAGCAGTCAGTTTTCTTCTGTGGGTCCTCTCATGCAGCGTTGGCAGCGAGTTGAAACCGTGGCGCAAAAGTTTTTTGCACAGCTTTGAGTGATGGGGTGCTAGATTTCCAGAACGGATTTGGCTCCATGTATGTGAAAATGCTTAAATATGGCACAGTAAGCAGATTACACACTAATCCACTTTGGGTTTTAGATTATTACCCTAATGTATAGGCAATATACTGCGTGATCACAACATGAGACGTAATGCGACAAGGTCACACATTATCATCGAATTTAAAAAATGAGAGAGGAAACTGAGGCGGGGGAGAACGAGGACGGCGACGCAAGTGAACTACGGACGACTCAATGACAAAATTATAGATAGATTGTAAACATCATCCAAAAACAGGTGTCAGATTACTGACTATCGGGGTCAAACTAAAAATAGAGAGGACCAGATCTTACATTCAAACCTTCCCAGAAAGCTGTGTTCATTTTTAGACGATGTTGTCGCTTGTATCGGACGCACCACGCAACATGACCTCACTATTTCCCCTCACATGCAATCTGATCGACCGGCGAGCGCCAGCGAAGCGAAAGTAATCACATGTAAATGATTTAAGTGGTCAGAAATAGGCTGATTTCACTGAGAACATGCAGGGAATGTCTTAATCTCACCTTTTCCCCCGGCCCCTCGCACTGCTAATCTCCCAGAAACATCTACAGCTCCCGGAGACCGTGTCTCCGTTATCAACAATTAGCCACGGCTAATTAGCAGCAGCGCCAGTCAGCATGTAGTAAAACAATGAGTCATGGCTGAGGTGTCAGGGCTTCATGCTGCCACACACATTATGGTGTCTCGCTCTTTTAAAAGCAGCCATGAATCATGGATAACGAGTGTACGAGTAGATAACTTGTCGGACTTTATTTCTCATATCATGTTGCGAATTCCTGTGTGTGTGTGTGTGTGTGTGTGTCCAGAACATTCAACCAGGCCTTCTGATCACTATACTGTGTATATTTAAAACCTGTTTTAACACAAGAAATACTGTAAAATATGTGATTAATCAAAGTAATGTATCTCTGAATTATCTCAGAAAAAGTTTTTTCCTTTTCCTTAATTAATTTAATTACTTATAATGTATCTATCCCTGACCATTTGTCACGTTCAAGGTGTGTTCATTTAAATTTATTTTAAAGTTGATGTTATTTAATTATATTACTTACATAAGAGTGGATATTGTCATTTACTTGTTTAATTATTAACTAATTATGTTTGCTTGGTCAACTTTGTATTTGTTCTTGGGGTTAGGGTGATATTTTAATGATTTATTTATTACTTTTAGCTAACTGTTTAACTGTAGATATATATAAAAAAAAAATATTTCAACCATTTATCTATAACTTTGACTATTTTAATGTTTATCCCGACCATTACCTAACTATTTAAAGAATATATCAGTGACCTTTAGCTTACCATTTCAAACATTTATCAATTACTATTAGTTTACTATTTAAACTATATATCCATTAGCATACTTTTAGCTAAGCTATATTTCCATTAGCCTACTTGCAGCCAACTATTTATGCCTAAGATATTTATCCATGAGCCTACTTTTAGCTAACTATTTGTAGTAGAGCTAACTATTTTAAATGTTTAGCCTATTCTTAGCTAACTATTTGTAGTAAAGCTAACTATTTTAAATGTTTAGCCTATTCTTAGCTAACTATTTAGGTCTAGCCTAAGCCATCAGCTCACTATGTCATATATTTATCCATTAGCCTACTTTTTGCTACTAATACAATTGTTAATCTGTTAATTATAGCTAACTATTTTTTCAACTGTTTATCCATTATTGTTATCTAAAGACTTCCACTATTTATATCCATTAGTTTTAGTTATGATTTAAAGTTTTTACCCAGTCATTTAATTAACTTAACTATTTAAAGTGTATATATACAAATACATGTAATAAATTGTACGCTTAATAAAAATTCGGACTCAAGTGTTGCCTACTCAAAAATGTTAAGCATGCATCGGCACACGCACATTCATACATGTATATAATATTTTTTTCAATCAGCTGATCTCCACAGTCTTTCCGTGTACTCTGCCAGCTGCTGCGTCCCCCCTGATGTACCGGTACCCTGGGTTTTGGAAGCAACTACATAGCAGCACAGTGAGTAAAGTACTGGTGAAATGTTATCCGGTGAGATCAGTGCGCGGGGGGCACAGGAGTTTGGTTCATTATGGGAAAAGTCAAGGAGACACTGCACAGCATGTTTATTGTCTTGGGCAGCTGATGCCAGGGAAATGTTCAGGCCAAAGTTTGTTGTGGTCAGTTGAAAGAAGAAGAAGAAGAAAAAAAAAAGATCCCTGTGTCTGCCCTGAGGGAGTGAGCTCAGAGAACTGAGTCATAGAGGAGAGAGAAATAGCAAGAAGCGGAGAGAAAAAAGTATAAAAGGAGGGAGAGGTTGACAAATACAAGGCATCAACTTTGACCGAATGACTGCGGCAAAAAGCTGAGCTCCTGTGACGTGGCAGTATCACAAGACGAATGTCAAACAGAACAGAAAATCTGGAGAATGTAACCCCCCCGTTTTTTAAGAGCTACCTTTAAAATAGATGGCACGGTCATTAGGGAGAAGGTAACCTAAATGAAAGATAAGAGATACTCATCACATCGTCTATCACTTATATGTTTCTATAAAGCACCTCGCGAGGGAGTCGACATGTAGGTCAAAAGTTACGGAGGGTAGAGATGTTGGATTTACAGTGTATGTGGGAGAAAGAGGGAAATGTTTACATTGTGGAGCGGTCTGCCGTATAGCACGCGGCGTATTTATCTAAGGTGGTTATGTACATTTTCTTATTTAAAACAAAGTCAAGCAAACTGTTATTTATAGCATCTTCAAACGCAGCCGTAAAATGGGCAACCGGCGCTAAAAAACACTACAGGAAGCATAAAAATTAACATAAATATACTGTAAAATGTTGCATGTTTTTTAAGGTTTATTCCAGAAACAGTTGTTTGATGTTTATTCAGCTGGAGCGTGAAAAGCAGATGGATGAAATGGATTTTGATAAATGGTCTTTTGCAACATGACAAATTAACACCGAGCGAGATAAGAAGTCAAACAATAACTTGCGACATGCACGCACATGCACAAGAAGTGCAGACATAATTCCCTTTTGGACTTTGGGATTAGAAGAATCAGGTTCCACTATGAGAGCATTCCTTCATCCACCTTCAACACAAAGTGTGCCAGCATCCCCCCGACAAACCCTTTTAATCGCTGGTTTTCCTTTTGGGGTGATCGGGAGAGTAAATCGGTGTTGTTCTTTATCTTAATCCTCCAAATTTCGTGCTTTTTTAAGTCAGCTTTTCGGGGAGATTTGCGGTCGATCAGCAGTTGGATAGTTCTGCCAAATTTTTAACACTGAACCCTTGTGGATTCTCTAACAAGGCCGGGCCTGTCTAATACGAAAACACAACACAAATCCAGCTCCTTTTCTGCCTGATCTGCAGTAATTCCCCAGCTCACATCATTTCCGCACTTGCAGATCTCACTCGCAGATAAGCAGAGAAAGTTTATTACTGAACAACTGCTTTACAAAAAAAGTTGTATTTCAAGCGGCCGTACAATGAGACGATTTGGATCGAGTGTTTGTGAGCAGGACACTGAATGCCTCGCTATTGTTTCGGACCCTGTGCTCCATCTAAGGGATAAGAGCATTTCCATAAGGAGATTGATTAAACATCATAATCCCAAGAGTCTGTTCTGTTTTTTAACAGCCAAGTGGCCAGGATAACATATGGCACTTGAACCCCACTGATGCGTTCACATGTCATATCGTGTTCACATTACATGTTCGTGACCTGACTTTCATGTCTGGAGTTGGACGGGATCGTGGTGGACTCACAGGCGAGAGGGTTGGCGAGCTATTTATTGCAGACTGCATTTCAACATTCGTAACACTGGTTTTATTTTGAAGTTATTAAGCTATATCCTTCTGTGAAATGTCTTAATGTCTACTTCCTACCTTTGTCTGCTTTCCCACATTGTGACTGTCTGCCTCTCCCTGGCTTGTCTCACCTGTGTCCAGTTATCCCGACCTCCCTTGTGTATTCAGTCTGTGAGCGCCCTGCTCTCCATGTCTGTTCCTGTGCCTCCCGTTATCTTCTCCTCCTGGTATGTTTCTGGCTTTTCGTTCCTGATTTCCACGTGTTATTCCTGTTTTTTTCCCCTTGACTTTTGATTTGGCACTTAGCTTTTTGTATTTTGTCTTTCATGGATTTTGGTTTTCGACTTTTGTTATTAATACGCAGACAAGATGCACAGCAATGAGGTATTGTATATATTTTATAGATTAGTAAACGATGGAAAATCAAAGTAAACTTTGTTCTCGTGCTGTTCGAACACCGAGGTTAGCCTGCATGTAACCTACAGCTAAAAGATTTGGTTGCTCAGTCATAACAATTTTGTTGAGAAAGCTATAAATATCAACATTCCTGAGTAATTTCATGATTTCACCAGTCTTCTTGCTGACGGTCTCGTTATGTAGGTCACATAAAGGCATCTGTATTAAATTGAGAAGCTGTTTCATAATCGTGCAGCTCTTCTAGACACTCCTAACGTTATCGGACCGACTGGCTCAAATGCTGATAATGAAATGAGTCACAAAAAAAAAATGTAATCACTGTTTTACAGCTGCTTCTTTCACAATGTAAGCTGATGGGAAAAGATCTTGTAAGTTGTAATTACATGCTTTGGCCACTATGTCAATTGGCTTCAACTCCAGGGAGTCATTGCACGTGTTTATTTTATTATTGTCTTGATTAAACAAACGAGAAACAACTCGTCATTAGCGAGTTTGGACGTAGCGCCAAAATATGCCTTGTGCACTAAGGTTAAAGTAAGTACTTGGATGTAGGGCACAAAGAAAGACAGACAGACAAACTGAGAGGATTCAGTAGAAAAGGTTTCTTTGATGTCGGTTAATAAACTCCAGGACACACACGAACACGAGCGCGCTGTCTGCCTGGTGAATGGTAACGTCGTGGTGATGAGTGTAAACTGGACTACACCCATGTGAGAGGGCGAGTGGGTGCAGCCAGGCTGGCAAAACCACAATGGAGCAGCCGTCTACAGACATGTCGCACAGATGTAGCGTGTTTGAAAGATGTTTTATGCAGATGAAATCTCCTGCGGTGAGTTTTTACAGCAGTTTTGAACAAGAGAGGAGAAAGAATAAAGTCACAAACTCATATATGTGAATGAGGAGACATCAGTACGACTCCCTTCCTCCACCTCACTCCTTGTCACTCATGCTTTACTCCATCCCATTTTTATCCTCTTTTCCTCCCCCCCTCAACTCAATTAGTCTCTTTTCCACCCTGCTCCACTGATCCCTCCTTAAACTGATTTTCAGTCTTATTCCCATTCCCTCCCTCCTTCCTTCCCTCTCCGGTTCCCTGCCTCATGACTCACAGAGGATATTTTTCAGTGTCACAATCAGTCGGAAACTCGGGTAAATATAGATCAGAAGCCTTAAAGACGCACTACGTGTGAGTGAGCACATACCTGCCGACACTGCCGTCACCGATCAGGGAGGGGTTTCTGCCGAGTCGTCGTTTTCTCTCCATTTACACCGGCAGTGGGAGGTGACCTACCTGCCTGCGAGCACGTCGCCTGGCACAGATCTTTAAAGCTGGCAGGACCTTTAATCACACCAACATTGTTCTACATTTCTACTTAAGCCCTCTGCACTTAGATCTGATCTCGTCCCCTGTCAGGTGGATCCTCAGACCTCAGTTAGAGAGACATCACATCACTTCTTTGTTCGTCTAGAAAAAAAAACACCTGAGAACCGCGTTGTGGCTTGAATCCCTTTTGTTTGTTAGAAAAACACAATAAAACCTTTAATGACCCTTAAGGCAACACTGAGCTTTGATGTGGCAGCGTGGGAAGCGACATGCTAACTGATAAGGTAATGTTCAAGTTAAAACACACTTATATGGTCCCATTTAATGGTCTTTACTGTACTTTAAAGCTGCTCCGATCAATTTAATTAACTGAATTATGTATTTAAATAACGTGTTCAAATTTCATAAATACTATATCGATATTTGCACAGCACGTGTCGTATCACGCTCACATTACGTGTTTATTACGTGACTTTCTTGGCGAGAGGTCGAGGAAATCGTGGTGCAGTTACAGGTAGGCAGTAAAGCTGCCAAGCCACTGACCGCAGTTCAAGACTGTGTTTGAGCATTTGTTCAGTGTGTAACCTCAGGATAATTTTGTTTATGATGGGATTTTGAGCCAGATGCTGGTGTTCATGCCTGACCAGAACACAAGCACAGCGTCGTCACAACATACAATAGAAACCTGAACCTAAAGAAACGGAAAGTGAAAAATGAAGACGTGTGAGGTTTCAACATATCTGTGGTTTGCAGAAATGAACACTGTGAGCATCGATTCTGGTGATTGGGTCGGCTATGCAAAGTGTAGTTTCGTCATAAGTTGGCGTTATATGCTACGACATGCATGGCCGTGCTAAACAGAGGAAGTAGAAGTCTCAGACAGGAAACGATAAACCTCAAAGAAGAAGAAACAAAACTATCTTCGACATTTACGAGGAAATATGGGAATTTTAGTGGGAATTTTTTATGAATATTCAGGAAGACGCTCTCCTTCTTCTTCTTGTCTCGCAGAGGAAACAGCTGAACACCATGCGAGTAACAGTAAATGTTCTCACTCAGAACTCATTCAGAAAAAGGTGTTTCCATCTCTAATCAAGCGCATCGACTCAATAACTACCTCAAGCATGAGTAAAAGCTGAATGGTAACACTGAGGTTTTTTTTTGTAGATTTCCATGAACCTTTTTTAATGTGATACATCAAAATGAGCGTGAAACACATCGATGGAAACAGTTTAGAGTCTAGTGAACAACGTTAACACATACAATATGCAAAAGGTGGATTACAGCTAAAATAAATATGGTTGTACATGTAATTTCATTAAAAAAAACGTAAAATCCTTCCATGACATGATGATAAGAACACTATCTGTCTGTTTTATTTAAAAAATGTGTGTTCGTCACTCTCGTTCTGCTCTGACTTGTTTGATTGAAGTTGCATAACAGCGCAAGATTACATACAAATCTGTTCAATTAAACCTTCTGCGAGATAAGAACGCTCTGATAAATCCCCAATCACGTTTCTCTCTTTTATTTTCCACCACACGTGACCAGAAACTGTCCAACGTCCAAATGTGAGTCCCGGAATGATAAGAAAGGAAAGGGAGGACGCCTTCACACCCACGCACACACACACGAAACCGGTAAATGAATCTATATATGACGAGCTAGTTTCTCTTTACTCTTAAAGGGTCCGACTTTAAATAAGGATTAATGCGCTTGTTAGTTTCCCATAGTAAGACTCAAGTGCACTCTTGAGAAATGTATGTTTACATCAGAGATATAACGACCTCTTTAAAACCTTAGAAAGGCGAGTTAATTCAGGGGATAACATGAGCAAAGTGGGTTGACGTTGAATTTTCCTTCAACCGTTAATTAAACGAAATTATAGATTGTGTCTTAAAGCCCCTCTAGCAGTATACAATATACATTTTGCTGACGTCACACAAACAGAAAGTAAGTCCCGTCTCTGGTGCTTTTAAATGTCAGATTAAAACATCCCAACAGTCCAAACTGATGGTAAATCAACACAGTTTAGCGCTGTAGACAGCCAGCTAGCTCTGCTCTCTGGGCTCCTGGTAAATCACAGATTAGACGGTTTATAACATTCTTCGGGGTGTTTTCTCCGGTGAAGGGGGGCCCCGCAATTTACAGGGATTATATGGTGTGCTTTATATTTAGGTATGCACATAAAGAGCATGAGTCAGGGAGAGCGGAGCAGAAGCATTAGCGCTGTGCAGGAGCTAAGCTAGTGGGGAAGCAGCAAGCAAATGGGGATAAGAGGGAGCCAGTTTCAAAACAAACACGGCCAAATATCTGAAAACCTCCGCTTAATCTGCTTTCATTGGGGTTAGATTTGGGTCCAGGGGCCTAGAGATCAGCTGCTACAGTGTCACTGATCACTAATCTTGTGCTCTGCTGGCTAAAAACTGCTCTTTGTCCTCTCTGGTGGAATAAGGGAGGACAGGTGATGTGATAATCTGGTAAAGCAGAACAGAAAAGAGGACTGTTTCCTGCAACATGCCACAAAAGTGAGAATTTCTTTGTTAACGAAAGACAGACTCCAGCAGCAGGTCCAGCAGCCGATGTCCCGAAATAGGAAACAAGTTCCCGGAACCTTTGTTCCAGGTAATTCTGGGTCTTCTGGGTTCCTAAAAAAGGTTCTTAAGTTCCTGGAAAAGTTCTGCAGTGGGGGAAAACAACCAATCCAGAGTTTTAATTCCATTTAATCTAACAATGCAAACTGGTAAATGACTCATCAGTTTCAGCGATGCCGCATGTGATGATAACGAGGCATGCAGTGTTGATTCAGGTACCGGTGAGTTGATTAGTAACGATCCAGGTGAGCTGGTTTAAGTTTCGTCCTCCATCTTCCACGTTGCACTGTGTCGTGGCAAATCACCAGGTTAAACCAAATACGTATCACCAATTTAAAGGTGAAATACGTAAGATTTTTAGTTGAAAACATTCAAAAATGTATTAAAATATCATCAGAATGTTAAAAATGAACAGTTCTGACATAATCAACATGCTAACGAGCTAGCCCTGGCCTGTCCTGGTCCAAAGCTCCTGTGTTACCAGTGTAAACACCAACACGCCTCTTGTGCACTGAGCTCCCAGTCGGGACAACTAGATGCACTGCGAACTGAGCTAACTAGCTAGCGGCAGCTACAGTTAGCAGCGGATACGCCTGACCACTATTTGTTTTTTGAACATAATTTCAACAAATGGCAAATTAATTCGTATTGCACCTTTAAGTGACAACATTGAGGATGTTTGAACAGCTGTTACAATCAGATGAGGAATGATGCAATGTTGATTCAGGTACCGGCGAGTTGATGAACAACCATCCAAGACAGCTGGTTTCCGGAATAGATAGAAATGAGTTTCATCATCCGTTTAAATAATTCGCTCGGTAAACAGTACAATCAGCCGGATGACGCTTCAGAGTCACCTACAAGTGTCTACAGTGTCTCCCTAGATGATGTCGAATTGTGTTGCAGCAAAACTTTTCCATTTCTGCTGGTGCAAATGTCAGTAACGTAATGTCCTGCAATGCTAAATTTACCCCAAAGGTTAATGAGCATTCAGTGCGGACAGAATTATATGTTTTTATTTTTAAATTACTAACCATACTCTTACCCTAACTTTAACCAAACCAAGCCATTACTTAAATCCAACTACCTCTTGACAACAGCGCAAGTGTTTTCAACTTGATCTCGAGGATTATTTATAAAAATAACATGTTTTTTTTAAATCTAGTCTCGTATACCAGACTGATCTCCACACACACGCGCCCAAAAATCTGTAAAGGGCAACCAAACATTTTCATTGGTTGCATCAGTGCGCCTGATGTTCAGACGCTATGATTACAACAAAACATCACCTGAACCTTTACTCCTGTTGACAATCATTTACATAATGTGTTAGGAATTAAATTTAAATGTGTTAATGGATGCACCAAAATGATGTGCAGGTACAACCAGTATCAAACGTTAGTCTGGAGCCCTGGAGAGAAAAAAACACTTGGCATGTTTGCATTTCTTGCAGTCATTCACAATAAACCTTATTTACATGGCGGCCATTTTCCTTAAGGTTATGCTCAGGGTGGGAAACTTGAATGCTGTGGTAGATAATCTGACAAATTGTTGTCATTTTACAGCTTCAGCAACTGAAAAGCTGATGGATAGTGAAACTCCAGAGGCACATTCAGCCATATTCAAGGTAAAACAACATATTTGTTGACTCGTTCGCTAATGTTAGCATTTCAACAAGTTCCTAGCTAACGTTACCTTTTTATTACATCCTGTGTGTTTTACTTCCAGGTTTAGATAAATGTCTTTATGCCTTTCCTAATCGTATCACATCAAAACAGTTATGTTAGCTGGAAGGTGGTTGAATGCTAACATCAGCTGTGTGTGTACTGGAAGCCAATCCGTTATCAAACCTGTTGATTTACCTCTAAAATATGGTCCAACGTCCCTCCGGGTTAAAGTACCCGTTGTCTTTACAGTTGCTAATCAGTCAGGAAACAGTGAAATAATGACAATTTGTCAGATTACCTACGTTTATGACTTGCGATGTAGAACACAGCAGTAAGAGACTTGAGCTTCCCACCCTGAGAGTGATGTCAGAGGAAAAGTAACAGTTGCTAGCTTGTTTAATTTGTGCTGTTAGCAAACAGGTTAGGTTTAGGGTAGCATGTCATTTTCAACATGTAAATTGCTAGCTCTAGGGTTGTTGTTGTTTCTCGTAGAGACGGGGATTTTGAAAACAGTAACATAGTCAACCTACTGCAGGCTTAAACCAACAGTCTACTTTATAACCCAGCTTTCAATGTTTTCCTGCGCAGGAAAACATTGAAAGAAATGTTTGCTACGGTTTGTTTTAATGCATGATTTCTTCGTTAACCATTGCACAAAACATCATCGCAAGCACCAAACTGCTTCAGTTGTGTAATTCTAGTTTCCCCTTTTCCACAGATTATTTCGCTAGCGTTACATAATTCTTTAGCAACTGTTAAAAAGTTATCTTCATCGTTCGAGAGGTCACAGACTCTGCTGTCGCCACCTCCAGCGCTCCTAAACGGTCGTCTACGGTTAGATTTAACAGATGAAATTACTGCACACCGCTTCAAAGTGCCATTTTATTCGTGAGGCTGAGTATCTGTCCGTCTGTCATGAAAAGCGTGCAGGAATTTCTTTTTTTTTCTTCTCTGATCTGCTTTCTTTGCTTCTTTCTGCCGCACAGAAACATGGAAACCTCACGTTGCCTTTATGAAATCTCTTGAAAACACAGCATTCACAACACAGCAACCTTTTCCTTATTTTATATAAAAACAATATAATTTGAAAATAAATATGCTTTACTGTTTTACATAGACACAGAAGACATGTTAATAGTGAAGAAGACAAAGAGAACTAATAATGAGGGCTCTAAGACTGATGGCAGATCCAAATTTAAAACCGGTGGTGGTGTCGTGGTAGTGTATGCTGAGCTGCTAGCAGTAGTTTATTCGTATTTGCATCTTGCAGGACGGACAAAACACAGGTCCGCTACTTATTTAAATACTTAAATACAACTTACTAACACCTACACACAGATGTGTGCACGTGGACACACACTCATACACACACATGGACGCAAACAACACATGTTAAAAAGTCTACACAGCACCCACACCCTTAGATAAGAGGGGTTGAAAGATCCAAGAGATGTCATCAGCACACCAGTACAAATGATCCATTTAGGGAATGTTAACAAATCATTCTTGATGGGTTATTTTTTTGTTGTTTTTTCTCGTTTTTTGTGTCGTAGAAGAGCACAGAGAGTCTCGTGCTGAGAGTAGCCATCAGTGAACTTACACATGAGGGGGAGAGAGGACAGCTACAGGTACATAACACTGCATATACAGTATAAATAGACCAAATTAAATATGGGTAGAAGACTGAATACTGAAAAATACTCTATAACATTATAAATTATCTAGAATGGACTATGGCATAAAGGCATATTAAGTATGTACAAGTTCAGAGAAGAAGATATGTAATCAATGGATTCTGTATTGAGTTCAACAACTAACAAAAAAACTACGTCGACAATCCCCTCTCCTGACGAAGGAAACAAAAAATAATTTAAAAAGCACTCGAAAGATTTCTCAGTACATTTCGTGAGGCACAGTTTTTCAAATGGAATCAAACTACAGTATAGGATGTTTTCAGTGGTTTTTCATGTGGGGTATAGCAAAAACATCAGATGCTATATTAACAACCAGTATCCCTTTAAAAAGTATATGGCACTCCAGAGTCTCTCTTCTCCTGCAAGCTGATCGCAATATTGTTTAAAGTCCACAGTCAGTCCTCGCAGGAAAGGAGGTCGATATCACGCAGAGACAGATTTGTTCATCGGATGTCCACTGCTCGTATAGTCCAGAAGCAAAAAAAAAAAGTGGACGAAAAAAAAATCCATCCGTCATATGAGAAGCGTCGAAATGAGAGCGCTCCCACGTCCTCTTCGGCCTCACCCGCTGTTTTAGCAGTTAAATATATCTCAGATTGAGAGGTTTTGCAATTTATGATTGACACACAACCACAGTAGACTCATATCCAGTGAAGTAATTGCATACAATGAATTGACAACAAGACTACACCTGCATCACAAGCCTGTTAGAAATGCAAAACCACATGGCGGCTATTTGCTTTTTTGTCAAATGATGGGTTTAGTGATTCGTTTCTGTAGCAGCATAACAATTTCTGTACTCTTTTTTTCTTTTATCATGGTCTATATACACACAGATATACAGTGGGAGGAAACTTCAGTTCTGTCTCTCGGTTTTTGTTTTTTTTCTCTCTCTCTCAGTCAGTCCACGGGAATGCTTTCCACAGAAAAGAAGAGCTTACGGTTCAAAGGTCAAAGTGCTGTGCTGTGAAATATCTCTAGAATATTCCTTCATCTTGTACATCTGGTGCCGCCACCTCTCTCATCTTCTTGGCTTGTCACATCTAAACGAGAAGAGAAGAATAAAGACGGTTAGTTATCAGTTCGTTAGCGTTCATGGAGACATCTTTCAATCTCCTTTTAACTCTGTTTTGGTCTCCACCAACTCCTGAGGGAAGTATCAGTCTCTTTAGCTGCTAAATTCTCCAGTTTGGCCTCTAACTAGTCACTTAATTAGAAAACAGCAGATGACATACCTCTTCGGATAGCATTAGGAAGATGTTAAGACTTGCTTTAAAGTAATTCTTAAGAACTTTTTGAATTTGACACATTTTTTTTCGAACCGACGATGGAAGTAGCTGAGGAGAGCGTCATCGTGCTTCTTTCCCATCTGTTTTGTGAGGTGAATATAAGCCGTACCGACCAGTCAGTGTCATTATCAGAAAGAGAAAGACTGCTTAAGGCATTTTGAATAGAGATGTCCATAATGCCCCCAAAAGCCAGTCGTAGCATCCAAACTAGGAAAGATGTCAGGCAATTGCATTGTTGCACTGACGGGAGTGAGATCCACGACAGTTTCGACTGATTCGAAAGCACTGAAGACTTGTGGGAAAAGCGTGTTTTAAACCTTATTTTAAAGTAAAGTCAACAAACTAAGCGTTTTTTATGTCCCGTTGACCATTTAAAGTTAAGACAGGGGCCTGGTCATGTTAGCCTGAAATAACCGCCTTGGGGGCGTTGCAGAGATGGCTGCAGCGTGACAAGACTTACCTATAGGGACTCTGGTCCATTGTCAAAGTTATCTTTTACAACGTTTAAGCGCTGCTTGTAAGATACAGTGTGCAGAATCTAGTGGCACCTAAAGAAGGTGAGGTTGCACACCTGACCCTGCCCTATAATGGACGTTAAAAACCCGAAAAACAAGAGAGGCCAGTGTTTTGTTTGTCCGTTGAGGGCTACTGTAAGAAACTCGGCAGTGCAACATGTTGGATGCCGTGGACTAGGACCGAGAACACACATGAGTGGGAAAGTATTTAAGCGTCAACGTCCTTAACTTCAACAAACGTCATCGCATTGGCAGGAAAAGAGACGGAAAGTTAACACATCCAGCTAGTTGTCACGGTTCCATCACTATCGTTTGAAGCCAGTACACCCGTATCTACTGCAGAGTCATTTGACACGGGAGTGGATGCCAATGTATCTTTTCCCATCATAGACTCGAGCCAGATGTTACTGGATGTTTGGGATTTTTGTGTCCAGTGTGAAAAGGGTGTTAGAGAAAGTCTTAGACCCCTAGGCCATGGATTCTTAGTAATTTGCACTGTTATTTTAAATGAGACTTCTTACTTCTTGGAACATAACTTGTACGTTAACTGACAGCACTTACTTGCAGGTCCTCTCGTTGAGCTCTAGCTGGCGTTCTTTGCAGTATTCGTCTGTGTGTTTACAGGAGCACCGGCAGGTCGCGGGATCCTGCACGAACAAGCGCTTTCTCCTCTCTTGGCAGTGATTGCAACATGGCTCACAAAGACTGGACAGAGACAGACAGACAGACAGACAGACAGACAGACAGAAGGAGGTGGGGAGGAAGAAGGAGAGAGGCAGATTATCACAGTGTACAATTACCGCCTCGAAGAAAAAGGCCGCCCTTGGGTCAACCCTTTCGTATTGCTCCAGTTTGCTCTCCCAAGCCAAAGCGCGACAAGTTGTACTGCATGTGACAGTTGGGTAGTATTGCACACAGGTTCCCACCAAGCAGGCAAACATCCAAGCAGTAAAATTACCCTCCACCACGCCCCCCAAACCCTCCTCCGTTGATTGGACCAGTCGCGGATGCCTCTTGTGTGTTAGACATGCAGAGAGCGAAGCTCCGGTTCAAGTTAATGCAACACAAAATGACACAGATTGACTTTGAATTGCAGGTCAATGACAGAACAGAAGACTCGAGGGTCTGCTTGGTGCACCATTAGGAAAGGTTTCATTTTATTGAGTGAAAACGAAGACTACGTTTCCCACAGAGAGACATTAGATTCAGAACAGAGGCTGAAAGTGGTTCGGATGACATTTCTCAGCAGATGAAGGCTCAGATACTCCATTGACATCTCAATATACAAATTACAAATGAACACAAAGACATGTATTCTTTCACAGTATGGGCACAAGATCATCTTTATATTATTTTTGAATGAAGTAAGGGTGCTTTTGTGTATTTTCAAAGACAAAGAAAGACACAAAACAGTACTCGCTAAACAACTTTCTGGTTTACAAACCCCCCCTAGCAAAAGAAAAAAAAGGGCGATAGATAGCCATCAGTCATATCTTTACATTACATAAAAAGTACCAGCATTGTGAGCGGGACAGCAAAAAAAAACCTGTTTGTGAAGATGAAAAGAACAAAGAGTTGAAAGGAGACGGGAACGAGACACAGCAAAGCAGCACAGACTCAACACTGAACACAGGACTATGATTACAGCCCCGGTGATCCCAACGCAGATACCAGGACGGTACGAGCCTTGTCTGCAAAAGCCATGCTGGTGGAGCTGTGATCTGTTTCAGTGGAAGGTTCAAGTTACAGCTAACAGCTGATCTGTTTATCCCAGCTTCTTTAAACACGTCCGTTATCGGTCGTAAAAACTGGCTATCTGACAAGATGTTAGGAGCAACCTCAAGTTTCTACTGCTTTTCATCAGACGTTGCTGTATCTCATCCCAACCGTCGACCCAGTCTCAGCCGTAAAGAGAGGAAATTCTTGCAAACATGGAGCTGGTGGGGTTGGGGGGGAGATTAGATGGGAATTTTGACAGGTGGAGATGGGTTATGGATACGGCTAGCAAGTCTGCTGTACTTCCCTGGGTTATCGCTGTTATGTAAAGTTTTGCTGAAGCTACGTTAGCAGAACATGTTAGCAAACAAGCTTTGGGCACTGATGCTCTGAGCACATGACTGATGGGACAGAGTTAGTTAACACTTGAAAAGCGTCATGCCAATCGCTGCGGCTAATTAGATGGTGCAAAATTAAAAGGGGCAAATGAGCTCCTCCCAAACGAGCTTAGTTATGAGAAGCGCAACACTCAGGTGCAGGTAGGTGGAGAAGGCGGAGCTGACATACGCATCGTGAATTGTTTTGTCACGGTTTTTCTTTCGTTTTCTCTTTAGGCCTTTGCCCTTGCCTTTCCGGGATTTTCTGCAAGAGAAAGAGGACAACAACGCAGAGAGATGCCTGAGAGACTGAGGTGTTAAACTGATGTGTTTAAAACTGATGATCGCCAAAACCAGCACTGATTAATAGCAATCGCTTTGAATCACTATTAATTAAAGAGCCAAACAATCAGTTATTCAAAACAGGTTATTGTTCGATTTGATTATTGTTAGTGATCGGATGATAACTTATACCATCAAGCAGTGTTTACGTGAGAATAAAATAGACAGTTTCTCAACATCTTCAGTGAAGGATGACATGTATTCAAAGATTGCAGCACAAAAAAAAATGTCTTAACCACTTGACGTAACAGCAGCCAATGAAATGTGTCCTGATTTGATTTGTCGGTGGTTTCCACACATCCTGACAATGACTGAACCCATGTAAAAACCATGGGAAAAAAGTATTTTTTCTTAAACAATACACTGACTTTGCAGACAGTAAGCAATCAGTACTTGGTAGTTTGTCTTGGCCGGCTGTTCTGAAATTTCCCAGATGGATTAAGGACAATGAAGTTGGACTTTGCCAAAACTGCATCTTGCGGCCTATCTGGGTCAAGTCCTTATGGCTGATTCAACAGCACAATGAGAACAAGCTCGTTAAAAGCACACACCTGGAGTCCCACAGGTGCAGGCCGGATGAAAATATCAGGGAGCGTGTTCGAATTAAAGCTGGGTCGCACAAGTTTTTGCTGTATAAGATGTACACAACTATATAGAAAGAAAAAAAAGTCCTTGTCCAGAGGGTCAAATCTAGCATCTCTGACCTCATCACTCTGTACTTTAATCCAATATTGGGTAACATGTGGCTTTCCCTTTGAAAAACTTTGGACATGCCAAAATATTTGACCTGTTATTATTATTAAGGTATTTTCATAAAGCCAACATTGCCACTGACTTTGCCACTCTGGCCTTTTTCCTACTCCTTTGTTGGAACCTACGTTAGGTCTCCTGCTCAGGATGTGGAAGTAGCCGAGTCAGTCTGTGGAAATATTGGTTTTGCTCCAGGCAACTAGAACCTGCTACCGGATAACAAGTAAAAACAAGACAAAGAATCTACAGCCACCTTTACACCACTGTAAGTCTGTGGTGCTGTGAGCTAAATGCTAACATTAGCATTCAGTAACACCTTAGTTTCACAATAAGGTAACGCTTTATAATAACCATCAATGATAAATGGTTAATTTAGAGTGAATTAAACATGAGTTTATAGTTATTTCACTGTAAACAAACAATGAAATGCTTTATCAACCATTCATTAAAGGGGCAATGCATAAGAATTTGCTATGAAAACATTAAAAAATAACTAAATTTATCAACAGAATATGAAGAATTAACTGTTTTGATGCTATGATGTTGATATATTGTATTAAAGAGATAGCTAGGGATGTTAATGTACTACTCTGGACCACTAGATGCACAGCTAAATGGGCTAAATAGCTAACTGCAGTTATGGTTAGCTACAGTTAGTGGTGTGGCTTACCCTTAAAAAGTTTCATCTGATGTTTGTGAACCTTTTCAATTGCTTAACAATGGTTTTAAAAGCATTTTGTTGTTTGTTAACTGTGAAATAACTGTTAACTAATGTTGAATTGACGATAAACTTACCATTTATTAATGACTGCTATGAAGCGTCGACATCAATGCTAACATGTTCATGTTTCACTGGTAAAATGTTCACCATGTTCATCTTAGTTCAGCGTGTTAGCATGCTAACATTCGCTAAGTAGCATTGCACACAAAGTACAGCAGAGGCTGATGGGAATGTCAGTTAAAGCAAAGACATTTTGACCGAGAATTTCTCCGCAGACCGTAAACATGTTTACCACCCGTCATGACCATCCATCCAATAGCTGAGGTCACAAATGTGGCTGAGTCAGATCAAGCAGGAAGCGAATGACGCAAATTACACCGCTCAATAGGGACATCCAGGGAGTGATGAAGTCGATGTGTTGTAAATGTACATCGTAATTTCCCCTTTTAACTTGTTTGACATCAGGCCAAAGTTCGCTGCGACAGTTACCAAATTTCACAACCTCAGCAGGAGGACTCATCCTAACGGACCTCTGGTGACCCGTCACCCCCGAGAGGTCGGCTTCCAACGTTAAAACTAACATGAAAAGTATGAAACAGAAACAGGAGTTGAATGACCTAGAGACCGTCGCTTTGTAGACGCACGCCACCAAAGCCGCACTCGTAAACAGCTAAGACAAGGTTAAAGAGTAGGTCTCAAAAACTAGCCTCTTATCTATATGACGGATGACCTAACATAAAAATACAACCAACAAACCCACTCTGCGACAAAGATATTAACAACTCTTCGCATGAGGAGGATTAGAGAGTTTTAATGACCATCAGCACACTGACGGTGCTGCGGGAAGAACGCTTGGGCAAGAACCATAAACACAAAAGTTTAACAGGTCTTCAAAAACACAGTTATCTATATCAGAGCAGCCTGTAACAGGAGTTAAGTGGGATGTAAACAATAAAGAAGAGAGAAGAGGAATGTAGAGATGAGATAGAAAAAGGGAGGAAAGGTGTAAAGGACAGGTAGAGAGGGCAATGACCTCATCAAGTGTCACTCATTCACCTGAGTGGATTACGCCGGTATTCCCCCGTGTTTATCACCTGAGAGCTGCGTGCTAATGTCGTGTAGCGGCCTGTCTGCCGGGGTTTTTATAATGAAATATTATCATTGTGGGTGTTTTAAATCAAAGGAAAGGGGAGTGAGAAACTAACAAGAGATAAATTAAATAAGAACAAGCACGAGGGATAATGTAAGGAAGGCCGAGAGTCGCAGACGGCCGAGAGTTCGTTCAGCAAAACAGGAAAAAGATCAGATCTCAACTCCTCATTGTTCCCCCTGAAAAGCCCAATCTCCATGCAGAAAAAGCACTGTACTCACCTTTCTTTCTGTTCTTTCACTTCTGTCTTTAACCTGAAAGGCAGGAACAAAACAACATGGCATTAGATCACAGCATGTGGTTGTTTCCCAGTAAACAGATACATATCAAGATCATCGGAGGCTCATTATCTGCATGTGTTGCATGTGGCTCCCATCAGTCCTTTTCAAAATCGTGTTACGTCATCGTCCTTTACCAGAAACCTGTGATAAAACTGGCTTTCACTTTCAAATGCCTGGCTTAGCAAATGAACCAGATTTTTGTTGGGAAATAAAGCAGTGTGCACGCTCAGTAGACAGGCGCACAAAGGGGTGTGTTCGCCGACGGACACACACACACACACACACACACACACACACAAACACGACCACAATAGCAGGTTGTCAGGTTTGTTTCACTTCTCGTCCATGTGACAACTCTTGCCGATAACAGAGTGTGGAGCAATAAATGTGCTGGCAGCAGCTATCCAAAAGTGTTAGGAAACCGCTTCATTCATAAAGGTCACGGACACGAAGCCAAGTTTCTATCTGAGCGACTGGTACAAAAACTCTGCATGAGCACGCTGAATAAATCATGAAGGTGTACGTGTGCGAGTGCATATATATGTACATTACGTTCGAGAAGAACGATATAAAAGGGCTCAGTCACAAGCAGCGCGAGTAAAGTAGAGCAGCTTTAACAACGAAAGGCACTCAAGCATTAAAGGTCCAGTGTGTAGGATTTAGAGGGCTTTAGGGGCAGAAATATCACGTTAATAGCTATGTTTTCATTATTGTATAATCACCTGGAACTATGAGACGTCTTGTTTTCGTTACCTTAGATGAGCCTCTTTAATCCAGAGAGATTTCTACAGTAGCCCAGAACGGACAAACCAAACATTGGCGAGAGAGAGAGAGCGAGAGAGAGAGAGAGAGAGAGAGAGAGAGAAAGGGGTCCTTTCACATTTTAAGCGGCCACCATAGGGGAGCCTGAGACGAGGGGTGATCTGTTGGTTTCAGTCTGCGACCTCACAGCTAGATGCCACTAAATCCTAAAAGTGCCTCACTCTAGACGCATCACATACAGCAGCCTGGTAACGTTGTCGTTACCCCTCTAGCATCACTTCTTGAAGCGCTGCTCTAGTGTAACAGTATAAAGAGCAAGTATGTGAGTATTAATAGGACTTTCCCTCCAGAGACCTGTTTGTGACTAAGAGTCAAGAGCGATTTGTTTTTCATTCATGTAACGTAAGTAGGTGAACATGTGTAAATAAACGATGATCTTTTCCCAACCTAACCAAGAATTTTTTTTCCTAACACTAACAAAGAAGTTTATTTAGCATAATCCTAACAAAGTAGTTTATTTTTCCCTAAACCTAACCAAGAAGTTTATTTTTCCTAACCCTAACCAAGTATTTTTTGCGTTAACCTAACCAAACCATGACCGTTTGACTGTGAATAACATTAAAAGCATTCAGTGTGCTTTATTTTGAAAGTCTAACCGCACATTGCATATGACGTGTTTGTGCAAACTTGACCACGGACCCCTTAGGTAGAGCGTCACAGTTCGAACCTTAAGGCCTCTGACCGAAGCTGCCTAATTTTCCAAGTTGGGAGTGAGATCGTGTTGAGGTAAGCTTTCTAAATTGGCAGAACGACCCTTTAAAGAATGTTAAACTGGATTACTGTTACTGATGCAGTGGTGGCAGCACTTATATGTAGATTCTCAGAGGTATAATCCCTGAAATATTTCGGTAAATCAAACTCTGTTTTTGATGCTATTATATTGTTGGTGGCAGGGTCCGCCATCCCTGTGCTGGATTCTTGCCTTGCCCTCCCATGCACGAGGGATTCACAGTAAACATTACAGCATGTAGTCGATTGTTACGGTTTGTAATTGAATCTCGTTGATGTAAGCCTCACTGTTTATTGTTATGCTGCAGCTGTATCAGGGCAAATACAAATCACACAAGAGCCTCGAAATAAATGGAAACTACACACGATTTGATCTTTACACCAGTGGTTATACGTCATTACGTTGTTTTTGTTTGAAACATCTTACATTCATTGCGTTAACAGCACTTAGAGGTAAAATATAACTGTGAGAAATAGATTGATCACATCCTCTAACATTTTACAAAGGTGCCTTAAAGGTTTATAGGTGCAACTAAATGGTTTTACACTGTGCCATCACAGACAGCAGTGAGCCAGGGGCTCGACAGGCAGAACGGTGCAGCCTCACTGAGACCAGCGAGACAAACATATGCCAGATTTGATAGCTCTGGAAAGAAGGCGGAAAGTGACAACCGAGTTTGGTCCTCCGCCAGTAGTCCTCCCTTCACTGTTTGTTTGCTTTTTTACATTTCCTGCAAACGTGGGAGGATGATACATGTTCCCGCTTCGCCGCTGTGTCACGGTCTAATATTTCATGTCGCACAGCTCAAATCTCAGCCGCCACCACGATCTGATTACGACAAAACGTCAGGAAGCGATGCGTCCGACCGCTACAGCTTCCAGCAAGAGGCCCGACAGCAATGAAAGGTTTGTTTGTTAATGATTGGCCCGGATAGCGAGAGGAACGTTTGTAGAAGATGATATGAAGATGAAATATTTACTTTTGCCTCGTTTCACCTTTGGGAAGCATCCAATCCTGCGGTTGCCAGCCGGGCTTAAATGCCAGCGCAAGAACATGCCGTTATGTCACTCCACTTTTACTGTAGTTGCTTTACAGCAGGCTTTTTACAGATTATATAAGCAAGCTATCAAAACAACAGACGAATAACAAACCGAGCCATAAAATGTATAAATCTGAACTCATGTCTAACCTCACTGTGAGGCCACAAAGAGGACACAGGACTTATCTAACAGATCGATAACTATGTAGCTCCAGGTACGACCTCAACAAAGGGTTAGCTCGCTCTGTAATCACACAAATGCTTTTACTTGAGCCATGTGATGGAATGAGGATAAAGCAATATGGAGGATGTGCTTCGGCCTGCTCGGGTCTCTCAGACACGTCATGCACAGTTATCGTTTTCTGACACATTCAACAGATGCATATCAGGCAGATTCACAGCTTATCTTTGCTGCTTTTACTTTGACTGATCTTTAAAAGACCTCCGCTCCGCTGCACACATGCACAGTGGCTGGTTTTGTCTTTAACAGTGTGTGTGTGTGTGTGTGTGTGTGTGTTGCAGTGTGTGCTCGGGGGTTTCTTACCTACACTCACATGCGCTGTGTTCTGTAAAACTCATGAAAATATCATTTTGTTGCCTTTGGGGTTTTATTCTTTTAATCTGTGAAGAAGGAGACAGAGAATTCAGTCAGACTTGAATGAAACATGTGCTGCAATCAACTTCTTGTTTTTTCAGTGTCGCAATCATCGCATTCAAGAAATAACACAGACAGGAAGACGGACGAGGATTCACAATGAAGGAGAACGAGGATCTGTGTGCATCAGGTCAAACAATGAAGTTCCTCATTTAGAAGTTGCAAACTGTGTCCTTAAATGTCGATGCTCAAGGGTAAAATCTCTGAAATATTTAGCAAATCAAACTATAAATGATGCTATAAATCCCGTGCTGGATTATTTCCTTGCCTTCCCGTGCACGAGGGATTCACAAGACACCTGTCTGCATGCAAAACAGCGACGATGAGACTGAAGTTCCTCAAATTCATGCATGACACAAACATAAATTCCATAATTGAATCATATTTTCCTACTGATTGTAGGAATCTTTTATTGACGTCATCTTTCTATTGCCCTTCTTCTTCTTGTGCGATGAGTTGAATGGAAAATCAGCACCATATGCTGTTTACCTCAATGTCCCCAACTCCTACTATACGCATAAAGAGCAGTGGGTGTAAACCTTTTGCCAGCTTTCTTGAAAATTCGCAATAAAATTTGCAATGCATTTGGACGGAAACTTGACTTTAAAGAGGGGAGAGAAACAATGAACGTGTGATCCGGAGGACAGACTGACTCGACGCAGGGGTTAAACATTAAAAAAGGGGCAAATATAGGGTTGATTTTTACCCAAAGGTCACACATGAGCAGCCTTTGAGCAAACAGCAGGAGGACAGGGCGGCATTGTGCCAACCAGAAGGGCACTTGGAGGGCTCTGGGCCAATCACAGGAGCATATGTGCCCCTCTGGTGTGACATTTGGCAAAATATGAAGTATGAAAGGAGACATATAATGCTCATTTTCAGGTTCATAATTTCTTTTTGGGTTACTACTAGAATGGGTTTACATGCTTTAATGCTCAAAAAACACTTTATTTTCTCATACTGTCCGGTTTAGCAGCACTGTATTCCCCCTCAGTCTGTTTTTAGCTCCTGTCTCTTTAAGGGCCCCCCTCCTCCTGAACACCCAGTCTGCCCTGATTGGTCAGCTCACACACGCCTGAGCCAGCACCGCTCACTGTGTCTCCAGTCGGCTTTCAGCTTCCAGTTAAGTATAAATTATGCACGTATGACGTTTAAGGATACGCAGACTTTTAAACTCTCAATACCTTTTACATGCACAAGAACATATATAACCCACTGAAGGAAATAACAAACGAAAAAGGACACAGATTTAAGACATATCGTGGATAAATAAGGTAATTTTAGAAGAAGAGGCAGAAAGGGCAGCCCTCGCCACTGCCACTGCACAAAACACCCAAAGAGCTGCTTTTCCAAACAACACTACTGACCTCCATTGTAATGTTATAGCTGGACGTGGGCATGCACTGCATTATCTCGTCATTGCAGCAGCCGGCGCAGCGCGTCAACACCACGCAGGACGGGATGAAGATGTGCTCCACCTCCTCCGGATACTCCTGCAGAATCTCCACCAGCAGCTCCCGAGGCTGACACAAGCTCTTGTTGTACACCTCCATTAAAGGGATCACTAGGAGACAAGAATCACAGGGAACTGGGGTTATGCAACAGGGCTGCAGTCTAAACCATTGACACTTGAATACTACCGCCCTGTAACAATAACACACGCCTCAAAGGAGACGTGAATCAAAAAACGCCGGCGGGCTCGCGAGGGAGTGAAAGCAACACGTGTACATGCACACACATGTCATGATTTCGATTCTTCCATTGAGGAGCACTGTGTTTATAAAAGTAAACAGAGATTTACCTCCTGCGACAGACACGCAGTTTCCCAATGGAGTGAACAACCACTCCAACTACTGTCTCTGCTGTACAATTACAGCTCTTTCACCTTCAGTCTACTCACCCCCCCTGTTTTTTTCTTTGCAGGAGTTCTTGTGTTGAGAAAGATATTAGCAAAGACACCATGCAACACCTCCAAAATATCACTTATGGGCCTAAAACAACCCCAGCCTGACAGCCCTCTGGTGAGCCAACCCAAATATACAGCGCCTGAACAATATCATGAAGTTCAGCGTCTTGATTGTCCAAATTAGATTGGGCAATGCTGGGATTGTGCAAAATGAAATTGCGGGCCAAGAGGGTGAAATTCCTTTCTAAAAAGGAGTCTGGTCGCCATAACATTTCCCCAGCTCGACCTCAAGCAGGAAGGAATGCTGTCCAAGCGTCCAGATTTAAGGCAAAATGCTCTCATTTGTAAAAGGGGGAGTTTTTTGGGGGTGGGGGGGTGAATCTGGACAGGGTCAAGCTGCACTGCTGTCCACCAGGAGGCGATAATTTCCCCTTTTTTAATGTCAAGGTGAACCTCTAACCAGCCCTTTTCTATTTGGCTGCGTGCCAGCCAGGGAGCCCAGCGCAGACTGTATTCCCACGGTGCCTGTGGGACACCTACCGTCATGTGGACCTCTCTCTGTTGCCTTCGGTATGTGGGCACTCTGCGAGGAGGAAAAAAAAAAGAGAGAGCAAGCTGTTAGTTACAGTAGATTGTGCAAGAGCTCAGAAAAAAAAAAACGCCAGTGACTTTTACTGATCCACAGTTGCGCAAAAAAAAGGCATTTACATTTTGACATTGCCAGCATATAAAACTTACATTATGTGTCTTATCTTAACACAACATAAACACAATACAGGGGGAGAATAGAAGTCAAAGGCACTGACAACATGATAATATAGTCTCAGCTTTAGGAGCCTGATTCTTCTGCAGCACATCTGGAAATACGTTGTCACATTTTGAGTAAAAAAAAAGAGGTCAGCCAAGAGCTCTTAGTTTATGTTTTGACTTTGATTGCTTACTTTATTAAGTTGTCTGTGTGATTATAATCACAGTCTGTTTTGTGTTGTGTATAAAGCGTCAAAAAGGCCAAACGTTTGATCTCAGCCCCACAAGCTGGCCTAAATTCTACCACGTGAGCTACGTGACCAAACTTAATCTGTTGAATTAGTGTGTTTGGTTTTGTTTCAGTCACCAAATCTTTAATGTGTGCCTCCGCCGCCTCTTGGCAACGCGGATTAATACCAGTTGCCATTTAAAACCGGTAAGAATTTCAGCCTGCCACTTTCCCTCACAGGGGGTAGCTGTCACCACACCAGCCGGACCACAATGGATTCTTTGGCAACTTTCCGACATCCGTGCGCGCATTACGCACAACTTTATCGCGCCTTGGCTCACACACGCAGAGCCGTGAACCCCCCCTCCCTCCTCCTCCTCCCTCTCTCTGTCTTTATCTATCCATTTCTCACGTACGCGCGCGCGCATCTCGCGCAACATATCGCCAATATTGCGTAGTCCTGCCCCGTAGCACCGGCTTGTATTCACCGAGAAAGCATTCCTTAATGAAAAGTGAAAAAAAACACAGAGGGATGTGGCTGTGTGGGCGCCGCAGTCTCCACCCCTTCTGGTGGCGTGAGAGGGTCCAACCTTGTGGGCTGAGGGACCCCAGCCCTCCAAAACACGATATATTATTAATGGATGGGTGTCAAGCTGCGAACAGCGGCCCCTAAACCGAGTGATGATAGGCCGAATGATTGTGAGCAGTCGAGGCAGCATCCTGATACTGTTCAGCGTTGATTGGGTGACTTAGCTGCCATTTAATCAGCCAGTTAGTTAAATAAACACTTTACTTGGACCCCTGAGGAGGAAATTTTGTTAACTTGGGCGTGAGATGCTCGACAGGGAACCTCACAACACCTTTGGTTCCTTTTTATAGAAATAATCCCTCAAAGTCCGATCATGTCGCTGGAAAATATGCAGCCCAGCACTGAAGTGGCATTTTGTGGGGTTTTTTTTTTCCACCTTGAAACCTTTGCTCAAGCCTCCCTGGGCACACTGCGCCTGATTAATGATTATACGAGAAACGATTTACAGCGCGCTGTCAAACAGCCATTAAACTCTCGAGCCAACCTGATTAATCTGCCAAGTTAATGCCGCGTTTTGTTCCGAAAACTGTGCGCGAAGTTCCAGCGTGGAAGAAAAAAAAGTGGTGTTTCTTCACGCTGAAACGGGCAAACCGCGAGAGGAGCGTCGGTGCCAGGAGTGAACCTGCTCACATGTCCTAATTCAGAATGGAGCCGCTGCGCCTTTAAAGCGTAATAATATCTCCAAGGTGGTTTAAGAGCAGGCCCCTGCGATCACCCAGCGTCAAAACTTCACAACATTATTTATTTGATTTTTTTTTTAAATCATCACATATGCGACGCAGAAAAGGCGCACCACCCACGGGTGAGTGGGTTAGGTTTATATAGTGTCGGCTTTGCGTAATGGCTGTTTAAATCTCCCCAAAGCCACCAAACATTTGGGCTTGTTTAAACATGAGCGATGACCTAGCAGAGCAAAGGCAAGGACGAGCTACACATTAATGACCAGTGGCTACACTTCGCAAACAGAGGTCGACTGATATTTGTCTTGTATTATTTATTTTTTTCTCCCCCTCCTGTTATTCCTCCTCCTGCTCGCTCTCTGCAACTCACCTTGACAGCTGACAGCGTCAAAAATAATAGTGTCAAACTGTCAATAAAGTTCATGGTGTTGGGGAATCTAAATCCAAAGGCAGGCGACGCTTTAAAATCCAAGAGGCCAATGTGGCGATTTGTCCTCAAACAACAACAAGTACAACAACACAAGCGGACCGGCTAAAACTTCTCTACATGAGGGGCAGGGGGGTGTAATGGCAAATCCATGTTGGTCCCGGGGTCGGAGCATACAATCCTTTGCGCATAACTTCTCTCCTGGTCTTCAACTGTTGCCAATGATTTTCAGAATATCCAGAAACACGAGAATCCAAGACGCAGAACGTCTCACATTTTTCCGCAGCAGACCTTTATTTTCTTGCAAGGCGATAGCAATCCACATTACAAAAATAATCCCATGCTTGTTGCGCCAGCCTTCTCCAAGTGTCTGTCCATTGGAAACTTGCTGCCTGCTCCTATGTGCAACTTGAACCCATGGACCAGGATGACGTTCAGTGTAAAAGAAAACCGCGCCGAGAGATACTCGTCCCACAAAACTTTCTATGTCTGTGTGCCTGGGCTGCTGCTGCTGCTTCTATTCCTCTGTCACTGCGCACTCGGCTCTGCTCGTTGAAACACAACGCGTCCACCTCTGCCCGTGTGTCTCCATACTGTGGCTGTCTGCTGGTGACTAGTAGCGGGACGTGGATAACGATTGGTGGATGATTAAAACACAGTAGGTGTGTCCTGTGTGGGCCGATACGCAGCTCCTCTCTCCTCAAAGTCTTGTTTCAGAAAGTTTCACCTATTGAACGTCGACTCATGTGACCGTGCACATCAGCAGCGAGCTATTAAAAAACGCAGAGCCGAGTTCAGACGTGCCGGCCGGTCTATTTTTATGATTTCATTTGAGGAGAGAGAAAAAAAAAAAAAATGTAACGAGGTCATATTGATATTGTGTCTGTGATCCATGCTTTTATACCATTTCATCATCTCCACAGCTGCAGCTGTGACAAGCCTCGTAAAAGATGCAGGATCTAATAATAAGCAGCTGCTGTGTTGAGGATTCACGCGCTTCTAGACCTCATCCTCTCATTTCTTTTGCGAGGAGACACATTTGTGCGCACACACACTGTAGACAATGTGACCTTGGATGCTCCTCTTCTCTTCTCCTTCCTCCTTTTTTTTTTTGCTAAATATCATATGAAAAAGCTGGCGGAGGTAAGGTGAGTGCCACACCTTCCCGTGTCCAGCTGCTCATATTTTCCAGTCTCGTGGCCACTTACTCGGGGTTGCAGGAGAGTGTGTGCCCCGACACGTAGCCTATACGTCTCTGTGCGCGGCGTGCGTGCGTGCGTGCGCCGGGCAGCGTTTGCTGCGAGTGACGGCATGAGTTGTCGCCGCGTCGCGCCGGGTCAGTGCGCCCCGGCACGAACGCACACACTCACTGGAAAAGTAGGACTTATACGCGCGTCGTGACTTCCTCCCCGTCACCTCACGGACGGAGAATGGGTTTTCTGTGTGTGATGTGCCGGTCAGGTGGTCCGGGCAACAGCTGAGAGACGTCGCGGCGAGGAAGAGGAAGAGGAGGGAATAATGCGCCAAAAGGGAGCCGGAGAGGAGAAAGACGGTCTTTGACTATATATAGTGAAAGAGCTTCTTCATCGTGACTGTTGCTGATAATGATGATGGTGATGAAGATGATGTTACTAAGGACAACGGTCTGTTCTCTGCGACGCTGGGTGACGAAGCATGTACACGATTTACTTCAGAAGAAAAGGAGCGACGTGACCATAAAGTACAAGTCCGCAATTATGAGCCAAAGAAATGTCATGAAGTTGTTCATTAAGTCCCCATGAACGTCCCTGGTCAGTGTTACAGTATTGGATTATAATAAGTGATGCATTAAAGGGGCATTACGAGGTTTTCAAACCACAAGAATTTTAATATGTACAATATTAATGAGGGAATAGAACACTGTTTGAAGCTATAAAGGGTGGCAGGGTCCGCCACTTATAGACAAAGTTGTCCTTTAAGGTCAGTTTGTTTATTCAGTCCATAGTGCTCCTTCATCATGTAGAGATGTGGCTGCGTGACATGGAGCTCATTCGGACTGTTACACTCAATCAGATGTTTTGTATGCGAAATCTTCAGGGTTACTATAGCAACAACTCCTTTTTACAGTAAAATATATAGTAGAAGTACGCAAGAAAAGTACAAGTATCTCAAAAGTGGACTTAAAGGGGCATTATGTAGTTTTGGGGAAGAAGAGAAAGATCTTCATTGTTTTTTTTTTTTTTTTTTTTTTACATCTGAACAAACTAAATAAACAAACTCTCTGTTTTCACGACTGAGTAAACTGAATAAACAAACTGAGCTTGAACACAATTTCATGCTGTTTTACTTTGTTTATATGTGGCGGACCCTGCCACCTTTCTAGCTTCAAACAGTGTTCTGGGGACTTTATTTTCCTCTGAGAACAGCTTGTTTATTCACTTATGGAAAAAATAAACATGTCTGAGTTTGTATTATTACCTCATTAATATAGTAAATATTAAAATTCTGAGTTTGGATTTCTTTTCCAAATACACACAGTGCCCCACAAAGGGCACTTTAAGAGTAAATATAAGCTGCAACATGTTTCATTTATTTGGCTTGATGTGGGGGAAACATTTTATTTTTATCTTTTTTAATTTTCCTCTGCTTATGTTCAGTAAAGTGCAAAATGACCTTGAGTAAAATAAGTTTCAAGGTTCACTTTGTTCATCTGCTTCACATTTGAGGCTAAAGAGAAGAAATTAAAAACAAAAAAATGAACCTTAATCAAAAGGGTGTGTAAAAAGTCTGCAAACAACCTCCTGTCTCTCAACAACCACATGATTCAAACGCTCATCTGCGATATTACTGTCAGTTGTACTTGCCACACATAGCGCGCCCTCTGCTGGACACACGGGTCCCTGCAGGACCACTGCCTCGTCCTTCCTCCAGCTCACTGACAGACTGACAGACACTGAGGAAGTGGAAAGAGCTGATGAAGTCTGTCATGACATAAGTTGGCAGCTATGTGGCCGACATATTAAGGCTTGCTTGCTACAACTCATACCTCACGGTGCGTGTAAATGGAAAAAAAAAAAAAAAGACACGGGACAATGAGACTTTCCAGTAGGAAGAGAAGTGAGGCATGATGGAGCAGGAAAGCAGAGAGGCAGAGTGAGTGATAGATAAGGAGAAAGAGAGCTTTCAGGAGCAGAAGGATGTCACCGTAACCGAAGCAGACCTGAGAGGAGTTCCTTGGCTCGCTACCCATCCAGTAGTTTAATTGAAGAATAACACTTGGGTTCATTAACAGTGCGACCAAGCTCCTGTTTCTGCTGACTCAGAGTGTGTGCGCTCGCCTCTGTGCACTCAAGTGGGCAAGGTTACACTGGATACAGTACATGTGCGAGTGTAATCCCAGTTTATGCTGACATGCGTAAACACACACACACACACACACTTTAATGAAAAGGCCCTGTCTTCAAAGTACAACAAACAGACTCCCCCGGCATCAATCTGCACGTCGACGCACATTTATTAACATCACCAGGGTGATTCCTGTACGTGCTGTGGGAAGCGTTGACGCTTTGATACCACAGAAAAACACTCAGCTACTTTTATCAACAGAAGAAGTACAACAGAAGAGAAAATGACTGTGTCTTGTTTGGAAAAATGTGACAAACCTCGGTGATTAATACGCTGGATTTCCTGTAACTCCTACACATTAAAACCCACGATGTGTAACGCCTGAGCCCGTTTGATTTGATATCAGTGAGATGAAACGACGAACAGTAATGCTGGATTTGCACGTGTGCATTGTTCGAAGCAGTCGGAAATGGCGGACCCCGCCACTGACAATCAAAACTTCTATATATGGTGTATATAGAGAGATAATTGCAGGATGGAAATACATTGAATCCCTGTTAAAATAGGAGCATATACTATAAATAACAGCTTTTATTCTTTAATGACTTCAGTTTCTATTGTTCTCACATGGCTCATATTCCTAAATAGACTTTGTTGGGCAACAGGGGCCCAACGGCTCATTTTTACCACATGTGTAGACAATAATCAAATGTTTTGACTGTGTGCAGAAAGCCTGATTCAATTTCCCCCATTTTTATATCAAATAAATACAATTGTGAGAAAGTTTTTTACTTTTTTTAAACTCACAAACAGCACATTTTCTTGCCTTTATTGCGCTTAAACTATCAATGAATGACTTTCCCCGGCAGAAACAGAAGTGTGTGTGTCTGTGTGTGTGTGTGTGTGTGTGTGTGTGTGTGTGTGTGTGTGTGTGTGTGAGCATGTCAGGATGAAAGTCACATTGTTTAAGTGTATAATGTAACAGACATTCCGTTACCGAAAGCCTAATGGCCGACTGCCACACACTTTTATCACCTGGCACCAAATTACACATTCTTGCTCTCCGCTCACTCCCTTTTTGTAAGTCTGCAGTCTTCTCCTGTTGGCGTGTGTTCGTGAGAGCTGCAGCAAGCCGCCGCCGCCGCTGCTGCTCGGTTTGTGGAGAGGAGTGATTTGCACAGCAAGGTGCTTCTGACCGGTTTATCAGAGTCGACCTCTTCACCAATCTTATATAAATTATCCAGGAACTAACCTTCACGGCGTGCCCCGATAATGTGCTCTGATAACATTCACTGTTAAACATCATGTGACCTCGCCGCATGCGTGCGTGCACACATACGAGCATGTGTGAAATATTAATGGGGTGTATGTGTCCGACCTGTGACAGGCAGGTTGTTTTCGCACTGCTGCAGAGAGTCCATTATGTACGTGCAAATGTGCGTGTCTGAGATTAGAGTGAACTCGCCACTTTCTGGAACAGGGATGAGTGTAGTTCACTTGAAAGTGACTGGAAAAGATGACTCCTTGAAGAATCCTTGTCTTATCAAGTCCCAGGGGCGAAGCAGCTCGTTGTGTTTCTACTCAGCTTTTGCCAAATGTCGTTTCCATTCCTCACGGAAAACGTCTGACGGCCTCTTGGATCTGATGCGGCACAGGTGGCTTCGCTCACTCCTGATAGCGGTGGTACAAATCATCAGCCAATCAGTGCCGCGACCGCTGACCCTGCCCAGCTGTGAGGAGCGTGCCGCACCGAGGCAGCACACGTCCGACCGACCTTCATTACCCTCCTCCATCCTGCTCTCTCGTTAGGATGAGCAGATAAGTAGAGGCTTTCAGATGAAGTACGAGCAAAAGTTCAAGCACTTGAACAAGCGAGAAAAATGGCTTCCCCTTTCCGTTTCTTGCATGTGCTTCCTTTTCTTTAGAGAGCGGTACATCCCACCCCCGCATCACTTTTTCATCTCTCTCTCTCTCTCTCTGTCGTCTCTTCACGTTATCTCCTCCGGTCAGTTCCAGTAAGCGAGTTGGTTTTTGTGTACTCTCAGTCAAGCAGTTCAAAGAGTTCATAAGCCTCTTTGGTCAGCGAAGAAGAAAAATGGAAGGCAAGAGCGAGCGAGAGAGAGAATATACTGTACTTTAACCCGACCAAAGGCTAGACCTGTCAACATTGATCATATTCCAATATGTTGGGACCGGCGCTGAGGGAGCACATGTTCAGGAAGTCACACAGCAGAAACGAGAGAAGTCTGGGAGTTAGTGGATTTAAAGAGAAGACGGCTCAGGTCTGTCTTCATGAGAGTGTATCTGGGATTCATGCTACTTGGCCAAATGACTTTCCTTGTTCACCCAGAGAAGAAGAAAAACTTGATCCTGAGCGATGACATTTGTTAAAATTCTTCCAACATGGTGTGACTAAATACATTTTGCATATTCAACAGTTTTTCATTCATAAAAAACAAAGCAAGTCATTCTCGATGTCTTTCAAAAAAGGACATGATAACAGTTTCTGATCTGCTTTTATGACAGTGTCGGACTCACGATGGACAGCTAAAGATCATCGATTGAAATTGACTTTGTCTTTTTTGTTCCACACATTCTTAATCTTTTTCGAAACCTGGCTCCTGCATTATCCTCGATGCAATTCAACCAGTGACAGTTCAGTTAGAGTACTGGGTGTGTTGTGCTAGTAGCAGGCTAATGTAGCCTTGAGCGTCCAGCCTCAACACCAGGCTACAGAGGTGAGGGGAAAGCTTGGGAAAAGGTCTGGCTGCACCAATTTAGATTATGGCACTGAGGGGAAAAAACTCTCCGGCTTGTTTGTATTTCTTTCAACCAATCACAATCATCTTGTGCAGCGCTAACCCAACGATGCAGCGACGTTGCCCCTGCAAATTAGCTTCATAGGAAACTTGTTTTGCACATGGGGCGGCGAGCCCGGGGACAACGTGACGTAACAAAGGGTGATTTTTGAGTCTCACTCCCAACTCGCCTAAAACTGATGCTATGGGATGGCGTCCGACCTCGAAGTGTCAGTATCTGACGAGTGTGGAATGATTTAAAAAATCAACTTTTCCCACAAATAGGAGCGTTAAGGTGAATAAACAAATTGCACATCAGTAAAGAGAACCAATGTTGACTGTTGATAGGAGACAGGAAAACAAACCTTGGTCTCTGTTTGTCGAGCTAAGCGGAGCTAATCTCATTGTTTCATCTCACTCAGTCTTAATTGCACCCAAAGAAGTGAAATTCCTCAACGAGAAAACAAAGTAAAATCTTATCCCATGCTGAATGCCAAGCCTTTTAATGGATGGTATTTGCTGCAGCCCTTTCAGCTTTTATCTCTTGTGAGAAAATCCCCCAGGTGTGTTTGGGAACTCTTAGCTAAAGTCACTTTCCTAACGCACACACCGTCTTATCTGTGTGTGCCTTTCATTGTGGGCCTGTCACAACTGTCCCACCCGGGCCCGTTGATGACCACACACGAATCCTCAATAAGCACAAACACAAACACACGACCACTTACTTATCCCGACGCACTGCTCCTCACAAACACTGACCTGTGACCTCAGAGTCTGACCTCCGCTTCCTGCATTGTCAAGAGGAGATAAACGGCCGCTGATTTAACAACCTTAATACACCTGGAGTGCTTTAAACCTCTACATTTAGTGGATCAAAGACTACACAGCGTTACTGGATACTTGGAAATAGTCCCCATGAATACTGCTGTGTGCTGTGGATTATCCTGAGAAGGGAGGAAACAGTTTCATTTCAGTGGCGTGACTCCAAGGACGGCAGACTGACCACTTTGGTCCTGATAGAAAAATCTCAGCTGCTATCAGACAGATTGCCTTGAAATGTGATGTTTCCCAGACAATGAACATTATTAACAGCATACCTTTTAAAGGAGAAGTTCACCCAAGTCATTATCTACTCACTCTCATGCAGATAGAAAGTCGGGTGACATTTTGAAGTCTTAAAAAAAAATAAGACTTGATTCATTTATTGAATCCAGCTCTGATCGGCAGCGATGGACACATGAAACAAGGGTGGACACGCTAATTTCGCCCCTTTTCTGCTGCGTCGCTATGACTTGCATGGAAGTTGAGATCTGTCTGTCTACGTTCGAGCAGTGCTCCGATCGTCATTCAGCCGGCATCAAGTTTGAAAGGGAGACAGGGGTGAAGACATAAAAAATTAACCCCCTTAACGTCGTCACTGGCCTCCATAGCTGCTTTCTCCTGTTTCCTGTTTGTCTGTTCAAACAGGTCACACCAGAAAACACAGAAAGGTGAATTAGTGTACAGCCGAAATACCTGTGTTTAAAAAACCTGCAAAAACTCATTCATTATAATGTAAAAATGGTATTAAGATACATTTAAAAACCTGGAAAACATACCTACTGTATGTAATAAATACGTCTAGAGGTAAAAGCGGATTGATTTCTTTGCATTTCGGTTGAACTGGCCCTTTAACTATGTTTCTATACAGTATGCTGACCCCTTTTTGTCCATGAAGACAAAGCAAACCTACCCGGCCTGCCTCTGATAGAATGACCATTGTTGCCCTTCATTTTCCCTCACATGTAATGATTAATCTACACGACGAGTTGAGTGAGTTTGGCTTTTTCCAGTCGAGCCGAGCAGCACAGTTTGCTCTGATCCGCGTCTGAAAATGTGGCCTTTTTTATTCACTTTTAATTAAAATTATAGATTCCCTCTCGGCTTGCGATGACGCCCTCCATCTGAATATGTAACTATTACATTTTTTCAGCCGAAACCACATGGAGAATACTGTCAGGCATGCATTTAAAATGAACTCACTCCACAAGTATTTACTCCCCTTACATCAAGAAGGCCTTACCCATAAAATGCAACACGCTCCACAATTGCATCATAAAACTCTTGATTCATAAACTGCCTCTGTAAACTTCGCGCTGTTATGATGCCACACCTAAAGCACTTTGAAACGCTTTCACGGTCGGTGACCAATTGTGGCATTAACGTGCGGTGTAAAGCTGCGTATGTTGTTGAAACATGTTTACACTGCATTTCAATAGGTGTGTGTGCTTTTTTTTTTTTTTTTTGCTGCACTGTGTGAGTTGGAATTACATGTAATCGAAAGCATGGAAATTAACCCGCGAGGTAAAAAGAGGCAGGTAAAAGAGTGCAGCGCCACCCCGCTCCTCCCCCTGCAGAAAGCTTTTCACCGCATTCCTGAGCACAAGAGTGTGAGATTAAAATACACACAAATTCAATGTAAGGACACACACATTCACATGCGCACCCATATACGCATACACACGTGGATATACATGGGCACCGATCCAAAACACAGTCCAAAGGGCAGAGCTGGAGACAATATGAGTGACAGACTGGGTAGAGGCACACTTGTAAACCACTTTTATACATATTAGATCTCTCTACACAGTGTTGATTTAACCCATTAATGACTTTATTTAATGTGTTAAGGGAAAGTCCCACAGAAATGTTTCTGCTGGAGGTGGTAACTGTCAAGAAGTGTGACTACAAGTGATGATATCAGTGATCATCATGCTGAGGGAGAGTCGGGCGAAGTTTGGTAGTCCACAAAACATTTCTGGAGCTTCACAGAAAAACAGTGTTGCAGCAGTCTCCTCAACAACTGAAGTAGAGGGGGATTTAGAAAAAAAACAGAAAACATAAAATGTGTCAAGCTCAAAAATTTGTGTCAATAACATGTGTTTGCAGCCATCGGCACGGTGGTGAGTAGATAGGTCTAAATCTTCATTCTTTGGGTGAACTTATCCTTTAACATTCTTTCGACCTGCTATATATCAGCCATACGCTGGATCAAAGCAGGATGTTATTGAAATCGAAGTTGTTTTGAATCCCACAGTACCGAGTGTTTGATATAACTCCTTGTAGTTTTTGGGATACAGCCATTTCTGTATCACATTATATTAAGTTGACATGGCGTTACTCAAAACAAACAAACCACATAAGGAAAATACAGTTAAAAAAGAGAGAAATAGGAGAAATATGCTATTCCCCCTCGCTGTTTTAGCTCCTGTCTCTTTAAGGGCCCCCTCCCTAATACCCAGTCTTCTCTGATTGGCCAGCTCACACACGGCCGAGCCAGCACCGCTCACCGTGTCTCCGGTCAGCTCCGTTGTGTTTTCAGCTTCCAGTCATCTTCTCTTCTACCACGAATATATGCATACATTATGCAAATGTGTGACATGGTGACGTAGCGTGATGTCAAGAAGTCACGCAATTAAAGGCGGGACTACTGACGAGGCGTTTCAGGAGCAGTGTTTTCTGTGGGAGAGGGGAGCTCCCGGTGGCGAACAAACTGATGGAAAGGGAAAAAAAACAAAAGCACAATAGGTTTCCTTTAAGAAAAACTTAAACTATAGACTGATTTGAAAACTTTCAGTGGATTCGTGCTTCACTCCGCTTGTAAGCGCTGTAAAGGAAATTGTAAAATTCCACTGTGCACATTAACGTGCGATGATTATACTGCACCTCTCCCTCTAAGCAAGACGTTCAGCCCTTCTCCATAATCACAGCAGAAGACATCCTGTCGATCGGACCGTGAGCGCTGTTTTGCTGAGGAGAACCCTGCAATTAACGACGAACATTGTCAGCCCGTCACACGCTCAGTGCCGTGTGTCCAATCTGTGTTTGTTTAGAAAGTGAGAGCTGGAGAATATTTGACCTTTCCTTTCATGTTGCAGTGAAAGCAGCAAGCAATGAGTCATTCTGCCTGATCGATGGGGGAAGGTACCAACACTCACTGACTTGTGTGGTGGTTTTTCTGGTCATGGGAGGATTCACTCATTGAAACTTGCACCCACCCACACATTGACACACACACACACACGCATAATAAGGGATTAATCCATTTTTAAAGTGTTGTCCTCCTCAGTGGGCATGGACAAGTGTTATTACAAAGTTTATTAAAGCCGAGCAGGATCCTCCCTACAACTGCATGTTCAGTACTTTCACTCGAATAAGAACAGGATGTTATTTAAAAAAAAAGACCACAATCGAGTTAATCCTTTTTTTTATGTAACATATGAACATTCACACATGCCTGCGGGCATTAATAGTAAAAGGAAGAGATCAAGACAAGCTGCGAAAGAAAGTGTTTGTCTGAATATGTGTAAGCTGGAATCTTACAAAAACCAAAACACTGCCAAGACATTCCTTGTTGCTACATGCCCTAATCAATCACACTCTGGGAAAAAAAGACTCGGCACTTTCTTCTACAACAATGACGCTCCATCTGCTACATCTGAACGCGAAATGCGGCATCACAAACATATTTATTACACATAATCGACAGCCTGAGCCCAAGAACCAAGAGTCACACAGTATTCGCACGGCAGACAGGTTGTAGAGGTAATTTCACTTTTCCTTGAGCACCCAAACTCTTTCTCCACGGATGACATGTCTGACCCTGTAGCCCCGGCGGGAGTAACGCATCCACCCAATGGGTGGGTCAGTAATGAGAAAATGATGAAGCTGGGAAACTAGAGGCATCGCTTGTTCATCATCCATTTTACAGCAACAACAGCTTTAGTTACTTAAAAGCTTCTTTATTGCTCAAAATCATCACTGGGTCGATTCCAGGAAGTCCTTCCCTTCCATTGCGTAATAAATACTAAAAGCAATAGTTAAAAAAACGTTCCCCTAAGACACTTTAGCAATACTGTGTTCTTAATCTGATTAAAATCTGATTTCATTGACTGAAATCCAATGATTTCCCCTGAGCCGAGTGAGTAATAAAGACAGTTAACTGACTAATTGCTGGAAAGAGCATCAACTAAAAGGCCTAAATCCTGGAAAGAGATGACACAATCTTAAGATTTCAAAACAAAAACATGGATGGAAGTTTGAATTTCAACCTAGAAATGAAACTGAAAGACCAGTTTATTCACCCTGGACCCAAGCAGTGTTATTTCTTGATAAATAGAAGTAAAAGTCATTTATTTTCCCATAAACAGTGTTGCATAACTGACAGTCGGAGCTCTTATAATCATTGTTTACACCTAAACGTTACAATACCCTCATCATGTCAACTCAATCATAGTTTTTGTCCCCTGGTTATATATTATCAAGACCCGCCTGGCGAGTTATTAATAGTAATCCTATTATAACATTCACTTTTTGGGTTATCTTGACCTATTTGTGAGGTGCAGTGAGAGAAAGGATGCAATCCTGGAGCTGACATGTGTTGGCCCTCCTCGTGTCAGAGGTCGGGCTCACCTACAGGAAAGTGCTGCTGGAGCTGGAAGGGATCGCTCAAGGCCACTTCAGCGGAGCAAATACCTGCTGAGAGAAGAAAACCAAAGAAACACGATCGCCGCTCACACCTCTCCTGATGCCCCGAGGAAAGGACACATAGGGTGAAATATTGTCTTGTTTTTGGCTTTCAAGAGAAGACGAGAAGAGGTCAGAGCGAAGATTCAATTTTCCTCGGTATGTTGGTCCTTTAAAGATCAGCGCGCCGCTCGACAAGCGGGATCATTTTGCATTCATTCAACCTGACAGTATAGAAAAGCCGCGTCCTTCAGTGGTACTTATAATGGGTTAACACAATCAAATAATATTCCAGAGAACTGATGTGGTTTGTGTTTCTCTCACCGCTGCCAGTAACTTGGCCCAGAAGAGCCAGTGGGGAATACTTGCTGGGAAGTGGCTTTGTGTGGGTAAACAAATATGTGGTAAAACATTTGTGTACATATTTTCAAATATGAGATCGAGACCGAGTCAAAGACAATGTGTGCATTACAACAGGCGAGCTTTTGTTTTCATCGGCAACGCTCCAAGAAAATGACGTCCTCTCATGTTCATAACGAAACCTGTCACAACACAAAGACATACCCTCAAACGTGTTTGATTAGGCCGATGTTAATCTTAAGAAAATGAAACGGGAGAGAGACCGAACGCACACACTTTGCACGCAGAATGTGTGATTGAAAGCAGAGGAACTTTGCCGTACGTGCGCGTGTATCCTCTTTCAGGTGGCTAAATTGCCTCGTCTTTGTTAGCGCTGCCTGTTTCGGCTGTGGCTGAGTCCGCAGACTGGCAGTGAAACCCAACACTCACTCGGGGAGAAAAGCCTTTCCCAAAACTCCGGCTTGATTTCTTTACGAGGTGCAGTGTCACACTAGGTGGGCCTGCACGCTGGGGAGTCTGCAAAACCTGACACTGAACACGCCGAAACGAGCCCGCGCCACTTAAAATTTACTCAAAGAAATTAAGACGTCGTGTTTTTCTAGCGCAGGATGCCCCGGGTTTTAATACGGCGGGCGTAAATCAAAGCGAGGGAAGGGAAGACGTGGAGAGAAAGTGGAGCGGATCAGACGGAGCTGACCCCTGCTCTTGAGAGAGGGTTATTTATGTGAACGAGGTGAGAGATCACGGTCGGGTTATGAGGAGGCTGATTTCGGGTGTTGACAAGAAACTTTGACATTTGGCATAAAAACTGGAGCTTATGGAAGCCCACAGGGGACTTTATTAAACCTATGATATAAACTTGTATTTCCACAATAGCATCACAATTTCCACATGTGTTATTTGAGTAAAAATTAAAAATTAAAATGCAATAATCCAGTTTGCATTATCATTTTGTCAGTCATAGTCATCATTACATTTGTTTTAACAGGAAACAATAACAACACACATTTTTAATTTTCATTTTTTAATTTTTACCCTCCCCCAAAAACACACACACAAGTGGAAAATTAGATCGCTATCTCGAAATTACATTTTCATTTTCAAAAAGTCCCCTCTGGGCCTCCGTAGAGACGCTGCTGACTGAGAGCTGTAGTATTTGAGAAAGTTGTGGTGCATTCTTTGGCCGCTCTGATGATGTGCACGGCTGATCGACGATGTGGAACGTGGGATTTTCTCCTTGTTGCAACAGTATCATCGCATTAATGTGACACGATTTTGGCACGGCGCCTCCTTTTGAAAGAGCATTACATTTTTCTAATCCAAAATCTCCTTTTCACATTTCTACCTGACCCATTTTCCTCATCTTACATCTCCTCCACTCCATCCATCTCATTTACCATCCCCTCCGTATCACCTCTGGCCTTTCACCAATATCACTCCCGTCTTCCTCTCAATAGCCCTCTTAAATCACAAATCGTCCTCGGTTTGTTCATCTGGCTGCCAGACATTAAACGATACATGAACTTGTGTTCTCTCTCACCCCTCGTCCTCTCGCTCCCCGAGGCTAGCGGCTGTAAATCTGAGCGAGCTGCTAACTGTCTTATCTGCCGTGTATATTGGCTGTCTCTGGTTTGCCCAGGCAGAGTTTTAATGAGGACACAGACACCCTCGCTTGCTCTGTGTGGTCTGCTCGTAGACTTAACGATATAACGCTGCACTCTATAAACCTCGGGAGGCCATATGATCAGCTAAGCAGCGGTGCCCGGGAGACAGTTTGGAGTAGATGCTAACTGGCTTGTGCTGACATTATGACGCAGTCGTCTGAGTCAGACAAAGCAGCAGAAACAAGCGAAGCCACACTCATTACAAAACTGAAAGAGGGAAAAGCGATTTCCCCACACACCGAACCCTCACTTTACGTATATGAGGTCCCTGGGCCGGTGTTAGAGGATGTGATGTGCTGTGAAGGAGGATGATTTTGCAACAGGCTGGAGACACTTCTTGCAGACGGGGGAGAAAAAAGCGCACGTGGGCTTCAAATGCATTCAGTGCAGCATGACCCAAACTGTGGTTTTATTCGAGGATATAATTATGAATGATATCACCAGCTTATAAAAACCACGAAACTGGGAAAGTTGTCTATTTTAAGTCAACTCTTCATGAGAGAAAGTGGCTAGAATTTGTAGAATTTGACGCAGCTGCATATGTGGGCGGTTACTAATTACTGTTTACTGACAGTGGTGTGATTAATTGAATCAGTAAAAGTCAGGAATAACATTACAGTTAATATAAGACTCCAATATTTTCAGTCAGTTTACAATCTTACAAGGAGTTAACTGGTATGTGGGCACCTCTATACATGCTACAGTTTCATGCATGTGCACTAGAGAACATGATGCCGACCTCCTGACAGCCAGAGGAGCTCCTTTGCTGAATGGCGGACACAGAAAATACATACAATGTTCGAAACAAGCGACCAGTTTTGCTTTTCTAGCAGTCAGTGCACTTGTAGCTATCACAATTGTTGGACCGCACAGGGGTCAGTGAGGACTTTTACACACTTGGGCAGATGACGAGCGGAGGCTTGCAGACATTCAGACGCAGACACCCAGAGTGGACGAACTGCCCAGGATGTGTAAGCTTGGCACACAGACCGGAGTTGAGGTGATGTTGGCTGGCCTCTGTGCTGAGGAGGAAAAAGGGACTTCGCCTCCTGTGTGTTTTTAGCTGGCTTGCTAATATAATTTACTGGTAAGCCTAAATGCAGAAACAACCTGATCTTTTGTTTTGTTTTTTAATTTGTGAAAACCCTGCAGCTTGTACAGCACTGTAGCTCAGGTGACTCTTCAACCCATCAGTCAGGTGCAGAGCCAGTCTGTCTGGAGGAGTAAACACCTCACAGTCACATCAGATTATTCTCTGATCTGTTAACGGACAGACGGAGAGCTCAGAGATTACTTTTAAACAATAAAAAAGTAAATTAATCTTCACTCATGTTTATCAATCAATCATGTTTGTATACTGTTGTGTAATGTTGACTGCCAACTGGAGCTGAAGGGGAAACGTTGTGAACGTTACAGTGACTGGCCTGAATTCAAACACACAGACACACATGCATGCCCTTGCTCGCTATCTTATGGCTAATGTACAGTAATCTATGTTTACAGACTAGGTAATGCTTTGGTTTTATTCAGTGGAAGTTACAGTGACAAGAGACCACGTGAAAGGCTCCATTATCCTGAGTAAGATTGTAGATCCCTCTGGATTTGAACATTGTTGGAAACATTTCGGATATCGTAAGAACACAACTTGTTTTAAATGACAATCTGCTGCTCCACCGAGCTGTGGCGTCGTGTCATTGACACAAAGTCACACAGTCAAAAGAAAGATAAATTAATCACGGCAGCTTATTATAACACAAGTAATTTTGGAGGACATCGACGTGAAATGTTTTTCAACCGCCAGATAGTAAAATATGAATAAAGTTTGGGCGACAAAGTGAGTGCAACACCTGACAACCTTCCACACATATGGTGATCATGTGCTATGGTGCAATGAAAATCTTATTTACCACCCTATTAAAATGTATTCATAGCTTTGGTTGATGGTAAAACATAGAGTAAAATACCACCGGGAGAGGGTTAGTGAGTGTGAGTCGATGTGTTTTATTTGAATCCCAGGCTACAAATAGGCACAGGATTCATGGTGAAAACACAAGATGAGTGTTAGGTACAATAAAACACTCACCCACTCACAGACCCACTTCTCTCCGACCTGTTTTAAGAGAGTAAGTTTTTAAGTTGTAGTTATAAACCGGTGACCTCTCTGAGCCCAGGCTTCCCACGTTACTTTTTCCAACTGAAGCCGGAGCTCACCCTACCGTGGAAGTCGCTGATGCTTCGTGTCGAAGGCTAATACTCGAGCCGCTTTGAAGATGACCCACATTCTACACATGGCTGAGGACACAGCAGGAGAAAAGGACTACTTTCTGACCCTGCGCTACGCTGACCTGCGGATGACCTCTGCCGAAGCAAGAGAGGGATCCCTTCACTGAACACCGGCAACCAAAACACTCGCCATTATAAGTTTTTCACCAATCAAAAAGGTGGTCCGTGAACAAAGGCGAGCGTCGAACAAAGGTAGAACACGTGTTTTCGGTTTGACGTGTTTTCTAATTAAGAGCCGGGGTCAAACAACATCATCTAACCTCGATTTGGTGTTTCTGATTTTCTATCTGTTACCAAAACATCCTCCAGCTCAGCTATTTCCACCGACTTTATTTAAAAATGCTCCGCTTATTGCCATGATTAGATTACCCTGTTTGGAAAGAGAAAACATCTTTTGGGCAGGTAAACAATCGAGGCGGAAACAGCGGTCGCTTTAACCTCAGACCTCAAATATTCCAACAAACTATCGGTGGTTTAGGAAGTACTCAAACACAACCCAACCGACAGGCTGGTCAGCTTGATGGATGCCTGTTTTTCCTCTCCTGAGGTAGTTCAGCGCACGAGGATGTTAACTTTACCACCTACAGCACACACGCTCTTAGAAAAACACATGATTTTGCACCATCATGGCAAACGTCTGAGGTAAGCCACAGACGTTCCTCTCCTCTTGACCTCTTTAAGTGCGACCGCGCAAGTGTGTTTAATGCCAGGTTGGGTTTTTTTAGGCCCAGTTTCCTGTAAAATACTGAGTAAACCTCCAGCACCGCAGGGAGCTCTCACCCTCACCAAAACGATAAACAGCCAACCACAGCGAGATCACCGCTGTTACTCCAGTTAGCCGCGAGAAAAACAATGTCAGTGTGTCCATTTAACTATTGATTTATCAGCCCATCTGCTTAAGTTGCAACCGGTTAATTTACCTGCGCACTGTAGCTGAAAGATGGGTAGTGTAGCTCTGGAAATGTACATGTATGTGTACACAATTTCTCTCAAATAGACACAACAGCTGAGAACAAGAGCAAAAAAGTAAATAAAAAAAAGTAGTTCATGTCTTTTGTAGTGGGGTAAGGCTGCACCACAAATATTTATATTTTTTCCAAATAACACTTTTAATTTGAAAGTTTAGAAGTTGCAAATTCTTTAATGATGTAGGGCGACCAGATCCCAACAAACATGTTTCTGTGGGACAATGTGGGACACGTTACCAAGATTGTTTCCTTCAAAGACAGACATTTATACTCTTCCTCTTAGCTATTTTAGAAAAGCGTTTGTCCTGCTGTGGTTTGAAACTATAGCCAATCAAAATGTGGGACATCATCTCGACAAGGGACAAAAATGCTGTGGGTCGCCTGGCAGTGGCGGACTCAGGATGTTTGAGGGGCGGGAGTGAAAAAATAAGAAGGGCACCACATGTGTGAGGGTGGGGGTGGGAAGTCCACCAGTGACACCTGGTCACCATTAAATGATGTAAGGGTTAAAGTGATTGATAAAGTATATGGTCGTATTATTTTTGGCTACTGGACAGTGACAGGGAAGAAGGCAGACAGGAAATGGGGGAAGAGCGAGGGAGGATTGACATGCAGCAAAGGTCACCAGCTGGAATCAAACCAGCGGCGTTATAATGTGACACGCGCTGTAACCACTTGGCTGCCGAGGCTCCCTATGATGGTAATATCATTTGAATTTCAAGAAACTGCCAAAATAAAGGTTGCAAATTGTGGTAATTGAAAAATAAATAAGGTTAACACATTAGTCGAGCACGTGCTGACTGTACATCAGCGCCACCGGCTGTGGTAGGAACACATTAGCATTAGGTTACTTCAGTCGAGTTCATACAAAAGGGAGGTTTGTCGCAGCTTCACAAACAAATCTCTGTATCTGAACAAGAGTGTATAATCAAGTTAGCACAATGCGAGCAATGAGAGGAGGAAGTGCAAGAACAAAACTGTCAGGGCAAAACTTACAGGCCAGTGTGTGTGTGTGTGTGTGTGTGTGTGGTTTTGCTTGCCTGCACCTCTAAACAGGCCTGCTGGGGCCAGGTAGGGATGTGAGGAATGGTTGTCGACACACAAAAGACTGCGCTTTTTGTCACCCGGAGAAAGGCTGCATGCCAAAACTCGTACGACTGCAGACAGATGACAGGCCTGACAACATCGAGAGCGTACGGCCCGAGTGTGTGTGCGCGCACGTGTCTGCATGTGTGTTTTTTGGGCGTGCGCGCACGAGGCACAGTGGGCCTCAAGAGACAGATTTCCCTGTTTGATTACTTCTCTTTCTCAGGCTTTGGCTCCCCTCCTCCAGCAGCTCGGAGCAGAATACATTTAGAAGTACGCTCCATTTGTTACTGTCTCGTTTCCACTTTATGCTCTCCCATTAATCAGCTCGCAATCAGCGGCAGATTTAAATACTCACTTGTTTTCTCTGCTTTTCTAAAATACAAACTTCAAAGGTATCTGGAAAACAATTTCTTGGGTTCAGAGACGCTCCAGATAAGAAGACAGTCAAGTTTATAAGATAAGGCGCTGATTGATGAGCGGAGTACCTGCAGCCGTCCACCCTCAAATATTCTCCGCACCGAGTGGAGGTCTCTTGTTTAGGCTTCATGTTTTTATGTAATGGATGATCTCCTGTAGCCGGGAACGTTTTCAAATCTTTTTTTTGCTCTGTAAATAAACAAATAGCAGCGGGAAAAAAACTTCTTCTGAAGGGGGAAAATCTCTAACAGTGTTGACGTTGAGCTCATGCCAGTTTCAATAATGTAAAAGCGTGGGGCACCCAAACAAAAGTCAAAGAGAACACACTGACATCTCGCTCTCTCCTTCTCTCTCTGGCTCTCTCTGTCTTTGCTGGTTTTGCAGAAAGTCAATATTGACCTTTGCGGCCGTAAAGCAGGGCCTCAGATCTAATGTAATTTACTGCGTACAGTAAAACCCGGTAGATGTAAGGGAGAGAGCCCCCCACGCACAAACAGTCGCGCATATGAAGACGTATGGACGATTATTTTGATTCTCGGATGTGTTACGACAAAAGCTGTCAAACGGAAGAGACGCGAGGGGAGGGAGGAGGAAGGAGAGGGTTAGGAGAGGATGATAACACAACACAGAGAGGCCTGGAGGAGGTGTTAAAGGCCAGTAGGTGAGAGCGTTTAGTGGAGGTGGTGGGGGGGACGCACACAAAAGAAAGGCAGAAGCTTGAGAGCGGTGCTGGAGGGCAGTGAAGGGGAAGAAAGAGGGGAGACAGGAGGGGTGAGAGGAGTTTCAGGGTGGCAGTGAAGACCACTGAAGCTCTGCAGGAGTTTGGGAACCAGTGAACCTTGTTCTACCCCCCCACACCCCTCCTCTTCTCGGCCCCCCCTCTCCATCAATGTGAGGAAAGCCTCCTGGCGTGTCGGCGATGCGTTTCCCATGAGCTTTAACATGCGGCCCATTAACCCTTCTCTGTAATGCGCTGCGCTGTGTTCTGTGGAATCTGCATGGAAAACAAAAAGATATTTTGCTGAGCACACGATAACATTTTAGGGAAGGCGAGGGCGATTGAGATGAAGCGATGGATCGCGGTCACAGCGGTGGCTGCGGGGAGGACGATTATGGGTGATTTTAGGACGAAGACACAGCGGTTATGACTCTCAGGGGTGGATATATCGTCAGTCGGTCCGGAGCAAAGTATCATGGTCTCCAGAGGATGATCTATCTCATGAACTCACTATTGGCTGCACTGTAATCCTTTGGGGCAACTGTGACAAGTCTCGAGGTGTGTCTGACAATATTACGGAAATGATTCCCATGAACAGACATTTTTGGTAAATAATAAGATCCTTTTTGTAACAAGAGACACGTGATATCTCAGAAGAGGTGAGCTGTTACAGGAAGACGACGGTGGAAACATGAGTTAGAGTTGGAGCGAGGTGTTTGGAGTTTAGAGAGAGGAACTGCCAGCAAAAATGTATTTGCGATGTCATGGCCAAAAACCTCAACCCTTTTTCACACAAGATATTTTGACACGTCACAGTGAGAAACTCTAAAATCCCAATAATAGAATGAGTCATGGCTGAATTCCATTTAGTTGCTTCAGTTTCAGGGTCCTGGCGGTCACAATGTTACGTCTTATTCGAACATCTGAATAGAACAGAGCCATCTTTAATGTTATAAGTGACACCTGTGTTTTTGGTACTAAAAGTCAAATATGTGATCTCTGTGTTATCAAGGTCGACCCTTTTTTCATTAAAATGCATGGATCCACATGTTTATACTCTTTGTTGTTGGACGTTTAATTAAAGATTTTGGATAAACTGTTTGGGTAAAGAGTAACAAACAGCTTTGCCGGCTGGATTGTCACAAATTTGACGCCTAATATCTCTAAAGCCACATCCCACCGAGACGCGATCTCATGATTAAACATTCTTGAAACATGAATACTTTTATAACTGATGAAGAACTCACATTCCCCATTTCAGCAGGAAGTAGACATCAACAAGAAAAATAAGTGTCATCGTGACTCCACTGAGGACTTCACTGTGTGTGTGAATAAGTGGTGATTAGATTCGATGCAAAAGCCCCTATATCAGACACACCCAGACACGCAGACAGACAGCTCGGGACTAATCCCGCAGAATATCAAAGAGAGTCGAGACTCTCGGGAGAGATGGAGGGAGTGACCGCGGAAGAGAGACAGACAGATGAGGGAGAGAGGTCAGGAAATAGGCTGGGGAGTTCAAAGAGGGGATGGAGAAAGGGAGAAGGAGGGAAGGAGGATCTGCGAGAGAGTTAAGAGAGTTCATGTGTAAAATTAAGAGAATAAAACCCTTTGTAATCTGCTACTTGCCCGGTGGCCAATCACTGGTTAGCCATCGCTCGCTGGAGCTCTTCAATCAGTCAAAGCTCCATAAGCCTGTTCAGATTTACGCAGGGCTTAAAGGTCATTTTATTGTCCAACTCAAACACGCAAGCCGGCAGCAAATGAATCGTGCAAAAACACCTGGAATTATCTTGTTGCTTCTCTTCTCGCCATCATTTCTAAAAACGCAGTGAGCGCTGTACAGTAAGGAGGCCAGCGTGGAGTGTGTTTTGTCTGAGTGGCCCCCGAAGCCTGGAGCTGGCCTGCCTCGTCAGCCTCCTCTTGTCCTGTTGCCCCTGGCGACACATCCCACCTGGAGCGAGGCCAGCACCCCATTAAGGAGATCAAAGCTGGGCAAAGTGGATGAAGCTCTTTCTCTCTCTCTTCTTCTGTCTCTGTTTCTCTTCTTCACGTGTGTTTACACCTGACATGCCTTTTCCTCTCTCTCTTTGCACTTTGTGTCTCTCTGCACTCTGAATTTGGTCGTAAAAATTGTCCCACTTGTCTTTTTTATTGTTGTGACAGAGGGTCAGAGGAGGCAACTGGCAGGACTGCTCCAGCAGATTAAAAGTGAATGTAGAAAGAGAGACTTGTGCAGATTGGTTAGGAGATATTATGTGACATGTCACAGATGTTGTTGGGGCGTCTCACTCCGTCAGCCATATGTTTTCAGAGATTGATTACCTTGAGTAAACTTGTGGCCTTGTGTGCAGTGCTGGCGGCAGCGACACAGCGGTACCCCGGTAACAAACCAACCTCTCACATCTTGGTGTCTTTGCTTGGCAGAGTGGACAGGCTGAGTGTCGGCAGGGGAGGGCTGCCACTCCATACACACCGAGCTTGGATGCAAGACCTGGTTTCGGCATGTCCTCCATACGTCCATCTCATCTGCTCTCAAGGCAAGGGCCGTACGCCAGGAGGGACCGCAACGGCCGAAGTGGTCGGTATGTTTACCGGGGAAACTACAGGTCACAATCGCCTGTATGAGCAATACGATGCTACCAAGTGGACCAATCACAGTCGTGGTCTGCATCGCCGACAACGTAACATTTTTGGGGAGGCAGGTGCTGTACTTGGGTACCGCTCTTGGTACCACTCCTCTAGTATCAGTGCAGACTGGCAGGAGCGCGTGTTGCTGATGTGCTAATGCTAATTGCAAAGCATATAAAGGACAACGAGTGGCCAGGTAATGAAGCAGTGATTTATTTTTAATTAATGACTTGATATCGCGAGTTGTGAAAAAATTTAAAATGGTAAATGGTATTTCCATGGTAACGCAAGAGAAATCCCCACAGCTGAAGACGGCATGTTGGAACATTTCCGGTCACGTCTGTTTACATAAAACACGATCGATCTTAAATGGGCTGAGCCAGTGACCACAAAAATTCATGCCAATTGTGTTGTGTGAAGTTTACAAAGTCATCCACAAAAACGGTTGGAGGGGGGAACACAGCCCGGTAACACAAACAGAGAGCTGGTGTGACTCCCACACGTCTCCTCGCTCCGCTTGCTGTGTTTTAAGGAACGGTAGCTAAACCGTGAGGTTGTCTTGGCCCCTGTCTCCTGTTCACTCTGGGTGAGTGGAAAGCGGGAGTCGTCTGCAGGGAGGCCAGCTTGCAAGCGAGAAACTCTTCCAAAAATAACTCCATTACTGTAAGGGTATAGTATACAGTAAAATGAATTAGAAGAGACTTGTAATTCTAGCTCATGCTTTCGTCAGGCTTGTGTAATTTCCATCATCTTTTTCCTTCAATTCTGCTTCAAAAATAGGAAATTAACATCACTGAACAGTCAATAAATCTGCAGGTTTTATTCCAGGAGACAGCTGACATATTTGCCTAGTGTGTCTGAAGTGTTACCCAGCTGTAAATAATGTAGTCATGTATGTGTTACATACAGTCCATGCATAATGCCTGCATGTCTCTGACGCTTCTGTCAAACTCTACAACCAGTGACAACTGGCACCTGTCGCAGCTATTAAACACTCGAAGACACGAGGTGAGTGTCACAATCCATATTCATCTTTATGATTTGGCAACTTGTCCACTGTTGCCTCTTATATTAGACATGACACATTAAGTATATGTCAGCATACAGTGAGGGTGGAGCTGTAATGATGTCGGTTTTTTTACTTCTTCTGGAGGTTTTGCAGTAAATAATGGACTGAAAATAGACTTTCACCCACATCTGCATTCCTCTCCACCAAGACTTCAGTGTTCTCTTCCTTCAGTCTTTTTTTTTTTCATATACACAAAGTCTTCAAAGCCAATAAATATATCTTTTGCCCGTTCGAAGGAGGATTTGTTTAAAAGCTTTATGTGTTTTTTGCAAGAAAAAGGAATAGATCTTAGAGATACTTGTTGAAAGAGAGGAGACCAGATGGAAAATATGAGAAATGGAACAACTGGTTATTGTTTCAAAAGGACCAGATGAAAATAAATAAAACAGTATCACAGTTGTATTTCACAATGATTCACAGACTTTTCCCAAAGGCGCATTAAAGTGCAGATTTTGCACTTCATAACACGCACGCTGGGCTGAAGACATATTTGCTTTTAACAACACATTCAGGTACGCACGATGGCTTGTCCATCTGGAGCGTCGGTCGCGCACGTCCTAAGAAATTAACGCTACGTGTCCGTAAGATACAATATGCACATGAATGGTAGGAGCAGCAGAGACTACCAGCAAATGTGTGCCACCTAGCAGTATCTTCCACTAACACGCGTAGCATATAGGCAAGTATGTGAACAACAGCGTTCACAAAGCAGCAAGTCCAGTATGGTAAGCAGTTCTTACAAATGACACCTTTAAAGATGAACAAAACTAGTAAATACTTGTCTAACTGCCAATTGGATTTCTCTTACGGAAGTCAATCTAAAAAATGAAACTCACAAAATGGATTGAGTCACACCACTAAGAGGCTCAATGAGTCCCAACACGTCAAACTGACACTGACACTGACAGCCTGATCACGCCATAGTCGAGTAACAACTAAAAGAAACATTTCATGTTACACTGTTATTATCATACAGATAAACTGAGCTCCTGTGTTGTGGCACCATGTCACGTCATCCCTGTGCTGCTTTACAGTAGCAACACAGGTGCAGTCTGGTCCGTGTGGGAGAGGAATGTGAAGATGTGTGTGTGTGTGACCTGTGTGTATACAACAGTCTCAACAAAAACGCATGAGAACAGGCAGGAAGGAGTGAAAAGTAGCAAGTAAAGTAGGAGTACTTAGTTACTGTACCTACGTAGATGTGGGCCTTGCATGCATGTGATTGGGGCTTGCACCTGTGCACAACAAGGTCAGACGGCTGTGCTGCTTCTACCTGGAGGAGGCGGTGGATGAATGTGGAAATAAAGAAATTGCCTTCTGTACTCTCATTGGAAGAATACTTGTGATACAAGATCGGATCTGTATGAATCAACAGAAAGAAATGTGTAGAAGGAAGCGTGGGTGAGCCGGGCCGTGGGTGTGCTGCGATGGTATGGGGATGTTGCTACAGGTGATCGTGAGAAAATGCCTAAACCCAACCTGACCTTAAACCCAGCGTTGTCGCAACATAACATTGAAAATTGAAACAAAAAGAAACATAAAGTGTAACATATCTGTGGTTTGCAGAAATGTATAATGCTGATATTTATACTGGCAACTGGGTTGGGTCTAAACAAAGGCAAAGAAACCAACTTCACTACAACAAACTCCTCTGGGAATGGCCTTAACGCGTAATTTATTTTTAAAATCAGATAAGAAGTATTTCAAATGCTTTTCCTTCACTGGTATTCTATAAAGTATTACTTTTACGGCATCTGAATATCTTTTCCAGTTGTGTATAATCTGCTCGCCTGTTTCAGCCTGGCTGCGGATCTGAAGAGTGTAACTTGTGAAACCAAGGTCAGCAGGGATCACCGCAGACAGCTCAGAGACACCCTCCTGCTTTAACAGTCTACAGGAGGCAGAACCAGATAACAGTTGATAAACAGTAGTGGGGGTTTATTCTGAGCCGCCAATGAACCTAAACACAGTGCAAGTTCAAGACTGCACGCATACGCTCACGGAAATGTATGAATGTGTTTATCGAAAGAATCTGCCTCGTCAACTCCGCACGTGAACTTCCTGCTCGGCTGTCTTTGTCAGGCCACGGCTTTGTCAAATGACAAAAAAAAAAAGCCTAAGTCAAACAAGGGAAGGTATCAGGTTAGTGATACTGGATCAGTTTCCGTGGTTAACTCAAACAAGATCTATGTAGCGGGAAATACTCCACTGCCTGCAGTTACTGGCAGGTTCTCAGGAAACATCAGCAAAAGTCATTACAGTAAGTTGTCATCGCTCTTCTCAGGTACCCGTGTGGCACCGGTGAGAAGCCTCGCTTGGATTGAAATCAAGCACAGAAAGACAGTGAGAGTGAGTTTTGGGCCTTTCTTGTTATTTGAGGATACAGTTATACAGACAAAGCTGTTACAGTATCACGTGAAAAGTACTTGGAGAAGGAATTTAGTGTGTTTCATTTGTGTTTTCATGCAACGATCCAATCTGGCTGGCTTGCCATTGTTTCCTTTCACCTCTCTTCTGTCTCTGCCTGTATGAGAAAAGACAAATAAAAGGTTCTCCGGCAGCTCTCTGAGGCTGCACGTAGGCACTGTGGTGCTTTGAGCCACAAGCTAACGTCAACAGGGTGACATGCTCAGTCACGATGCCAGCGTGCTGATCAAGCAGTTAGAACAATGTCCCCCATTTCAGCGTTGCATGTTAGCACGCTAAGACTTTTAATTACAGGTGTAAACCCACCGTGATGTCACCCATTGGTTTGTGGACTACCGCATTAAGGGCCTCGAGTTTGGCTTTAGGACCGTCACCATCTTGGTTTCTTGAAGCCAGAAGTGACCATATTTGGACACGAGGGTGGGGATGTAAAGGACATCCTGATTGGATCTGACAGAGAAACAGAGGACATGGGGCGGTTGCCACTTGTCAATCACAAGGTAGCCACACCCCTAAAGCACAAAGTTTATTTTACTCTAAATGAGACCATCATTTACTAAATGAACATTGTGCTGTATTGAAGAAGACTTAAAACTAGTGATTGAGACCATAAACTCACTAAGAAGCTGTTTACTGAGGTAATAAATCAAATGAGAGGTCATTTTCTCATAAGCTTACATAGAATCTGACTTCTTTTTGGAACCGGTGAACTGATAACAGTCAATTATCAAGTAATTGGCACTAAACACAATGTACACACACAAAAAAACATTAGCTCACTGGAAGTGGTAGATTGCTACCATCTATGTTGTTGTTAAAGAATTGAATAAATAAAAATAATGATACAATAAATGGTGTAAACCACAAGATAAAGTGGTTTGGCATTACGTTATATAAGACTCAGCTGAAACATCACTTTCGTTTAGCACAGGCAGTTGCTAAAATTTCCCTAATGTTGGTGTTTGGACCCTCGAGCAGGCTACATGGTCCAGTTTTACCTGAGCCACACTTTCAGGTCCAAGAACAATCGTACTGCTCTGTGAGGACGGTCCATGTTTCCATTTCTATTTCCACAGGCGAGCTGCCCAAATGTCACTGGCTGTGCTTTTTCTTGCCATCATTCATCGAGGAAAGTTAACTGATACATGTTCCGTTACGCCAATCTACAAATCCCTGTACGTGTGTGAATGTTACTCATTTTTGGTGGGCCGAGGCTTCGAGTGAACAGCTGCGCCGTAGAATTGTCTTAACTCCTCGTTCAAGGACAACTCAACGGTAGCTTTGGAGAAAGGGTGTTTCTTATAAAATGCTCCCAGACCGGCATTGCCAACCTTGTCTGGGGATTTGAAATAAATCCTTTGAGAAGCCTGCAACCTTCAAGGTTTGATCCCCCGTTTTTGTAACCTGTCTTTCAGAATAAAAGTAATTGAACTCATTCCCTGGTTGAGAAGTGAAACATCTTTGGACCATCTGTTCTCTGTCACGGTAACGTCAATTAATGTGAAACTGTCTCCTTCTTGTGCTCCTACGTGTGGATACTTAATTCTGAGTCATTTTTGGATCCACCTGTCAAATGTAAATCAAATATTCGCTCTTCTCTTAGATCTGCTTTGGCCTTCGCCCACTCCGGAGGGAAATATCTGCGTCACCGGCCACGTGCTCACTTTGACTACTGTTTTTTGGCGGTGGGTGGGAATGGTACCCTGGTTTTGTCTGAACTTTTTTGCTACTGTGACTGAAAACAAAAATGATCAATGCCGTGAGAGTGAACCAAAACAGTAAATGTTCCATACAACTAAAACAATGAGCTGAAAGATGCTAAATTGCTCTATAGAGCTGAGGGAAACTGCAGATTTGGGCGATATCTATCCTTGGGTTTGTTTCTGTATTCATTATTGATATATAGCACCAAACCACTGGATGTGTAATAAGAGACGACTGTTTAAAATGGTGTTACAACATTTGTAAAAGTGAAACCGCTGGATATTTTAAACGAGACTATGGGACATTTTCTTGCCGCATTTGTGTCAACAAAACTGAATATTTATGACAAGAGGCCGCTGTTTGAGATGGCATTTCAACATTTGTTCGCTTGAAACCACTGGATGTTTTTTAACGAGTTTTCAGCCACTTTGGTGGTAACAAAGCAGGATGAGACGTCGAAACAGTTTGCTTCCAGCTGTGTGTGAGGAACCAGGTAGGCAAAACATCAACTAGTTTTGTGTGCATCGTCAGATCATGTTCAACCATGTCCAGTGTCAACAATTTTTCCAGGAATCGGGTCGTACATTTTGGTGTGTGACTCTGGATGTAAACATTACTTTTATTTGTTTACAAGAAAACTTGCAAGGGCCCCTTCAAAACCCTTCAGATAGCCTGACTGCTCATTTCTCACCTTGCTGACGCAATGTCAAGTGTTTGTTTTGTGTTTCCAGATCTCAGAAATTACTTTACTTCTTAGTATACGGTTATCATACGTTAGTCGTGATGTGTGTGTGTCTGCGTTCTCTTCTCGGTGCGATGGTGTAAAACAAGGAGGCCTTATTTTACACTGGAAGACATCAGAGACCCTCACAATCAGCAAATGAGCGACCTTCTCCTGCCACCAAGTGAGGGGGAGTAGGAGCTAGAGACAGAGGGAGGAGGAGAGGAATGTTGGATGGAGTGGAGCAGTTCAGTAGTCATGCTTACTTTACTCTGTAGGTTAATTACCATACTGACAGATTGATTACTGAGAGTGACAGAGGAGGGGGGTCTGGCAGCAGCTCCCAGCTGTACTCCTTAACCTTCAAACCGTGTGTGTGTGTGTGTGTGTGTGTGTGTTTGTGAAAGAAAATGAGACTTCAAATGGGAATAGGAGGAATTGTTTTGTGAATAATAAATGGTTAAAAAAACCAATGGACAAGAGTATTTCTAGATCTCAGTGGGTGTATACCAATGCCTGGTTGACTGCAGAATTAGTCTCTCTCTTTGTGTTTGCGTGTGTGTGTGTATGTGTGTGTGTGTGTTGGACACCTGGAGCTTGAATAGAGTGTTTAAGATGTCTGCATCCGTATATGTTTCAGTTCAAGGGTCGCTGCAAAGGTCCTTCTCGTGACTGCAGTTGGAAAACAAACACAACAACAGACACGCACACACACGCGCGATCATTTTCTTGTCAGCAGGTCCTGGCACAGGTCACGTGATTTTAGTTAATTATCATTACTGTGTGCTGTGGCGGATACAACATGCAGATCACACAGACTCTCACACAGTAGACACAACTTCATACATGACTCACACGCTTGGATACGAACCCTGTTTTCTAATATTTACAACAGCAAACATGGTTGAATGAAACAAGTAGCCTGACCTCATGCAATGAACCCGACACGCAGATGTGTGTGTTGACACAAGTTTCAACACAGCTGTTTTTTTATTTAGTTTGAGGCCTCATTTGGCACACGAAAGACACAAACACACCAAGTGTCTGACTACTGCAAGAGGTCCAAAACAGCCTGTGTGTGTCTGTGTTTTGTGTATGCATTCATGTGCATCTTAACATGTAATGAATTAGCGAGTAAGACAAAACTACTGCACTCTAATTTGGATCACAAGCGTGTTAAATCAGATTTTCACGTGTGCTGCATGCCGCCCCGCACAACCTCATTGACCTCATCCTCTGACATTACGGATCTTCGGGGCAGCGATGCGAGGGATGAGCCAAGAGACGAAGTAGGTGAAAGAAAAAGGGGGCCGTCTACGTAGCTTAAGCAGGTTTTTTTTCCTGCTTCTTCTGTTGGGGATCAAAGCTGGCTCTCGCTATAAGAGCTGTCTCTCTCATAAGAAGGATTAGCACGAAACAAATGCAGCTCCCACTCTCGCCGTCTCCCACTGAAGGGAGGAGGGGAACATGTTCCCATGCCAGCAAAGGTACATTACAAGCAAAAGGAGGCTAAATGACACTTCGTTTGGAAAATATCCTGTCAAGTATTTTGGAAAGCGCCGCGTATACGATCATGATATCCTCACGCAGACAAATGGTCCTTTTGATACAGTGACGGGCGAGTATGTCGGGGGAAGCCCTTGGTCAGCCAAGCTAAACTCCCGTCTGTCAGGCAGATAACCCAGCAGGTACAAGATGAAACACTGGAGAGTTGAACAAGTACACTGTGACCACCCTCAGTAGAAGTAGTGTGTGTGTGTGTGTGTGTGTGTGTGTGTGTACACATTTTTGTTACCAATTGGGGACCTTTTCCGGCATTAACACTTGAGGGGACCGGGTCCTAATGGGGCCCAAAGACTGGTACTCATGTGACAAGACATGATTCATGAAGTCCTGGTTACATGTAGGGTTAGGTATGAAGTTGTAAGGGTTAGGGGTTTTGTGTTTTCTTCTTTGTCCTTGTGTAGAATCTGATCTTAATGGCTGCTTTAGCCAGAATTTAATGTGTAATTATCAGCATTTTTTGACACGAGTTAGTCAGTAACTACAGTTCTGTAATCTCCATTTGTTAAATTGGGTCGATACATTTCAGAAAACTACTCCTTCAATATTATTCAGGCAGATAAACACATTCAGTAGCGGTGGCAAACCATGTCTTCATGCCTATATTAGGTTGTCCTATTTGATATCAAACTAAAATAGAGTCGAGCAGCTGTCTGCCCCACCTGGCAGCTCCATCACCACACAGGTGACAGGCAGACCACTGTAACTGAGATTGTCTACAGTATTTCTTTTAGTGTGTGTGCATGTTTGTCTGTGTGCACAGTGTACCCGCGAGGCATGCGGGGACAGGAATGGCTGATGGATGGCGCAAGTTGTTTTCATTAATAGTGCTGTTCAAGCATTGTGACATTTCGACGCAGTGCATCTGCCAAAACCCACATGGTCACACAGGCATAACCTTCTCGGACAAATGACAAGCACGCCGTCACACTGGCAGTCATCCTGATAAACACTGGGAAAAAGATGTGTCATGGGACGGACACCGCAGGGTGATGGGGGTGATTCCCGCTGCTGCCAGGATGACTAGAGGTTTATGCATTTATGGGTGTTGGGATGGAAGATGTCTGGCACAGTACATGGCAGATCACACTGCAGGAAATGTCGTATACTGTGCAGTTACAGAGGGACATATAGCAGAAGCAGGTTTATCGGATTTTATCAGCATGGGTGGTATTTACAGGGCAATATCATGTTATTTAAACACAGCAAAAGTATACATGCTGACTTCCACCCGTCCATCCATCCATTTCTTCCACTTATTTTCTTTGTCGTGACCGCATGCTAAGCAGGGTATTCTAGACATCCCTCTCTCTAGCAACATTTTCCAGCTCCACCTGGGAGATCCTGAGGAATTGCCAAGCCGGATGAGATGTATGATATGTCCAGTGAATTCAGGGTCTCTCCAAGAGTCACTTCTTAGTTGGTCCTGCCCAGAAAACCTCCAAAGAAAGGTGCACAGGTGGCGCTCCAAATCACATGGCTGGCCCCCCTGACAGCCTCCTCTGTATTTCCGAGGTCCTCGCCCTGTCTCTCAGGTTGAACCCAACCATCCTTTAGAGGAACTAATTTGAGCCACTTGTTCTTTCAGTCACTCCTCCAAGCACATGACCAAAGGTGAAGGTTGGAAAGTAGATCCAAAGGTCATTTGAAAGCCTTGCCCCCCACCCAAACTCAGCTCTCGTTTTAAGTGTCGTACATCGGCCACATTACGCCACACTAATCAATCCATCTAACTCACAAATCATTTTGCCCTCACTGGTGAACGAGACACAGGTCTGTACTCCTTCGCTTGGTGCAGCAACTCACTCCCAACCCGGTCAGCACAATCTGTTTTCCTGCAGGGAACCATGTCCTCAGACTTGGAGGTGCTGACATCCTGGCCACTTCACACTTGGCTGCAAAACACTTGAGTTCATATCAAAGGTCACGATCTGATGAAGCCAAGAGAACCACATCATTTTTAAAAAGCCGGACGCTCTCCTCAACCCAGCTGCGCCTCGAGATCCTGGCCATGAATATCACAGAGTCCAACAGCCACATGGACAGAATTTATCAGAACAGCTTTGAGTAGATGTTGTTGTTTTATTGATAGCAAATTATATTAATACACTTTTGGGTAATGTTATTATTTAATTAGAGAGTTACTTATTTATTGCAGAGAGTTAGATGAGAAGATCGATATCACTCTCATATCTCATATTTGTGTGTTAAATACAAAGCTTGAACCAGGGGGATGCTTAGCTTAGCTTAGCATAAAGACTGGAAGCAGGGGGAAACAGCTTGTTGAATATTTTTAGAAGAAAGCTAAAAACTTACAATGTCTTCACTTTAGCCTTAAACTAACTGACTTTTCTGATACATGCTGATATTATTATTATTATTACTATATACTGTATATATTATAAACTAGAGCAAACACAAGTATCAAAGATCAAAGTGGAAGAAAAGTGGTAGTTTGATAAAATAAGGCACTTAGTACTGTGTAATCCTATTAAAACAAGAAAAAATCTTGTTTATCTAATTCTCATATAAGCTTATATTTTTAATTTAAATCCTGTCTGTGTTAAATACAACTATGCTAAATGTAAATAAACACACTTAAGCGAGAAAAGCCGCAGACTGAAGGCAGATAATTAACTATGTGTTCCCCCCACAAACCTCAGCACACTGCTGCAGTGTTATTCGGGGGGTTACCAGGCTTGTAGTTGTGCCGGGTCAACACACATTTCTCTCTAAAGTGACAAGCAGAGGGGCTGACATGTTCGGAGCTGTTTCCTTTTTATACACAAACAACGTCCTACTGTCATCACTCCATCCTTCAAATACCAAAGGGCCCCCTTAAGAGCACGGTCTCAGCGTTGGCCTCCAGTCAGGCCCCATGACTTCTCCTGGAGAGCACGTCCCCGAGGAGGGAGCTTTTACTCAATGCAACCTCAGAGAGTTTCTTCTCTCTAGGTTTTCTTGAAGCAGCCTTCAGAAATACACGCCGCTATAAACTCTGTTGCCCTTATTCTCACACAGAAACTTCTTCTCCACTGAAAGGTGCCACCAGGAGGACAATGCCCACTCCCCCCCTCACGTCTTGTGACATTAGGACTGCGTTACCCCCTGACTGACATCACAACACACCCTTCCTGATTTTATTTTACAGCTGGTAGTCAATCTCTCACCCTGTAAACCTGCCGGCCTGTGTCAGTGAGCGTTAGTGGGAGTTTTCTCACAGGTTATCACTCTCACAGCTGTTTTTTCTTGTTCTCCGGCTGTAATTTAAGCTACTCTGCGATGATAATGGATTTAACAGGTTCCCTCTGACCAGATGTGCTCAGCAGCCTCGGGATAGACGGTTAAGTATCACTTTGTCTTCATTGCGTCTCAGGTGGTCCCCCCGTCGTCAACTTGGGCTCACCTGGAGGTCTTTGCCACGCCTTTTTATTACCCTTAACTTTCCCATCATACACCTCGCCTGACAGTTCTTATCCCAGCGTCACACTCCTCTCTGAGCTCTTTTCCTTCACAGCTCATCCAGCCTGAAAACTCAACCCAAGATCTCCATGATGTGCTCATAATCTTGTTTCCCCATTCCTTCCTTTTACAAAAAAGCCGTCTTTACAACTCAAATCAATTACGTCAAGCCTCCAGCTTCCTGTATCAGTTGTCCAGTTTCATCGCAGCAGCAACGTCTCTTTGTCAAGCGTTTATAGTGTTTGACACCTTTAAGTTAATAAGATGAGAAGATTGTTACCACTCACGCCCTCACATGGTATCAATCTCTCATCAAACTCTTCGCAAGAAAGCAAATAAGCATATTTCTCAACATTTCTGTTAAAGTGTGCTTCAAACTAACGTAGCAACTGGTGTCTGCACATGAGAAAGTATCCATGATTTTCACTTCCGGAAAACCCCCTTTGAGGCCTTTGTGTAGAGACTGTCCGTAAGTGTCCACGTTTATCCTCATTTGCGTGATTAACTGCTCCAAGACTACAAAGACACACAAAAAGACACAGAGCCCTTTGATTCAAGGATTCAATGTGAAGCAGGCAGGATGATGACACTCACTTCAAGTAGTGGCATTAAGAACGGACATAAACACTTTTGTCTTCAGACACGAGGAGAAGTCTTGAAGTCTGAACGGTCTTGTTAAATCTTAAATGTATATCTTATTTGCGTCTTATCACAACTGTCTCATCCAAATTCCTACACTGTAAACTGAGCAGCTGAACTCAGGACTGAAGATTTTAAGTTTAAACAACTAGTGGTCTGTCACACTGACAAGAAACACCAGCGACGACGTCAACTAAAAGCTTCATATGAAATCTGGAGATAAATGTGAACATTTCTTAGAACTGAAGAGAGACAGTGGACTCATGTTCTCACAGATCTTCAGGAAATAGGTCAAAGGAAGTAAAGTGATGTCATCAGTGTGATTTTTATTTCAAAATAATAGACGTTTGTCACACGGTAACACCAGTGACGTGACTCCAGAGGACGCTTACTTTCATTATATATTGTTTAATATTTATTTGGATTTTTTTTTTTTTATATCATTTCTATCATATATTTGATACACTATGCATACATCATAACACTTAAAATGGTAGAAAAACACCGTTTTGAACTCAAAATAAAAATGTCAATGAAAAAAGTCTCCAGTGTTTTTCAGGTGTAATTTTCCTGTAAAGGCAAGGGACCGAAAAATGGACGTTTCCATGGAATGACCCAGTTCTGAGGAAAACCAAAGCGGTCCGGTTGTCTGTTGCCACTTTAACTTAATTGAGTTGAGTGAACTCTCTGCTTTGCATGAATGTAACTGATCATTTTAAGACAAAGACTTCTTGTCAGAACAACTTTGAAATGGTCTAAAAAATAAAAACCAGACGTTTCAAACTACATTAACTTAAAACTGATACAACTTGTATATTTTCAAGAAGTAAATGAGACAAGTTGAGTTGTTCCACTAAATTCCTGCATGATGTTTTACAAAGTAACCTGATGGACACACAATACAGAGCATTGAAAACCTGAGAAATACATTTGTTGATTTAAGATGATAAATGGTGGGAAATATTGTACAAATTGACCAGACTCCAATACAAGATTCCTAAAACATGATCAACACTGAAGTCGTAGCGACTCCTGAGACGGAGCGGTAATGTTTTCCGTGTTAACGAATCTTCCCGCGTCTCATGAGCGAGGATGAGAATAGAGACGTGGGGTTTGCTTTATGAAGCATCTCAACCTAAATGACCACAAAGCCAGCATCTGTGCACTCTTAACCTTTCCCAGATGTGCGAGTCAAGCGGGAGAGGAGGGTGTGGACGAAGTAGGTGCAGCAACGAGATGGGAAAACAGTGTTGAAAAGAAAGAGAGAGTGGAGCGGTGGGAGATGGAGAATGGAGGGAGCAAGGAAGGGGAATGAGGCTGTCACCGCCTCCAGGGGTGAGGCAGGGGGGCAGAGGTAAGAGAGATGGGGGTCTGGGCTGTCTGGGTGGTGGGACCACAGGGAATGACAGAATTATTAGGACGAGCATCTGACAGGAAATAAATACAGTGTGGGCAGGATCGCCGAGGGGCAGGCAGCCAGACATTGTTGAAAACTACAATAAACTGTGTCGTATTATCATATGGGTTAAGAAAACTTTTCATAGCGAGCTGCACCGGAGAATTCATGACCTTTGCTGCACAGACTGACGGTAAATCATTTATTTCTTCCAGAGGGCATCGTACAAATACTCTCATTCTTCAATTTATCTACGTCCCACGCTGTTGTCTTTATCCGATTTTAATAAAAAGGGTTAATTACATGTCATTCTTGTGTTGAGAAAACTCAATTAACTGAGGCATGTTTGGAGAAAAATGCTTCATTAATCTTGTTCCGCTCATGTTTGTCGAGGGTTTTTCGGGATGTCACTGCGTGGGTTGTGTTTCGTCATGTTGTGTCTGGGTTTCACTGCGATGTGTTGATTAACGGACGGAGCGGGAAGACAACTGGATACCTCAGTGGCTCCGCCGGTGAAGGGTCATCCGTCCTCTCTGTCATTTTGTGCGAGGATATCTGAGAGGAGAGGAATGAAAGGCATGGAGAGCACAAAGTCAGGAGAGAGCGGTGACTTTGAAGAATCCTCTTCATATATGTCACTGTCAAGAGTTTTCAGCCAAAGTGGACTCCTCGGGAACCCCGAGCAACACAAACAAACAGATGAAACGCTCCGTGATGAAAGAGCATTTTTCTCATTCTGCTGAAGACATGACTTATGTGGCATCCTGTCCAGTTTCAACTCATTTCTTTTTTTCAAAAAACAGCGTTGGATCCGTTTCCAGCAGTTCCCAGTGTCACAATTAGTAAGGAAAATGTACCAGCAATTACACACAAATGGTAAATTAGCCTCAAACGGGGCAAGTCAAACATTATCCGGTTGTGTTTGCAATTTAACTGGCCTGAATGTCTGGACATAAAAATTGAAATGTCTTTGTAGCTTCGGGCTATAACTAGATCTGTTGCCTTGATGTGGTTTTCGACATCCCAGAATGACTCCACCATAATAATGAAAGCAAATGACTGCACTAATGCTTCCTGGCCAGGAGATCAGGATATCGCTCATTCAATTTGTAATACTTCCTGACCACTAAACGCACACGCAGACAGACAGCAGAGGCCTTCCAGGAGCTGTGTGTGAACAGTGAATCAAACGACATGGACGTCAGGAAGAAGTCTTTAAAGTAAGGGCATGAGTCATTTGAAGACAAATGCAACTAATGACATTTTCCCACCAGCAGTTTGCCGAGTCAAACCGAGCCACGCTGATTTGCTTTTCCATCACCAGTCTTGCTGCTGCAAGTTGAGCCGAGCCGTGCCGGTGATGGACCTGCTCCGGAGTAGGGCCACGGCCGCCCCAACTCCAATCGGGCCGTGGTGACGTCTCTTTCAGACATCTGCTGTGATTTACTGTTTCGTCGTGTTCACTTTCAGCCATTTCAGGAGTCGTATGTAGTTACTGCTTGTGAAAACACTACTTTTCCTGTAATGCTGCTTCATAATAAAAGCTTTGAAATGACATGACGGGGGGATTTTATTGTGAAGAAGTTACAGCATATGAAACGTGTTTGTAACTGAATTAGCGGAGCCACTTTGTTAGTGGTGATTCCTTGACAGTACCGCGAGGATCGGGACAAGCGCGTCATTGTTTGAAGATGCATCTTCAAGCAGGAAGCCCAGTTGTGGTGGAAATGCAAAACCCCAGCAGCGCCGGGCTGCCGCGCCGAGTCAAACCGAGAGGAGCCAGGCCGGCAGACGTAATGGAAAAATATCACTCATTAGTTGAGTTGGATCAAATATTTATTGAAACAAATCTTCTGCCGCCAATGTTTTGTTTCACAAGCCACTTTTCTCGATGGTGGTTGGATGTCTAAAGAAAGCTGAATCCACAGGCATGGCCTGAGTTTTCACTGTTTATGCTAATGCTAGCCTGGGTCCAGACCTCTAAATTACAGCTCAGAGCTCTAATTTCTTCAGTGATTCACACAAGTCTGATGTGGTGCTTACGGACCGCTGCTCTTACGGTCGGACAACCAGCCGCCAATCAGCAGGAGAACATCATCTTTCAGAAATATGGTTTTCAGGAAAAACCGACCAAGAAATGGCGTCAAGCATGAATGTGACTGACAATCTTGAGCAGTTGACATCAACTGTCCAATTAAAAGCAGTTTTAGTTACAGGTTACTACTTCATGTTAAAAAGGTATGACTGCTACTCGTGTGCTCACTGTTTTTGTGCATTTCATGCTGATTATTTTTTTTCAACTGCTAGTCTAGTCTCTACTCATGTACCATTACTTGAGGCTTTACCCGTTACAATTATCTACTCAGACGTCATACTGATCCTCCATTACACTGCCTAAAACTGCATATGTTGAAGACGTAGTGAATAAAAGTAATGAAGATAGTCGTTTAAGGGCGTCAGTGTCATTGTTTGGGTTGTTTTTGTTGTTGTTGATTTCCTGTTTTATTTTGCAGTTATTTCCTTGTGTCTTGTTGTCAGTTTCTACTTCCTGTCCACCTGTGTTCCCACTGTCCTGTCTCCCTCCTGTGTTCTTGTGCTCCCCCCCAGCTCCCCCGAACCACAGCTGTCTCACATCAGCCTCGTTAGCACTGACCCGTTCCCAGTGTCTCTCCACCTGCACCTCACCCCCTCTTAGTTTGTATTTAAGCCTGTGTAGTTTCCTCACTTTGTTGGTTCCTCTGTTTTCTGTGCTCCTGTGCCTGCTCCCCGGTCCTCATGGTTTCCTTTTCTGGTTTGTCGTTATTTTTTTTGGTATTTTCCTGTGCCTGCCTTTTTGTTACGTAGACTTTGGACTGAGGTTATCAGCATTAAAGCTCACTTTTTGTTCCTTTACCTGCCTGCCTCTGTGTGTGTCTTGCGTCTGGGTCCTTGTTGTGTAAAAGGTGACAGTCAATTGAACAGATATATATGAATGTGTGACATCAACACAAATGAAAAGAACGCCTCAATTGAAAAATTTTGATTTATAGTGAAAACTGCTTGGAAACAAGACTAAGAGTCTACAGCCATGACAGCTCTGTCAGACTTATACACGCAGCGTTGCTATGAGCTAAATGCTAACGTCAGTGCTCACTGTGGCAATGCTAACATGTGGAGGTAACATTTACCAGGTTCGCCATCTCTGTAATCAAAGGCAGTCCACAGTTGACCAGATATTTCACTTTAAAGTGTAAACTAAAGATGGTGTGAAGGGGAAATTCATCAGGATTCATCCTAGTGACAGAATATTTCACATCAATCCATCCGTTACATGACTCTGAAATCTGAACCATGAATAGTAGTGCTGGTGGAGCGATGGCATTGCCAAAGTCATTATGATTCATCCTCTGGGGACCGTAAATGTTATGACCTTTGATCAAATAGTTGTTGAGACATTCTTGTCTGGACCACATTTGCTGACCACCAGCGAGTCATTGCTGTGCGGCTGAAAACATGAAAAATGACACTACATTGAAGATTTTGCACAACAACAAGGGAGGACTTTCCCCAAAATGCACCAATTTAAGATTAAAAATAAATCCTAAATCACTTCTGACAATAAAATGAAGATACAGAAAACAAACTTGACGCGTGACTGCACATTTATTTTACTGTACATGTGTTTGGGGAAAAGAACATAGTTCTTCAATTAAAGGAGGTCACGCAGTCACCGCTGTGCAACAGGCGTGAAGTTAGAAAAACATCTGTGAAAAATATGTTTTCCGCTCTGTACCATACAGACAAAACATCCCTTCAGTATGTTTAAGTGAGCATGTAATGCAACTCATGTTTGCAACAGCCAAAGGGAGCGTGCCTCTATTCATCAACATTATCTTTAGCTATCTAAAAAGTAATATTATTCTGTGTGTTTTTTTATTAAATGTGACCACCATGCTGCTATGAAAAAGAGGTAATTTAATTTCCAGCAGGGCCCCAGTCCACAGAGGCGTACTCCGCTTGGAGCAGATCCACCAGCATCCCCCGCTAGGATGTAAAGATCACAGACCCAACACATGCAGGCACTCAGCTTGGAACAGCTCTGGCTCTCTATATATGTCTTCAGTGAGGCCATTTATGTCTTTATTGTACCTGTAGAGAATGACAAAAATCATTTTATTTCAATGTTTTAAGTTCGGTTGTGAAGGCTGAGTCTCTAGACGTGAGCCCCGAGGTCCTTCTAAACTTTTACAATACCCCGAACCTATTTAATGTGGATACAACATAAACATTCCTGTGCGCATGTCTTAATAAGTCAATGGGGATATAGGTTATTGTGATTTTCATTATCCTTCAGACCACTGCTGGGATTCAGCCAAATCTCAAGAATGAGGTAAGAAAATTATACCCCTGTGTGGGACAAAAGATAACTGTGGTCGTAGTGCTTCCAACAGCCCTTTATATGGGCTATATAAACACATTACAAGGATTTTTGGCTATTGTAAAACTTCAGACTGATAAAGAAAGCTGTTCCGTTTCAATGCGTCGGAAGAAAATGTATTCGAAGATAACAAACGTTGCTAACAAACACTCCTTTCAAAGGGCAGACCCCAGGGGTCTTTGGTATGATTGGCAGTCATTGTGATTGCAATCTGGCAGCAGTCCCGGAGAAATGTTCGGAGACCAGTTTCATATACTGTATATGGTCAGGTTAGAGGTTGTCTGTGTCTTGTTCAACAGAGTTAGCGCCTGGACGGACAGCTTTCTGTTGAATACTCTGCAGTACAGTGTAGAAACACGTAAAAGGAAAAAATCTGGTTTATTTCAATCTGGTGTATTTGCTATAAATGTGGCTATTGTGTCTCCATGGCTTGTGCTAACTTTGCACTTGCCACCTCCACGGGAGAGATTCAGGGAAATGGTGTATAAACAGTAGGGGCAAGCTGCACGAGCCTGTGACAGCTTTCCAAACAAACATGTTTTTTACATTAATCTTTTCAAACATGTTTGAGTGAAGGCAGCCACCCGGAGCGACCATCACGGCGAGCTGCATAGGAGTCCGTCTGATGCAGCTTACTGGCCGACAATAGTCTGTGCCGCTGACTTTCACTGTGGTCACACTGGCAGATTATTTCATGGTTTGTTATGAGGAGGATTGTGAGTCATTTTACTATTTGTATTTATTCAACCCACAGTGCACTGATGAGAAGATACAAGGAATGGAGAAGGGAGACATGGAAGTCAACAGGAGGACAACTTTACCTTCGGAGAGTGGGACCCAGAGTGCATCATAGCCCAAAGGTTTGTGGGTGAGGAAATTGCTGAGCTGAAGTCAGAAAACAGCATCCTGACCTAGCTGTTGATATTTTCAAGGTGTGTGTCAGTTTACAGAGCAGATAGCCATAAGTCAAGTCACTATCTTGCAAACTACGCTACATGGGAAGCTATCCACAGCCTCTCACATGTAAATAAACGAGGTGCAAGTTGCCCCTGATGTAGATCCCTGTGCAGTTAGTCATAATGACTCTTCCAGGTGGCCACTTTCAGTCAAACTCGGAGACAAGTTTCATGAAAACACAAAAAATCTTATTTCCCTGAATCTCTGCAACAGAGGTGGTGAGTGCAACGTTAGCACAGAGACCCACACTAGCCACTTTAACGTGAGTTACACCAGGTTGAAATAAACCGGAATGGTCCTTTATGACATCAAACAGCCGCTCAGATATTGTTGTGGGACTGAATGTGACCAAAACATAAGAAGGGAGCCAGATGTTTTGCATCTGGGCTCATATTCATTAACCAGAGCAGCACAAATCCCTGGTGAGAGACGGTCAATTAAAGTTTTATTAATTTATAGACCAACGTGACAAATCCTGCCTCAAAGGGCTTTATGAAATAAAAAGATAAAAGAGCGGTTGTGTTTGTCAGTGAGTACAAACAAGAAACAGCAAAGGCCACAATCAACTTCATCTATTTGAACCTTACATGCACACTTGCAAATTAAAATATGAAATACAGTCTCCTAACACAAGTATTCAATGCAAAATGATTAAAACGTCACATTTACGACAGATATATGATAGTTACGCTGCGTTCCAGTTCCATATGAGACCCGCTGGAAGAGTTAAACAACTTTTCACACATGCTCTTGTTCAGTTGGGGAAATGAATCTGCCAAAATATTTGCAGTAAAAAAAACAGTAAAGCCCACCAAAAGTACTATAGAGCCTTCACTTACTTCTAATAGAGTTGCAAATATTTTGACAGTGCATGAGTTTAATGATGGTGGACTATCCTATTACTGGTGGCATGCAAACTCTATACCTCCCGTCAGTGAACGCTCCGCCGCCTCGGGCTAAGCAGATATTACTTCAGGGAAAAGAATCTCATTCAGCAGGCAGGTAATACTGTCTGTGTCCTCGGAGACTCCTGTCTGCTATCTGGATTTGAACAGCGGTGTTCACAGCCCAGAGCGCAGGAGTTTAACATGATTTTCTGGATGATGACAAAGGTATGTCTTCCTTCTAAGTGTGGCCTATTGTGTTAAAGACATAGTGTATCTGTTTCGCATTACCGTGCCTCCCTGCAACTCATTCAACATACAGCTCCGATAATCAGAGCCACATTTCTGCTGCAGGGAGGGAGCTTTTTTGGACTGAGATATATGAGGTCCAGGTAGTGATCGCGCTGTCAAATTGCAGTGGATGATTAATCCTCGCCGGTTAAAAAGTCTCCTGAATCAAGCAATGAGTGCAAAGCTGGGTTAATCATAAATGCTCTACGATTGTCCGTCTGTCTCCAAAAGAACAGCTTGTCATTTAGGGAAATGCGATTATTGGCTGTGTTGCAGAGAGGTGAGAAGATTGATACCACTCTCATGTTTGTTTTGGTAAATATGTTACAGGTGCTTGCAGCTAGTTAGCTTAGCTTAGTACATAGACTGTAAAAAAAGGAGGAAAGAGCAAGCCTGTGTCAAAAGCTGACCAAATACATCTACCGTGGCCTCCAACGTGTACTAATTAACCTCTCGTTTGCTTAATGTGTTCCCTGTTATATGGCTGCCTTGAGTAGCCATTATAATTATTATGGCAGCAAAAGAGGAAGTCAGGTGACGTCGTAGAAAGGCCGACAAAGTCCACATATGGAGGCGGATGAGGGGGACAGTTGGCTTAAACAACCACAGAACTTTGACCCACTGTGAAACCAAAAGTGAATGCTAAGTCAGATAAGCCAGACCGAACCAAACAGCAACCGTACGCTGACTGTATGCCTGTCGCTGGTCATGCAACAGTCATGTTGTTTTGGGAACGGTGAGATACGTAGTTTGGGGAGTCCCTGGCAGCCGACCTGTTTAGTCATTTAGGTATGAGGATGTGTTTGTCATGACTTATTTCTGTGTTTTAGCCACTTCTGGAGCTCAGTACCATAAAGTTGGCTGTGAGAGACCTAATGTGGATCTGCTGTTACCAGAGTAGGTGGTTGGTTGGAGCCAAAAAGTTCCTGATTCATCACACAACTCCCGCACGCTAGACATGAGAGTGGTATCAATTTTACCGTCTGTATTTCTCAAAATGTCAAACCATGCCTCGAGTTACGTTGGCATCTTCGTCTTGCCGTCTCAAAGCTTAGATTAGATAAATCAAACACATGTTTTTCAATCATTTCTCCAACTAATTCTGATATTTTAGCCAAGAAAACTACAGAAAATAGACCCATTATTGAGTCCACAAGAATGTAAACTTAAACTTAAAGAAATCAGCCCTTTTATGTACATACTAAAGTACTTAGTGTCTAGTTACCGTCCCTTAAAGTTGTTAGTTAGTTGGCATGGCTTTTGTCCAGCTTTCATTTAATTTTTGGTTCCGCGTGGAGCGCAGACACAAGCTCTTTCTGAACTTTCAAAGGGATCTTCCTCAGATCAAATATCTGCAGATTTCCTGCGGATCAGCGGTAGATGAGCTCCAGTGGTGATTGAATCATGCAGAACACTTACAACAACAACAGACAGATCTCCCTAACGTCAAACAGGTGGAGTGGTCAATGTATGTATGTATAAGAGCTCCTCAATCAGTATCATGGAAGATGTACTGTACATAATACGTGCACTGCTGTGTAAGTCAGATAAACCAATGGCATGTGCTCCGGGAAGATGAAAACAAATTGTACAGCGACGGCAAACCATTATTTACAGCTGAGAAGTATCTATGATAAAAACATTTTTTCATATAATAAGCTTTTGGTTGAGATTTATAAATCTGTCAAAATGAAATTCTCTCTGGAGACGAGACGCTCCGAAGACCTATCTGTATTTAAAAACGGAAAGTCATTGTTCATGAAGGGAGTGAAGCCCTGACATGATCCAGATGCAGCCAAAGAGCAGTTTTTAGGGGAAACCCGTCCTGAACACAGGATATAAAGTCGGTCTGAGATTAAACTTTGCCAGTAAACGATTGTTCAAACCCAAGAGCAATGATTCAAAGCAAAATCTGCATTAATACTTTTCCCACTATTTCTTTATTTAGTCAACCCCATTGGCTCTCAAGTGTCTGAATTCATGGTCCCTAGAAGATGAATCCTACTGACTTTGGTGATCCACTGGCTTTACCTGTAGCGACGGTCAACAGTTTTTACTCATCCGGTTAAATATCTGAACGTCTCCCAGATGGATTGGTGTGACATTTTGTACTGATGTTCACCATTCAAAGGTGATGAGACCGATTAGTGATGGGACCCCTTGACTTTTCCTCTAGTGCCCCAGTTAGGGTTTGTGGTTTTGAGTTAAATGTCTCAACAGCTATTGGACGGATTGGTATGAAATTTGGTACACACATCCAAGTCCAGCTTAGGAAGAAGTGTAGTGATTTTGGTGATGCTTCGACTTTACGTCAAGTGCCACCATCAGGTAAAAAACTCCAAGATTTTCTTCAAAACTAAAGGACATTCCTATCAGCCTCGGCCTACTGTGTGGTTAACTCTTTAAGTAAAAGTAAACTGTTTACAGAAGTAACAAAAATCAAGTGAGAAGTAGGGTCGTTTTCTCATAAGCTTACATATAATCGGACTTCTTTTTGAAACCAGTGGAGTCGGCCCTGGCTGGTCATTATGAAGAATGCAGACCGTAAAGCTCCATCCGTATTTTATCAGTCGGCACGTTTGCACACTGATGTTATCGTACTGATGTTTGCATGTAGCATGGTTGTCAATGAGTTTGTGTGATTCAGTCCAGGTATTACAGAAGTGATGTGACATTCATATTTTCATAAGAAGCTCACTTTACCGACCAGAGCTGACATTACTTACACCCCTTTCACACCGGCCAAAAAACCCATTAACACCCCTCGGATCTGGCTTTTGTCATCAGTGGGAGAAGTTATAATCGGCATTTATTCTCGAGTCCAGTGACTCTGCAACCGTCATGTGTATTTATCAGCTAAAGCTCAGAGTGTCTATACTACAAGAACATAGCATTTGGGTGGACATGCTAATTATTGCCCCTTTCCAGCGCGATGCAATGAAGCTGGTTGAAGCTCTGGACGTTGGCGCATCAATAGGTTCCCATCGGTCTCAAACATCATTCAGCAGAAGTTGAAGACTTAAGAGAATGATATTAAAAAGTAGCCGCTCTTCTGTTCCCAGTTATCCAGCACATTTGTGACGTTGAACTGTTTTTTGAGAGGCAAATTCGTCTAGTGGACCAGTAGACGAATCAGTATAAAAAAACAGTATATATGCATTAAGTTTGGCGTAAAATTGCATTACAGTGAAAAGATTACCCTGATTAACCCTGCTAGAGAAAAAAAAACAGGTAGAAATCCCCCATCTCTCAAACAGCTGTGGGGTCACAACATGAAAGCGCCTATGACACTCTGATCAAATATAGGGGACATGAGGGACCAGAGTCTTTGATGCTTTTGTGGTCATTTTGTCCCTGTACGACCGTATGGGGAGACTCCGACAACAGGGTGTTTATCAGACATAAAAAGACTCAAATCAGCTGAGAGGACTTTGTGTTTGTTCTTCTCGGTACTTCACTGTGTTTTTTGTGTTTCCTTGCTGTTCGCTCTCCTCTTTAATCCCTTTCTTTTCTTCCGCCATCACAGCCCATGAAGGTCTCTTGTGAGCTCCCGGCGCTTGGGATCATTGTGCTTTCCACAACAAAGAGAAAACATCCCACATTTGTAAATGGGCTCTTGCCAGTTGGACAGGTTTTTTAAACAAGCGTTTCAGCGGGGGGAAAGGAAGGCTGCTCCTCTGAATCCCTGCAGCCAACGCTGTGGGCTGAGGGTGAAATGAGTTATCCAATCAGATCTAATTAGATTTCACAATGTTTTACACTGTTGACACTTTAAAGCTCACTGATGCAAGTCCTCTGTGTCCATTCACAGGTCATGAGTGCTGAGCGAGATCCCGAAGATTTCTTCTTGTTGCGATTCCAGTTTTTTTTTCCCTTGGACAGTTTTTTGTGTTTGCCTCTCCTTAATGGGAATAAGCGTATTATTTCTGAGTCAGACAGATCTTTTAACACTCTCAGACCTAAGACCAAATAAAAACAACTGCCAAGAAAAGTTTGAGAAAGGTGAGAAAAAAGTTTGGCTTTCACTTCTTCATTGCCAAAAGGAGAATATAGCAGATAATCAGTCATAAAATACCGTATAGAAAAGTTGTGAAAGCTGAGCAACAGCTGATCCAAGGTGGCAGAGGGCCCAGGTGTTCGGGACGATTTGGTGCCAGTAGCAAAACCCACAGAGCAATCTGACATGGATGATAAAATATACAGCGCGTGGTCAAACAGCCAGATCAATTTCATATATTAGAAACAGCTGGATGACCTAAAAGGACGAGGGTGTTGTGGCTAAAAGTCAATAATGAGTGATCTATAGTAGAGACTGACCAACGCGAACCCCCGAATGCTCATCACTTCAAGATACGTCCAAGATACACAAGCCTCGTCTCTAATTTACAGCCAAAATATGGTGTAGAAAAGGTTTTACTGCATGGAGTACAATAGACACACTACAAATAAATGCATCCATCTGAGTGTAGTGGAAGTGCTGAACAAAGACACGACACAATCTGTCTGCAACAAATCAAAAGTTGATCCCAGAAGTAATAAAACCGATTTTCCACAATTCAGTATGTACACTCAGATGTTTTGCAGCTGCAGTCGTACTTCATGAGGTCTAACCAGTAGCTCATGGTGGCTAATGTTAGCAAATCTCAGCAATCTCTGACTTTATGACTCCTCTGTTTTAACCTGTCACAGATACAGGTTTTAATGGTTTTTATCTCTAAACTTTGGAAGTGAACACACTGTACTTGCCCAGGTTTCTAGGCGTGTCGACGTCTGAGCAGTCAAGGGTTCCACTTGACGGACTGATATGACCTGCAAGGTGAAAGTCATGTGAGCGGTGGACCAAGAAGCAAGCTCCCAGGACGAGCGCCAGGCTTTGAAGCAATTTATCTATTGGCCAAACCGTGTAATTACAATGTCGCTCGATGCAGTGGGACCCAAAAGGATGTTTCCCCATTGTGAAAGATGCTGCTTTAAAACTGTGGATATGTTTTTTGAGCGTCGCAAACCCCTAGAAGAGCCGCACGATTAAATCATTTTATCCTGATTCAAGTTAAACTGGAAGTTGGCCAGCTGTTCGATTAGGAAGATCCAGGTAATTTTATTCCTCCGGGAAGTCAAACTTTTTTGGGCTTCATGCGTCTTTGAGCAGCTTTCATAATGCATGGGCCTCTGCCTCCGACGCTGTATCCAGTTCTCATTAGACGCTATGAGCAAAAGGCGTCTGGTGGCTGATTCTCAGTAACCTCGCCAGCTCGTCAACTTTTATTTCAGCATGTAAATGGTGAAGAACAAAATGCCACTGACCTTGAGTTTATTTTCTACCCTGTATTTAGTTTTGCCCTTTGTGAGGGCGACACCACAAGTTGTGCTGTAACTGCTAACAAACACTATGACCTGTGATCGAAATGACCAAATTACATAGATGTGTTTAAAATTAAATACTGAGGGGGACAAGTTTTTTTTTCAGGATGGATGGGTCATGTCCACCCTGCGGTCCATGAAAAGTTTTCCTTTTTCACTTCCTCTCAGTCGAGCTACTTGGAGATGACGTCTTTACAGCCACTCACGTAAGAGACTTTTGGGAAATAAACGTAAATTCAACGTTTAGTCATTTTACATCATAAATGCCTGATTCACAATGTGCGGTTTATAGTGGCGCATTTCCTGAAAACTCAAACATGGCAACCGTTATTACCACCAGGATAAAAAAAAACCCAGACAGGTTTTTTTTTTTTTTTTAAATAAGTATTTCTTGTGAATGGAAAAAATAAACATGTGAGAGCGCTTCACTTGGATGACAAAGCAGTTCTTTGGAAAAAAGCAGCTCTTCCTTTCTGACTCTTCAGTCCTGTGTTTGCCCGCGGTGGAATTTTACTGGAGAGTTCGCCTTGTGTTTGACTGCCCAGTCCTCAAACATGCGAATGAATGGGCGATGGAAGGACTTCAGGTTTTTGCTTCTTTTCAGCGTCCACTCTTTTGTTGCATCATGTCTCTTTGTGTTTGAGAAAATGTCTCCTAATTAAGCCCCGATGCATAAAGACTGGAGAAACTCTTGACTGATGGCCGTTCACTGTACTGACTCCTTCTCGCCGTGGCATGGCAGACCGGACACACACACACACACACACACAAAGTAAGGCTTTTACATTCTCATTCAGGGGATAAGATGTATTGGACATGGTGTTAAAAATGCAACAAAAAGAGGGTAGTAAAAAATAGGGGGGAAAAAAGACGGTCTCAAGTTGTTTCCATGAAAGACCCCCAGCTGGGAAAGGAAGAGAACAAGGGACAAAGATCATGTACCCCATCAGGGAGCCCACATAACATGTCTCGGTGGAGCGAGAGGGGTTTTTTAGGTCTGAGAACAAAACATGTGGAGGGAAAGTCTTAAACTATCTCAGCCAGTTGTAGATTACAGTCATTTAATTCCTTATTAGTAAAGTTTCTTTTATATCTGTTGTTCAAGATCAGTTTATTTAGAGGTTTATATATGACAAGGGCCTCATCCGCCCTATTAGCTGTAAAAACAAGTCTAGTGTCCTGGATAACATCCAGCTGAATGTGTTTTATTATTTAATGCTCAAGGTCTCTCTTCTCACTGACTGACTGACTGGCAGGCTGCTGCTGCAGAAGGTTGGAAGCAGCCGAACAGTGTCAGTCGAGCGAAGCTGCACCTGACAATCACCACTGCCCCCTGCTGGGCTCCACCTCTCTAAGACTAAGCTGTGCAGTCTATACTATTCAATACTTCACCCTAGTTTCAGTTTGAGAACAGACGACAGACTAATGAGGGTGAGGTAAATGCTGAAGTGACCTCGTGTACCACCGACTTTTTTTAATTTTATTTTACAAGCCAGGTGTGGTTCACATAAAGAAGAGGTGCAGAGCAGCCAGATACTCTCGTCTGCCAGAGAAAACATCATCATATGTTGAACTCGCACAACTTGTGACCTTTTGACAACCCACTGGTGAGCGGCATAAAAACGTCCTCAAAGCGCCATTATTTCAATAAAATATAAACTTTTAAAACATGCTCCAGACCCCAGTGGGTATTGCGGTTTATGAAGATTGTAAGAGCAAACTGGCTCACATTTATTTTGCTGAAATAAGTATGTTAAGTTATGTGATAAGCAAAGCGGCATTAGAGCGAACTGACAGATTTCACAATGCAGTTTGACGTGAATTTCTCACAAAGAGGGGAAGAATGGCACACATTGAGGCCACGCTGAGATAAGCGTGGCAGTGATGAAATGTGCGCTGGTGAAACGAGCATGAGACTTTAACATGGAAATGTCAACAGAACGTAGACATCAATAGACAAAGCTGAATCCAGCACGATGTGACCTGGTTAGAAGTAGCTCAGGTCGACATCAAGCCAAGAATCCTGGTTTGTTTAGCTACAAACAGTTTACTCAAACAGCGTCATGGCAACAGATCTCACCAATAAAAAATGGTTTAAAGGTAGAAAAAAAAAAAGGCTGTCGAGCCAAAAGTATCAAAGGTTTGGGTCAGATGTTAAAGCAGGCCTTTCCCACAGAAATGATGGAAACAGTCTTAAAGCAGCTCTCAACACATACACTGTAAATCTTAAAAGGAAACCGATTAGCTCAGTATTACTAAGTAAAGTAGTATCACTTTTTCAGATTTTACAGTGTAATAAATACCCAATTCTGCAGTTCCCCTCAGCTCTACAACGCTTTCTAATGTCTTTCAGCATTGTTTTGGTGCTATACACACAACCTTTTTAAAAATGTATCACTTTCAGTCTTAGCAAACACCTTTTATTACTCCAAAAAGCACCAGTTTTCCTGAAACGTCTCGTCAGTAGTCCCACCTTTAATTCTGTGACTTTGTGACATCACACTATGTCACCATGTCACACATTTGCATTAATTTTACGCCTAGCAGCTAGTTTGGCACGGAAGAATTGATTCAGCACAGCTGCTCTGTTGCTGTTAGCGGTGCTGGCTCAGGCATGTGTGAGCTGACCAATCAGAGCAGACTGGAGATTCAGGAGGGGGGACCTTAAAGAGACAGGAGCTAAAACAGAGCGTTTCAGACAGAGGGCAAATATGGTGTTGCAGCAATGGACAGTATGAGTAAAACGTTGTTGTTTTTTAGCACTTAAGCATGTAAACCTATTCTAGCAGTAAAACAAAATAAAATTATGAACCTGAAAATGAGCATAATATGTCTCCTTTAATAGATCAGCTTGAAGAGTAAGATTCATGCATATATTGCAGGCGATGAAAAGTTAGCAATTCACGCATACAAAGTAAAAATAGGTAACTCCTATAATATAAATGGTCACCTCATTAGTCACATGATCGCCTGTCTTTTGGTAAAAGGGACTGCAGTTGTCTGGAAACCATCTGGTCTATGTGAGAATGCCGCTGCAGGCGTCATGACAACATGCACTCGGAGGAAGTTAAGAGAAGAGGTAGCCATGGTGGGAAACTGATGTGGGCAGTGCTGTACAAATCAACACAGCATGATAGCCATGTATCACATTAAAATATCCTTCAGAGCTCATGTGAATCATTTCATGTGTCTGTTGTTGTTCCTACAGGTGAAACATGATTCTTTTATCCGAAACAGATGGAGTGAAAAGAGTCCCTGGTCAGACTTTGAGCTGTCAGTCGTCTCCTCATTCTGCTCAGACTCCCCCTCCCTCGCTTTAATTGACTTCCCTGTTCCTGGCCACTGGGGGTGACCCTTTAAAAGGTCAGACAAACACAACTCAGCCGAAGGAGACTGGACCTCAGGAGGTGCAGCACCAGTTCCAAACTAAGACAAAAAACTACATCCCGGCGAGAAGAAAGAGAGTACAAAATGTTTTCAAACATTTGAAGAGGACCAGTGAGGAGCAAAGGAGCTGTTGCATCACAGGCAATGCAACCTGCATGAAAACTGTACTGACCCTGGGAAGTGGGAGTCTGAGAAGTACTCAGATCTTGTACTTAAGTAGAAGAAGCAAAACACAGTGTAGAAAAACAATGTTAGTAAAAGTAATTCAAGTTTTAACTTAAGTAAACGTCTAAAAGCATTAGCATTCAAATATACCAAAAGTATATTATTATTTTATTGTGATATATAGTATCCATATACATTATTTTAAAACATTTTTTTAAGAATCCTGTTGTCTTTGGTCTGTTATTAAAAAACTAATTGTGAACTCCCAGGAAAAAGAGTAACTAATGATTAAGTAATTAGTACTTAATGAGTCTGTTGGGTAACTACTTGTGAATAGTGATTAATGACTCAGTAATCAAACTAACTCATGAATTAAGTGGTCAGGATGTTGATCCACAGTTATTTATGAACTAATTACTACCTAATGATTCATTAATGTAGTGTCTTGCAGTCTGTTCTCCATTAACTCATCAATATCTACTACATAGTCCTCAAATCAGTTATTCAGGAATTACTTATTAACAATTCATTAACTATCTAGTTGTTCCTGATTCATTCCTTACTGCTCCTCAGTAACTACTCACATTTTTGTGTATTTGATCTTTAAGTAGTAACACATTTTATTGAATAAATGTAGTTAGGTAAAAAGTACAATATGAGCCACTGGATTGAAGCTGAGTAGAAGTATAAAGTGGCAGCAAATAGAAAGTACAAGTTAATTAAAGTGCTTAAGTAAATTCTTTTATCGCCTTCCACCGCTGCGGACATGAAGCGTGCATACGAGAAAGGCGGATGCAGATGCATTTACGTGTGTGTACGTGTATTTCTGGGCGCGCTCAGTGTGTATGTGTAGCGAGTGGGAGAGACGAGGACAGAAGCTGGCACTGTCAGACGGCCAAGCGGAGGAGAAAACTGGGATAAGAGGCTCTTCAAAGAGCGGTGAATTGGTTGAAGAAGCCGGTGCCATTCAGCACGTACACCCAAATAAGTGAGGGAAGGGCAGTGAGTGAGAGGACTGAGAAACAGGAGAGGTGGTGGTGGTGGTAGGGGGGGTGGTCGGTACTTGGATGGATGAAGATTCATGTCACTTGCGAGAAAGCTCTACCCGACATCAGAGCAACAAATTGCATTGGATGTCACTCTTAAGATCAAGCTCCACTGGTCGATGAAACCTGCGTCTCAGTTTCCAGCTGTCTGCTTTGGCAAGCTTCTTCCTCCTCACCTCATCTTATGAGCAGCGGGGGGCTTTAACCAAACCCGTTCCCTTGAAATAGCCTAATTGTGTTCAGTTGACTTCCTTGGATGCAACAGCCCTTACAAGTTAATCACCCAGGAAAGCCTCTTAGTGACAGCTATGCCTTAATTGCATACCAGACTGTGCCCATCAATTTGGATGGCAGCAAATCCACACATTCCATCAGCATGGGAATGAGGCGTGCTGTCGAAAAACTCTCGGTTCTCACTGAGAGAAATCTTCAAAAGTCAGATTGTGTAATTCAGCGAATTTGATTAAAGGTACCAACTCAAATTCTGCTCCTCAGATCCCACGCTGTTGCTGTTATGGCCCGCTTGCAGGCTTTTTTTTTTGTGTTTAGACTCTTCAGCAGACGCTGTCGACGGGGGCCCTTCAGTCTCCACCAAAACATTCAAGGCAAAACAAACTGACCAGTGTGACAATAAAAGGGGAATGCGGCGGGGTGGGTTGGATTTGTTTTTGTGTGATGTGACCGTGCCCACTCATCTTCGCTCCGCTCTCAGCTCTTCTGCTCGTTCCATGCTGCGTTTTAGCAGTTTATCCCGGGAAGCGGGGGTGAAGACGCTAACCTTTTCCACATAGCAATAACTTCCCACCATGACATCGAACCAACATTGCTTCAGTGTCCCTCAGCGCTCGCTGTGAAAATGTCAGACGAGCTCTTTTCATCTGAGGGAAATCCTATCTGATTTACTCTCCCCCCCTCTTCCTCAGCTGAGGCGCCTGTTTGTACAGGGCCATGTTTCATTTGAATATCAAAGCCTGTGAGGAGGTGGCCAGACACTTTAAATGCCATTTTTTGGGCTTCTCTTAAGGAATGTGACTGCTTAAGTGTCCTTGACGAAGGGACCTGATCACTCAGACAATGCTTCCTTTGTGGCGGCAGGGTGACGGTAATCTCTATCTATCTACTCGCCGCTCTGAAGACGAGATGAACGCAGAAGTCCATTTGCATCTCAGTGCGCAGCTCTTTAAGGCTCCACGGTTTTGATTGGCGTTTGAGAAATTTGTTCACATTTTTGGCCGTGAAACCAAACACCCGCGATGGCCAACATGCTCCTGACGTGTCCTACTTGTGTTTACTAAGCTGCATTCACAATTAACCAGCTGAGCCAACAGATGAAGAGACACACAAGAGTCATTGTCAGGTCACGCGGTGCTTGGAAAGTTGTTACGAGAAAAACCTAAAGGGGCTCTATGTAACCGTACCTCTCAGTTGTCTATTCAAGCCTGTGGATGATTTGTTGAAGTTGTTTAATGCTGCTGGACTGTGGATTTTTTTCAGGTTGGATGTTCCACGGCAGTCCAGAGGATGTGACCTGATGCACGTTCTCGAGTCCGCTTACATAACCTAATGACCCCGTTTAATGTCTACTGCGTGTCACATTGAAGTTGTTCTTTACATCCCAATAGCTTGAATCTTCACTTTGTCTGGATGTCAATAACATAGATCTGTAATTAAATTGATGACTATGATGACGATTAAAACCTAAAGGTGTTATTGGTAACATTCAGACACATTTGCTGATAGCCATTATGTTGTGCAATTAACATTTACTTTATATAGATATGTTTAAGCAAAAAACTTGTCTATTGCCAAACATAAAATATGTTTATTAAAATGTTCTTCTTCCTTGCCACCAATTGTCAACCATTGGAATGAATGTATCAAAACACCACAGGACTTGTCCTTATTCCTGTGCATGCATAGCACTACTTGTGGTCAAATGACCTCATAGCTGGGTCTACTCTGACATCAGTTTGTGAGTTGTTGTGATATTTTGACCTCTCTCAGAGGAGGAAAAACCCATAAAGCTGAAGGCCACTTTAATGTTTTATACAGTTTTGATTGCTATGCTTCAATTTATCATATATTTCTAATTTCCTGGAGAAAAAGTTCAATAAATGTATTTTACCGTATCTAAGAAAGGACTTTTCCGTTGTTTTCCATTAGTACAGTCTGCTTCGGCTTTCTTAAGGCCGTCTCTTTGCATACAGATGAAGTCATGAGATAAATCCTGCAACAAAAAAAAAAAAAGCAAACAAAAACACGACAACTGGACAATGGCACAGTGTTCCCCTTGATAACACTATCGAACATCTAAACTCTTTATCTTCTCTGAGTCTCTGAGTTTATCTGGGCATGGAGGATCTACCTGTATCTTCTTTATTCTGCAACAAAAGTTTGGCATGTTCCTACACTGCTCCTCTAGGTGCCTCTCATACCTTCATCTGATGAGTGTGGTATCAATGGAGGCTTGAACAGGGACCCTTTGTTGTGAACTCTGAGCATCGAAACAAAAGCAAAACAGGGATTAAAGTTTCTGTAGGACACAAAGATAGCCTACATGCTGCAGTTTATCGTATAGACTGAAGGATTTATTTTCCTATGCACTTACATGTTAGGTTTAAAACCTCCCGTGTGGACAAATACACTCTTGTTTTTTTACACTGATTTCTCTGAGGGCTCTCTCGCTGATCTGTATATCACTATCATCTCTTCTTCGGCCTTCTCCCTCGCCTTAGATACATCTCAACATGCCATTCCTTCCTCTCTCTCCTTGCTTTCCCCCCCTTGTGATTAAATCTATTTGATAATATGCTGCAATTTGTTTTGTATGTATTTGTAATTAATCAGATCTCGATCTTGGCTCGTAATATGTTTGTCCTATGAGGGAAAGCGTTTGATAAAGGATCATAAAGCCTTTATCTGCCCTCGAAAAGGAATTTCCTCTTGGCCATGCAGCCATATTTATCAAGCCAGTACATTAAACACAAACAATCATCAGTCACACGCGGATATGAGGGCTATTTAAGTTGATTTATTTACTTGTGTAACCTACTTCTCCCTGGTGTTCGCCCGACGCTCATGTAATGACAGGTATTCACCGGGGGTGTCGCTGTTCTCGTTCTCGCGAGACTAACCAGACAGGAAGAGACGAAGGAGAAGGTCAAGAATTAAACATGGCAGCCCGCAGTATGTTAAGGTCTGTGTGGACCTCGTTTGCGGGCTTAAAAGTAGGTGCCACATGTCCCAACGTGAAGGTTCATCAGCGGATAAATGTCCCGCAGCTACCGGCTTTAGCCATTCAGAGCCGAGGGATCCGCCAAGGTGAGACTCCTCCGCAAGAGTTAAGATTATAGCCCGGCGATGCTAGAAGAGCTATGCTAGCTAGCTAGCATTTTAACCTAATAACAACACGTTAGCAGGGTTGTGTCATCTTTGAGGCAGAAAGACCTGTGTTGAACATGCTCCTCCGATGAAAACAGCCCAGCTTCATCGCAAAAGCAACAACAAAGATGAAAAAATAATGTCAACACATAGCTGTTAACCTGAAGCCACACTTCTGCATTTGGTGTGTTGTGACAGAAGTCACGTTGTTCAAGAGTAAAGTGTGTAGCAGGACCTGCCTGAAGTTTAATTCAATAAGTTTCATGTTTTCTTCTATTCGTACTTCAAATGACACGAATTTGGTGGTCTGTTTATTAAGTATTTCTACACTTCTGTACGGTTGACTGATATGGTTTTTTTCAGGACCTAAACTGAAAACCGATATTTGGGTCGATGTTCATTTGCAAAATTTCAAATAACCATGAACTCAGATATTTTCACTTGAGTATTTCCATGTTTCTGCTATTTTATACTTCCTCACCATACTATATTTGAACAATTTTATGTAGTTTGTGTCAAGGACAGGCTCTTGAAGATACATTAACCTCTAACCTACTTTTGTATTACATTTGTACTGTTATGCTATTTCTATTGTGAACACACACACGCATTGATTGATATATGAACTTTTCCTGTTATGATGTTTTTTTTTGTTTTGTTTTTTAAAAAAAAAGGTTTTCATTCAGTAGTGCAGGTTTGTTGGTCCAGGTGTGTTTGATGGGATTTTGAGGGATGTCTGTTTGCGGTGTGGCCTGATTGGTCCACACGAGTCCACAACCCTACTTTAGCTCGATAGCAAGCTAAATTAAAGTGTGACTAATGATTGTTTCACTTGGCACCATAATCGCTCAACATATAAGGAAGGCAGTGAAGAAAAATAGTAATATTTATGAATAAAACCTAATGTCATATAATGTCTGTTTTACAGTGGTGGAGAAACAAGACAACAAAACAACAGTGGTACGTAAAACCGGGCTGTGATGTGAAGCTGATGATTTTGTACATGCTTTCTATCATCTTTAGTGTTTTGATATGTGGCCTGCTAACAGTTTTTTTGATTCACATCCAGTATTTTTGTGGGTTTTTATAATAAGACAATTAATGTCTAATGTTTTTTATAAATGAAAATGGACTTGCATTTCTATTGCATTTTCCCAGTCTACTGACCACTTATGTCAATTTTACCCATTCACACACACATTCACACTGATGGCAGAGGCTGCCATGCAAGGTGCCAACTGCTCATCAGGGGCAATTTGGGGTTCAGTATCTTGCTCAAGGACATTTCGACATGCAGCTGGGGGGAGACGAAAAAGATGCTTTGCACTGTCAGAGTATGTCTTAAATCAATTTTTAAAATCTTTATAGTAGAGCCGTTCAGGTTGGAGACATTTTACACAACATTTGGATTTTGAAGGTGCGGGTTTAAGGTTAAGACTGCACCATAGCATCCCAGAGAGCAACACAGAGCGTGTAAGCATCCGTTTCACTTTGTTTTCCAACGGAGAGACTCTGTCACATGTGAAAACACCTTTGTAACCACCAGTTAACACAGGGTGGTAGGAGAGAAGGACTAAGGATTGAAAAAGTCTTCCTCTTAATGTATATGTAAATATTAAGTAACACCTGACAAGCTTATGATTGTACTAACAGTAGTCCTATGAATCGTCTTTCAGATTGAAGGACAAATACTGGACATTCCAGCCGCACCACAGCCTCCAAACCCCACAGCCAAGTGTCCTATCTACAGGTGGAACCTGCAGCAGAAATACAACTACACGGTAAATGTGTCCACAAGCATGCAATGACCAAATCATCTGAGGCATGGAAAGTGTATCAGCTGTTTTAAAAAGCCTGCTTTTCTTTCTCATTATTTTGTTTAACCTCCTGCAGGATGTCTTGTTGCTCAGTCAGTTCATCCGGTCAGATGGAGGGATGTTGCCCAGGAAGATCACCGGTCTGTGTCTGGAGGAACATCGCAAGATTGCCATCTGTGTGCAGATGGCCCACAGAGCAGGTCAGTGCTGCTGCATGCCCCTGTTTTTTTTAGATTTCTGCAATTTCAACAAGATTCCCATGGGTCCTTAATATCCTTGAAAGTTTGTAAATTTGAGAACAGGCCTAAATAGATATGGGTCATTGGGAGTGTTGTAACAATTAATCTTGATCTGTGTCTTAAACTATGCCATGTTAGGGGTCCCTAACTTTGAAAGTCCTGAAAAAGTCCTTGAATTTGATGTTTAGTGTGGAAACCCTGTTTCAAATACAGCTCATGTGGAAGCTGATTTTTTTTACCATGATGCAGGATATATTGATTTTTTTTTTTTTTTTCATGTCTGCAGTTAATGGTTGTTTTTATGGCCATTTAATCAGTCAATCATTTTTGGTTGATATAAAACAGAAATGCAGTTAATCCTCACAATTGAAAAACTGAATTTAGCCAATTTTGCGGCATTTTTGCTTGATAAATTCTTCATCAGTTATCAAATTTGTTGACAATTTATTTTCAATTACTTCTCCTGATTACTTGACTATTAGTTTATTAAACTGCTGGTTAGTCGGTTCAGCTGTACTAGTTCCTAATTGGTTGTGTGAATATGTGGCACCAATAGAACCCAGTAAATTCTCCTGCTGTACCTTTCTGAACCTGCTTCACTCATGATGGTCTGTTTTGCATGAAGTACATAAACATGACTTGCTTTTCTGTGTTGAAGGTCTGCTGCCTGACCACAAACCCAAACTTCCAGAGGGCCATGTCCCAAAGAGGCCCAAGCCCCAACTAAACAGGTACTGTATTCATGTGTCTGCTTATATGTGTTCCTCTCACCATGCTGTATCAATCTTTAGTACCAGTCTCTGTACAACTATTTAATTGAATCGTCCACATGTGTTGTTTGTTGTACAGATACCTGACCCGCTGGTCCACAGACTCGGTGAAACCCATCTATAAACCTGGACTGAAGTGGTGTAAGAGGCGCATGCCAGTTGGCGACCCAGCACTGAAGGACAATGTGCGCTACAGCGTCAAGCCCCTTTACATAAAACACTGAAGGACAGAGAGTCTGACGAATCGGTGCAGCAACTGCACCAGACTGGGTGGGCCCTTTTCATATCCAAGTGGTATGACTTCTGTCACGCTGCCCTGGGAATAGGCCTGAAAACTTCATCCATCTGTATTTATACTACCCTTTGTTTATAAAGCTGCGTCACACTGATAATGAATCATGCTCAGCCCCACCCAGAACCATCCATTCTGTCTCCAAAAGCCCTTGAAGTGAACTTAATGCGAGCATCAGCTGGGTCAATGTTACAGTTTCAAAGTAGGTGGTATGTTGACTGTGTATACTCAAGGCAACACAAATGTGCAAATAAAATGCTCTCAACGTGTGTGGACGAGGGCTAAATGGAACAAAAAGAGCATGACTGGACCTCTTCAGTTTATTTGTTTTAAGATAAGACAAACATAAAGTCCTGCAGAATGTTTGCATTTAATACATTTTGAAGTTCAATGTGATTAACGGAGAAATTAGGACTTTGTAGCTTGAAAGAAGTGAAAGACGTCTCTTTTCATAGCATGAAGGGAAGGTCTAGATTCTTGGTCCCATCCCCGATGTAGATGTAACCATGCTGTGGCGTCATTGGCACATGGTAGGAGGTCAGGCCGAGCCAAAACAGACTGCGAAGCACGCACACTCTGCCGGCACATTCACACTGAAGACTCCACGACCCTACACACAAACAAAGAAGACTTTCTGTAAACAAGTGATGTTGAACGCAGGAGGCTGTCACGTCTTGTTCTCTGAGCTGAATTGAAATCAAAGCTGCTTTAATCTTTCTTTTCAAGTCCAAGAACATTATACTGTTCACATGCTAGAAGCAGCCATGGGATACTCCAATAAATCAACCCTTTGTGCTTTTGATATGTACAGTCTAAACCTGTTTCTCAATATGTTAGGGTGCGACCATGAAGACCTGGGGAATTGAGAACAAGAATTGGACCTGCTACTATGTAAACATAAAGCCCTTCTCTTACAGAAAAGGGAGGTGATTGTGATGAATTACATAGTTGTTACATCACTTTCCTTGTGATCCAACTAAGAGCCAAACTGACTAGAAGTTTGGTATCTAGTGTGCAACATATGGTGTCCAGGTTATATCTGTGCTGCTGCAGGAGGAGAGACCTAAAGCTGTAAATCAGGAGTTGCAAACAGTTCGCAGGATTGTTGTGGAAAAGAGGGAGAGCCCGACTCAGGGTCTCAGAGGAAAGCACCTGTCTTCTGGCCCAGATGCATCATACCGCATTTCCCCCAGAGTCCCCTTAATTTTTTTTAAGCTCTTTCTCCTTTTCAGCAAACTCGTGATCTGCTGCTCAGACGGCTGCAGCGAGTGTGGCATTGAGACAGCTGTGTAATGTCCGCTGCAGTGATGACACCACTGACATCCGCATCAACTCGAGGAACACACACAAACATATACACATGTGGAAGCCCTCTTAAATCAGACATCTGTTGGTGCGTGTTTGGTTACGGGCGCTAAACTGTTTTTCTTTCTTTCAAACACATACACTTGCAAGTCCAGATCCTCACTCGATCTACATTCACTGTCGTCTGGAGGACATCCAGCTCAGCAACCGAGTTAACTTGCTAAACACGACTATATTCACATTCTTCTTTTCAAAATTTTATCAAGTGGTTGTTTGCCTCCTGGGTTTCATTTTTCCAACATGTGTAATAGTGTTCACTAGAAATGTCTCATTTTCCCACCAGATTTTGAAAACATAAGAGACTCTTCCTCATTATTTCATGCTTTCAGCTATTCGCACGCAAGCAAGTATTTGACCAACAATAAAAAATGAAAGGAAAATCCATCTCAAGAAAGCAAGTCTCTGCAGGATCATTGTCGTAACATTTTGAATGCCTGTCTACAGTGCTACAATAAGTATAAGTCCTGCATTTAAAACTATTAATCTGTATTATCAGCAAGACATTTTTTAAGTATCAAAAGGTAAAGTAGTCATTGGGCATTAAAGAGTTCCCTGTCATTGTTTTTGGTTCATATTACTGCTGCATTGAGTGTATTTAGCTCAAAGGGTTACTCCACCAATTTTACACATTAAAGTGTGTTTACAGGACGGAAAAGTGATATCTCTGTTCTTCTATATCTGTATAAAATGTACATGAGGAGTGCAATGCTAAACCAGTGGACTGCTTTTCAAAAACCTGGTGCATGCATCACATTAAATGCTACTCACTGAAGGCAATTCATCAAATTACATTACAGCTTTCTCTGGAGCACCAAAAAGTTTTGTGCCACGTTCACATATGCAGTAGTACTTCCCAAGACCCGTAAACACACTTTAATGTGTAAAATTGGTGGAGTTACCCTTTAAGAAGTAGTCTCAACCCATAAAAGGAACACAAAACATGCTTTAGCTTATCAGAAAATAAGCACATAAAAAAGATCCCCAAATTTGGAGATGCATGTTTTTCACTGGACAGAAAGGGTATGAAAAGTTGTAATATTGTAAAGTAACTAAAGTGGAGTAAAAAGTACAATATCCACCTCTGAGGTGTGGTGGAGTAGAAGTATAAAGATGCAGTACTTCAGTAAATGTACTTAGTTACTGTCCATCACTGATTAGCAGTAATAATTTCTCATAAATGAGCTAAAACTGGCTAAACCACTTATGTTATTACTTGAACTGTTTTAGCCTGATTTCCAGTAGAATGAGTCACATTTAACAGCAGTTTGGCCTCTGGTTGGACTCTTCCCATCTTCTGCAGGCTTCTCTTTTGTTTTTATCTTTCTCAGTTTCGTGGGAAAAAGACAATATTAGAATATCTGTAGTTTCCCTTTGGAGGACTTCGGGCCTGACTCAGTAGGTGGGCCCAGAATACGAGATCCCAGATAGGTTTAATCCAACAGAGGCCGCTGCATGAAAAAAACTCAGTGACGGGCAGAGTAAAAGGGGAATTCTTCCAACATATTCCCAGAAAACCTCTGGTAGGCTGACATCAGAGGTTTTTAGGAATTAATTCATTCATTTTACTGTTAACATGATTCAGTTGTTCTCACTTGGAAGAAACCCCTATTGACTTTCAGTCAGCTGAATCAACATAATCATTTGTGCTAACATCACACCTCATCGGGCCGTAATGTAGCATGACAGTTGGGACAGAATAAAAGAGAAAAACCTGACGTTGATTCACTGAAATTGTGAAGGCCTCATAAACACTAGTCCATGCTCATAACAACTGTGTGTTAATGGCTCCAATAGGTTGAACCTTTGTGAACTGGTTTGATTTGCTGCTTTCATAACCTCTCGATGGGCTCAATGATAATAAGATAAAAAAAGATTGTGAAGTGTTCATTTACTTCAATCAGCCCCTCGCCAGAATGAAATGTTGGCAGTTAAAGTTTCTGCAATGCACGGTCACATGTTTATGGCCTGACTTTCACATTGAGAGGGAGAAGGGGTGGTGGTGGAGTTAGGCGTTAGTTACACTGTGTTTCAACATGTGTAAGTGTGAAACTACTGGATATTTTTATGAGACCTGAGGTAAATTTCCCGCCGAGTTTATGGTGCCAAAATCGGATGTTTATAACCTTGGGAAATCTCAAGTAGAGCATGGATGGGTTTGGTAATTAACATGGTGCTCACTGCCTGGAAGTAGTTTGTGTGTAACCATAGATATAAAATACAAGTATATATATGTTTTATTATATATCTTTGTGCGTATAACAATGCCTTTTCACAACCATCTACACTGTCTATTAGCTCGGTATATAAGCAAACTGTAAAAACTGTGTCACAGGGTAACAAACTCAGAAAGAAACCTAAAGAAATGTTAGTTCCAACATAAAGAAATTAAAGTTTCAACCTATCTGTGGTTTAAAGAAAAGTACATTGTGAACATTTACTCTGGCGATTGGGTTGCTTCAATACTTGCAACAAATCTTGTAAAATATGACATTTGTTTATATGTGATGAAACAAGAGGATGACATGTGATAACTCTGTGGTTTTACCTTTAGGAATGTCATCACTCAACACATCCAGGAAGTCAATAGCTGGGTTCAAGTCAGCCATTTCCAGGATGAATTTCTTCTTCAGATTCTTTGGTTCGCTGAAGTGAAGGTAGTTGTCAAGCTTCCCTGCTTCTGAGTCAGACAGCCCTGAGGAGCAACGCACATAACTGGCATGTAATTCAAACTGTATGGATGATGTCAAAATATACTTGAACATGCATATGTTGTACAAAGCAGGATGACCAAACTAACAAAATAATATTGAGAAGTGCTGTGAAATATTTCCCAAAATGTAGTTTATGGTATCGTTCCAATTAAAATAAATACTACATGAAACACCTCAGGGTCATTCACACTAATGTTAATGCGCCACAATGACACACAGGCCCACACACCATGTCGCAGACTGATGCATATTTACCACCAAAGCTGCGGTTGATCTGAACGAGGCCATGTGGACTCTTGATGAAGGCGCCACGTGGTACCACAGACACTTCCTCATCGATCTGATGAACCGTCACTGCCAGCCTGCTCTCCTCTTTGACTTTGGTCTGAAACCAAGAACAGTCCATCACCAAGCTGGGATTTCATGTCTAGCATTGGTATCAGCCAGCAAAAATACATCAGTGAGTTTTTTTTTTTTTTGCACTAAATCTTCATGAATAAAAACTCTTGTTTGCTGCAGAAAAAGCTGACCTCAGTTTGTCTGTTGTAATATATCTGTTGGCAAAAGAAGGACACTGTCTGCAGTTTTGTTTTCTTTTTCACTGTTAATTTTGGACCCACATCCATCCTTATTTTGGCTTTAGTTACTGTTCAACTGCATAATGCTCTGCTATAATATTTGTCTTTAGATAACAGCAGATGGATGATTTATGTTGAACCTACAGGATAATTTGTTGTGATGTAGTGCTGCTGAACACTATAACAACATTCGAATGGGAAGCAGTTTGTCTTGAGTTTTTAATCTGACAGCTCAATATTTTCACTATGCTAACTAACAACTGCAGAGAGTCAATCATATTTACCACCAGCTTCTCCTCATCACTCTCTCCTTGCCTGCGGATCTCAACGTGCTCGTACACATGTGAGGGATCTCCTATGAATCGACCCTTTGCAGCTGTGGACACTTCCTGGATCATGGAGTCTGTCGTGCTGGGGAGCAGGAACCAGTCCATGCAGTTGAAACTAGAGATAACACAGACAGGAAGTAAGGCCATTGACTCCTAGTTATAGGTCCATGATTACAGTTGAGGCTAACTTACCTGTAGAGATTCTTCTTGTCCTGCATCTCATCTTCTCCTCTCCCCTGAGCGATAAAGTAATCCTCATTTAATCCCAGTATTTTCCCCCAAAACAGGACTCGGTTGAATTTGTAGTTCTTCTTGAGGATGACCAGAGAGGTCTGCAGAGCGGCTCTCTGTTCAACATTTAAAGTCTGTCCACTTCCGGCAACGAGCTCCAAAGAATAGTACAACGAGTTGGAGTCCATTGTTTAAATAATAATAATAGTAATAAACTACTTTAACAGTTACTTTAGCTGCTGTTTTGAACTACTTGCTAGCTAACGTAGCAGCTAACCAAAGCCCTTCAGGTGCGGACGCTCATGACCACAAACGTGGTTGCTATGCACTGTCGTCATAGCAACGCTCCATTTTTTTTTCTCCCCCCTTTCCAATGCAGTTCAATTCAAGAAGCTTTATTGACACGGACAAAAACATGCAGCAGTTGACCAGAGAGTCATTTCACACTACATTTACTAACTAACTAACTAACTCGCTAACTATCACCGTCACAACAGACACAAAACAGAACGGTTATCGTCTCGTGTGTTTGTTCGAGGTGTTTACACAAACCAGACCACGCGCGACTCTGCTCTGACGTAATGCCCCAGCTTTTCAAGTGTGTGTCTGCAGAAGAGGCAGACAGTGAGTAAATATTAATAAACTACAGATGCTGCAGAGAGGGGAGCAGATACATGAGAATGTGCGGTATCTTGTTAAGTGTAATACCCTTCAAATGAATGCATCAGAATAATATGCAAAATACCCCACTGGTACCAGAAATATATAAAATATAAAAGGATGCGTTTTGTAATTTCAAAAAACAGGAATATACATTTTTAACATTGGGTATTCTGAATTTGTACAATATTCAGATTTTTAAAATGTACACAAGGCTCTAGTAAAAGTTTGAACCCTACAGGAAGTTAATGGTTCAGGATTTTAACAACAGGAAACAACGAAAGAAAACCGAAAATTAGTATGACTTGCACTGAAACTTGCTCTCCGTCCAATTGGAAAACATGGCAGGTATGAAATGTATAGAATTAATTTCATTGTTATTTTAGCAAAAAATTATATTCATAAAATGAAATGGCTTGAAAGTTTAAGGTTTGAAATCATGTTTGACTTCCACTGAAAATTTAAATCTGAAAAACAGAAATTGGCAAAAATAATTGGCCTAATTAGATATTTCAAATGTACTCCTTTTAATTAGCAGACCTCTAAACTGTGTTTTGTTGTGTTTTGTTGTGCTGAGGATGGACTGGAATTTTGAACTTGTATGGATCGTTTGTATGTATTAAAAAGAGAATTAAAACAAAAAACAAAACATGTTGCTGGTTTACTAGTAGTTAGAAACAGTTTCAGAGAAACAGAAGCAAAGAGCTGAGCTGTCCCTATATACAGTACATGAATCTCAGAGTATTTCATGTAGCTAGTGGAATAATCTTGTTATTTTCCACTTCCTTACAGCCAAAAAGTCTGGCACGTTTTTGTCTGGCAGTTTTCAACCCACATATCTGGAAGACAGAGTGGGTTAAGCCCTTTGCACAGCTGGCAGGATGCACGCTTGGATCCCTCCAACATTACTGCTATAAGGAGATCATTTTAGGGTACATTTGCTCTGTCCACACAGTCGTTGTTTTTGTTTCTCCGCATATTAGGGAATAAAAACAGCATGAGAGAGTATTGGTGTTCCAACACAAAAAATACCCGTTGATTTACAGATTAAATATCGTAGAGGAAAATTTAAAAGTCCTCCAATGGCCATAATTCAAGGAAACTTAACACCTCACGACATGAACCCGCAGCATACAGCAGGTCGTCTTCCTTTGGGCTTACTGCAATTTCATGAATAGGATTTAGAGCCGGAAAGTAAGAGGCGAGCAGGCACATTGTGTGGATGTGAGTCTGTTTTAGGATTGAGGCCACTGTGTAGGTGTGATCTGGTCACGATTGAAATAGTTGAAACATAATTTAGCATTTGAGAGGAGGAAGAAGGAGCTGGGTGTCAGTGTGTGCTGTGTGGTTTCGCCGTTGTGTTGAATATTTGCAGCCGGTTGGTTTTATCTGTGTTTGACGGTTTGATTTTCAAGAGTGACGCAGCAAAGAGCTTTTATTTTGACGTGGAGTGCGCCTGTCTGAACTGCTCCTGATGTGACTTTGTTGATTCCCTGTCTGGTGAAGTTGGGGATATTAAGCCATGATATGTTTGTCAAAAGTATTGCCAAACTTTTCTAGTTGTGTGTGACGCTTCTGTTTGCTCTCTTCAGCTGGTTACATGAAGTCATTGTCCACAAATTTCAAGTATTTCATTCATTTTCTCTTTCCCATGTTGTCGGAAACTCATTTCATTCACACATTTCATTCATATCTGATCCAGCCACAGAGTATTCATCATCAACCTGCTCCGGATCAGCTTTTTCAAAGGAGAATCATCTCCAATCTTTATAAACCTGCATTTTATTATGACACTTCAAACTGCTAAAACCTTTCTTAGTTATCCTTTTAGTTATGGATATTGTTAATCATTACCAGTAGCTTATAGTGGTAATGTACTTTCCTGTGGTCGATACTGAATATACAGGCAGACTGTGTAGTGCTGAAGTCACTGGTTCCTCTGAGCAACGTATGGAGCAAATCCTATTTAAAAGACACTAAACGGACATTGTATTTGGTTTATCCTGGCTCAGATCCAGCAGTCTCAGTCAGTATAAGCAGTGTGAAACTGGCTTACGTTACACTTAGAAAAACATGATTGGGAACTGTCCAACAAATGATTTTGGACAGTCTGCCGGTGTTGGGCTAATCTCGTGCTCTGTGATCCTATTTTTGGTCACGGTCTTGGCTTGAACTGTAACAGTTTGTGCGATTCTGTTGGATGGGTCTGGTCTTTTTCAAGATCCTTCAGAAAGAATGGCTCGTCTTCCTTTTTTCTGTTTTTGTAGGGTAGGTTTATCTGCAACATACTCAATGATTGGGTAAAACTAAGATCAGATCCAAATTTAGACATCCCACTAATGTTTCTATATCAAGTGTGTGGACTCCTTTAAAATTACTGATCTGCATCAATATTACACAACATAGCGTCCTATGATAAATGCCACCATAAATGCCACTGACATTAGCCTTACCGTTTACTGCTCACTTAGTGTCAGAGAGCTGTTTAAAGCTACCGCTAATGCTAATCCCACATTTCCGTCTGCTGTGGTGTTCAACCAGCCGATGTAATGTGAAGCAGCAGCAAGTAGTAAAATGTGGTTTACTTGTTATTTCTTGTGAATCCCTTGAGCATGGGAATGGTGGACCCCGCCACTAAAAATGAAAACTACAACCTAAAAAGGTCATTAAAGAATGTAAATACATCGAATGGTCATCGCACAGAAAATGGGGTTTGATAACATCGAAATCTTAAGAGGTGTAACTTTAAGAACCCGTCGAAGGCAGTTTCAAGAAAAGCAATCTGAGAAAGCACAAGCAGGTTTTAATAAATGTTAATGTCCATTCATTCCCATGACACACTGCATTTCCAGGGCTCTGTGTGTTAGCTGGAATTGTCCAAACAAAAGGGCCTCGGTCTGGAGTCACATGCTTCATCAGCAGCGGTGATTTCAGCTGTCTGGCCCTCCGCCCTTCTGGCAAATGTAGTCCACCAACAGAAAAGGGAGGGAGAGTGGGGTGACTTCTCCACAGAGTACCCCACACAGAAGAGAGCACATAAGGACAGCCCCTCACCAACCCACCAACCCACCCACTCACTCACACAGACAAACACACTTTGAGCTTGTGGCTCAGGATGCCACCTCATTAGAGTTGGCAGTCTAGGTGGAAGTTTTGTCGTTGGAAGCCACGGAGTGACACACACAGACACACCACTCCACTTCTGTTTCCCAATTGGCCGGGAAGGAAGTAATACTTGGAATGAAGCGGTCTGTTTCTGTCCTGGTCCCGCTGCTCTGGGAAACTCACCTCCCAGGCGACCAGCGTTGCCACGGCGCTAATCCTGACGGACAAAAGATGGGAGTGCCACAGAGCAAGACGCTGCCAGGCGCTCTCATTGGTTGGCACCGTCCCACGCGACGATGTGATTGGCCGGTGCCGTGTTTATATACAAATTGGAGCAGTCAGAGGTCACATCCATCGATCTTGAGTGGTGACATGAAGGAAACCTGACCCCAAAACCTCAAAAACTCTAAAAGGGTTTAATTCCTGTTTGATACGCACACATACACGAACACGCACACAAACACAGGGGCTTTTTCTTAAGTTCAGCGGCCTGGGAGTGCAGACTTAAGTGAATACTGAGAGCGAGGGAGCGACTAAATAATAGTGTCTGTGGTGTACAAAAGCACAGACGACAACAATACCAAGAATGCATTGAGGGCACCGAGTTCAGTGGGTTGCACACCTAAACACAGTCGCAGAGGTTTTGGATTAACACCGGATAAATATTTTGATCCGGAGAAGGGCGTGTTGTGTAAACTAGTAATACCTTGCAGGCTAAATCACTGCTGTTTCACTTGAACTGAGGTGCCAACAAACCGCTCCAAAACCAAGAATTATTATCAGCAATGGGTTTGTTCTTTTTTTCCTCAAATTTCAAAGCTCATCTCCTCTGTCCTCTTTTACTTTTCTAAATGTATTTAGTATCAACACTCCCTCCCTGTTTGTTTAGATAAGATTATAAACGGACAAATAAAAGAGATAAATGATTAGGCTAAAATATTAGCTTGTTGCAGATATATCTGTATAGGTGTAGATGTCAGAATATGTCAGAATGTCAGAAAGGCCAAAGATATGTTTGAGATTGTTGTTTGAGAAACTACAAACAGTGTCTCATTAATCTTAAAAGAGCACTGACGAGGTTTCAGCTGTAATATTTCCACCTTACTTGGTCACAACTGTATAGCGAAATAGTTTGACATTGTGGGAAATACACTTACTTGCTTTCCTGCAGAGAGTTAGTTAAAAAGATTGATACCACTCTCATGAACTCTCATCCTAAATATGAAGCTTCTGCCAGCAGCCCGTTAGCTTAGCTTAGCACAAACACTGTAAGCAAGGGGGAAACAGCTAGCCTGGCTCTCTCTGAAGGTGACAAAAATTAATCTGACCATCACTGCTAAAGCTTACAAACATCTTGTCTGTTGAACCTGTGCAAAAACCAAAGTGTAAAAATGACGTGTGAGACGAAGTTGTTGTAAATTCTTATCACATTATTAGAAATGTACTGACGTTTCAAATTAAGAGTTACCACAAAAAATATAAGGGTTACATGTCTGTATGTTATGTGCTTATGTAGAAAAATGAATATGAAAAATGTGAATGAAAATATTATTATCTGATGTTTGTAACTTTCAAAGCTCAATATGATATTGGCCTCAGCTGAAGGAGATTTCTATAGTCAAAGAAAAAAACCCTGATGAGGTCACCAGAACGTCAGCATTAGCATAATCCGGGGGCATGGAGTTGCATTACGGTAAATGCAGCATTTTTAGATCTTGTCCCATGTGAGAGACTAAAGCTGAGGATTTTTTTAAAAGGTTTTTTTACGGAGTATCCCTTTAAGTGTCTGAGTTAGAGGATTAAGTTACCAATGTACCATGTGTGCAGAATTAAGCTTTACAAATAAACTTTGTCTTTGGGAACATGAGCGAGCTGTTTGACCATGAGATGCCACAAACCGCTCCCAGTTTGCATGTAACCGGACCAAACTTCAGAACTGACTTTCACACACCCATTACTAGAAGAGGGCCGAAACTGAGCCAGTGAATCTGTGTTGTGTTTGACATCGGGTCAAAGTTTGGCGTGTGGTTCTGGAAAGCTGTGCACTGTAGTTCTGGCTGCCGCTGGACAGAGCTGCCTGCTTCCCAGGCTCCTGCAGCCAGAACATCCAGGTTACTCCTGCTCCACTGAGCTCGCAGAAGGCAGTCAAGTGCATTAAACACTCATCCATACACACGACCCGCAGACAGTATATCAGGCGTCTAATATCAAACACTCCTCTCTTTCCCAGCTCATCCTTGGCGCCACATGAGAATATCTGCAAGTTATTAGTGGCCCCGCATCCTGACCCTGCGCAGCTTTCTCATGTGACTTTGTCGAGGTATGTCTCTCCAAATCTGTCTCTGAATTTCTGTGCATGGGAGTCATGCAGAGAATGTTTGTGTGATTATTAGGATTTCATCAAAATCAAAGCTATACTGTGGGTATTATTATCGTTTTTGGCATACTGAGCGTCTCTATTGCCTAATCACACACACAATGAAATAATACTTGAGAAAGAGTAAGCAATTGAGAGATTGTTTTGTAATGCTCAATCTTTGTCCGACATTAGGGCTAAAGCAGAGTCAATAACCTTTGTGCACTCAGATCTTACAAAAGTTTATATCGTTACGAAAAATAGGTTAAATAAATGTTTCTTTCAAAGTCACAAGAACCACTTCTGTAGCAACTCTTTCTGAGCTTTCATTTCAACAAGTAGTGCGAGGCTCCGTAAGGGTTTGTTGTTAGCTTAGCACTTCATTACCCATATTTAACAACTGTGCTAATCACAACAGCACACTTAAAGCCCTCCAACAACAACAGGGGTCTTTCTCAGCTGAGGCAGGTACCGTGGTGAGAAAGGGGAAAAGGGCAGGAAAAAGGGGAAGCAAAAGGAAAAAGAAACACAGAGGGGGACAATAGTGAAGGATCAGGTGAGGAGGCGGAGCTACTGGAGTTGTCGCCCAGTTAACTGGCTCATACCAATGTCAGAATAAGTTAGAAATCCTCAATGCAACACTGTGCATTTGTCCTTTGTCATTGCTGTATGCATATTTAAGAGGTTAAGCTGCCTCACTGCAGCTCAACAGCGCCCCCCAATGATGAGACATGCTCATGACTGTGAAGCTGTTACTGTGTTTGTATTGATCAATATTGAAATGAATATACAAAGCTGAGGCGGATTTCATGTGAACATTTACAACCTGCAGATGTTTTATGTTTAACAGTCTTCATTATAAACCACTGACCAGATACACTACACCAGATAGGGTTTAGCTCCTTGTTAAAATGCATATAAAAATAATAAGTATAAAAGTACATTAAAAACAAATAACCATTGATTTAATACAATTACAGTGTCTTACCATAACATTTTGGTAACAAAAATCCTGCAATACTTGATTTTTTTTCTTGTCCAATTACAAAAGTTAAGCTTTTATTAGTAAACACGTGACTTCGCTTCTCTTGACATTATTCTTAACATGAGGCAATAAGTTATTCCCTTGGCAGGTTTACTCCTCTGGCATCACAAAAGTCTAATCATAAAAAATCTAAACTGGACATAAAATAGCGAGCTGTGCTTGTCCACCTCTTTGGCATCATTGCATGATTCGCTTTGGCCTGTGCTACAAACTGATTCCAGCATTTACACATTATTGCATGTTGGAAATGCCACGGACTGGTTAAATATTTCTTGGTGAGTTGGTCCTTATCGGAAAGGCATCATAGAGAAAAATACAACAAGTAACTGCTTTATAACAGAAAAAAAATAAATTGTAGAACAGTGTGCCCTGCTGATTAAGTGCAAATAATGGTCCAAATATCAAATTCATCATGTCCTCACTGGTACTTATATATTTCCAAGGTCTTTGGAAACAATTGTACCTTTTTCTCTTGTACCACCTGGAGATTTTCCTGTGTCTGATTGAGCGGTGGGATGGAGGTGAATTCAACGGCGACATCACCATGAAGGAAGCAGATTTAGGATCAGGAGGAGCCACGATTTTATCTCCAAATGTTTCCCTCAGTGTTGAAATCCACAGACTCAGGCATCCGACATGCTGTCCTCCACTGGGCTGTAGTCAGGGCTGTATGCTGGGCTGCCCTCTGTAGAGCCGTAAGACTGCTGAAGTTTGGCCCCCTGTTGGGCGCTGGCAGGTGATTTGGGATTGAGCACTCTGGGAAGGTACACCTGTAATCACACAACACAAAAGAGACGAGCGCTGAAAACAAACAAAAGCACAAAAGGGTGTTTCTCAGTATCACTTTATATGTATGCTTTCATCCTCCCTGCTGTGTGATGCAATGCTACATGTAGAGGCCAAAGTATGACTTTGATAGGAAGAATGTTGAAGACTAGAGAAAGATCCCGTAAATTTATGAGACAAACTTCCAATATAAACTTGGCCTGGGAGAATAACTGGTAACCGAGGCCAGCTAATAATGAACAAGCAGCTCTTTAGCACATTGTTGGTATTGTTGTATTCCTTCACTTTTATAATCACCTTATCTGTCTTGCTGATACAGTGTTTTAGTTCTCTTTCATAGCTCGGGTAATTGACTTTGTTAACGCATAAATAAGCGGGAGGATAACAAATAAGGTGAGAATATACAGCAAAAGTTCAGGTAAGTGCACATAAGATCACGCCTCTCCTAAATACATCTTATCTGTATTCCTGCTGTGGATTTTAAGGAACAAGTACAGTACCGTAGTGTTTCCTTCCGCTCCCTCTGATGCATCCTCATCCTCCTCTTTCACCTGCAGAAGAACACAAACAGTATGAGGGCTCGATGGGAAGGGTGACAAACAAGTGACAGCACATCCACACACAAGCAGGCGATGCTTACCTCGTAGTTGTGTGGACTGAGGTACTTGAAATGGCCGAAGCAGGTGTAGCTGACGCAGATGAAGACGGTGATACACAGCACCACCAGTGTGAACAGCGATGTGGAGTTCCAGAAACCTAAATCACAGCGAAGACAGTTTAAATAATGGCATTCAATAATTGCAATAATTTAAATGGTCATAAAAAGTTCACCTGGTTTGCTTTGAAACTCCCAAGTTTACCCCAAAGAGCTGTGTGCATGTCATGGTCAGCTGTTACGAATCATTTGAAGTTGTTTTCTCATTATAAATGATCTTGTTATCTCAAGAATTTGACCTTCTGTTTTTACAAAATCATGACATAAAAAACCTGCTATCTTGAGAAAATGAGCTTTGTTATCGAGATACCAAAATAATTTGTGATCTACAGATAACGGCATTCAAGGAACTAAACAAAATATTTCATTAAAAAAACCCAAACAGCTGTTTTTTGGTAAGCAAGGCTGTAAATTATGTGCAAAATTGTATAAATATGTACACTATGACCACACAGAACATCCAAAAATGCACGCGGCCTCTGTATTTACAGGCCGATAACATCATTGGCTTTGAGCGCGAGTATTTAATTTCCATGAGTGAATCTCGAGTCACTTCTGATGTTCTAACCTGTTCTGAGGACAGAGAAGAAGTAAAGCCATATGAGGCTGATGATGGGTGCAGCCAGAGCTTGATTGACAGCTCCCAGGTGGACCTGGCGGTCCAGGCGAGCAGGCAGGTAGGCGAAGTACAGGTTGTGTTTGTCCACCAGGTGCTTAAGCATCATGTACAAGAGACCTGTAGACACACAAGACTCAGACCTTAAAATCTCCATCATGGGAGTGAAGTAATCAAGAGAGATAGATGAATGAGTGGTGTGTGTGTGTGTGTGTACAGCCCTCCCAACTACTCACCAAAAGGCACAATAATAGGACATATGATGCTGTAAGCTATGATGACAGTGAACACACACAAGCTCCAGCCATACATGGCTCCATATTCAAACTCATAGGCCTGGTTCTGTAAACAGGAGTTAGAAAAAGGAGTCCGCTTATAAATGAGGTTGAGAACAAAGGACACTACAAACAAAATATTCTCTTCTCCTTCTTTAACTTGATGAAGTTCCAGGTTATGTAAGATCCAAAATACAGTAATGACTTCTAGGTGTAGCTTTCCACGCCTTTACAAACCTGTTTGACATATTTTCTTTCAGCAGCTGAGCGAGCAAGCGCCATGCGAATGGTGTAAAGCAGTAATCCTGGCAACCGCAGCAAATCCATGGCAGAGCCCACCAGGGCCGCTGTGATCACATAGTTGACAAAAAACGCCCCTTGGTCAGGTAGGAACACACACCTGGTGTACAGAAGGAGAGTCAAACAAAAAGATAGAGAAAAAAGTGTGTTATAAATCTCATGAAGATGTTTGAAAAGGAGAAAATACAGTCTCATCCACTGTTTTGACGACCTGACCACATGTGAGAACATTTTCTTATTTCTCACACATTTCCAACAAACACTGTTAAATCTAAAATAAAACCAAACTTATGAAATCAAATATTTAAGTAAATTACAAAACAATCCAGTCTTGAGTGACTGTAACAACAGTGGATCAAACATTTCAACAAAGAGATGTTTTATGAAACTTGAATACATCTGAACATGCATGATGTTTGTAGAGAGTAAAACTAAAATATCCAGAAAAATCATATATTTAGTTTTTTCTACTTATCAATATGACGAAGAAGTAAAATTAGGAAAAATACTTACTCAAACCTCAGTTTCCCGCCTGTGAGAAACTCTGTATCAAACAGCCATCGGAAAAACACTGCAAGACTAATGGGAAAAAAAAAAGAGTGCAAAAAGTAAAGCAAGGTTCTCCCTGAATTCAAAATGGATCTATTAGCCTGGCAGAAATCCCTTTCAGCCAACTAACTTCACCTTTTTTGTGAGGTATTTAAACATGCTAACATGTCAACTGGGAGTCACATCATCTGTCTCCTCATTTTTTAAAGTTCTTCACATACACTGATTAATATTGTAAACTACAACTGTAAATAAACAATCAGCCTTGATGCAAACTGTTGCTTATTCAAACTGATAAATTACCTGGTGAGTCCTAACGAGGGGAGAATTAGCACCATGAAGATCAGGAAGAAGTACAGCTTTCGCATCATGCTCATGTGCTCACTGGACCTGAGACACAGATGGCACTGGATCAAAACATTTTCCTCTGCTAGCAGAAACCAATCACTGCACTACTGATGTGTGTGTGTGCGTCAGTGTTATACCTGCTCCAGTGTGACTCTCCTATTGTCGAATAGTACACTATGGTGGGCAGCAAGGCAGAGAAGGACCACAGCAGGAGAGTGGGGAAGAACTGAGTGATGATCGGGCTCTACAGTGGAAAAACAAAAACAAACTGTAGATTCACGACTTTAAAAGCAGAATTGCGACAAGTGGGAGCGTCTGCATGTGTACGCCTCACATTGAGATAGTAGATGGGTTTGGTCACGTTGAACTTGTCTATGGTGTTGATGATGATGGCGGGAGTCGTGAGGAAGGTGAGCAGGAAGAAGAGGAGGAAGTTGAGCATCACATAGCGCATGTACCAGGGAAAACCCCGCACTGATAGATTATCCCTGTAGGTTGGGGAGAATAGGGAAAACAAGAAGCAACGGGACAGTTACACACAGAGAGGCAGTGCAGCAGGGAGGGGTATGCTGTAATTCCTGACAACGCAGATTTCTATTCCTCTTTTCTGGTGAACTGAATCTCGTGTGTTTTACATGTAAGCATTTTGCTAAAGTTTAAACATTTCACTGATGAGATTTTTTCACAATATCAGCATATTTTAATGGATCAGTGTCGGTTAGAATAACTGCATTCAAAATCCTTTCTTAACTTCGCTCTGCTGTGTTCTGCCAACCTCAGCCTGCTAGTGTTGCAGCGCTGCTCTCCTTAATGACAGACAGAATCTACACTGCGAGCATTTGGCTCCGTATGCAAGTGAAAAATGTGTGAATGTGAAAAAGAGTTTGCTGACACCTGGATTGGCAAAATACACAGATTTGTTAAGCTTTGACCGTAGCAAATCTGTTATCTCTCCCTTATAATTAGCAAAGATGAGTGTGCAAAACTTCCAACTATCAATTTCTTATTTTTAGACATTGCTGACAGCTGCTTTTGTTGGTTAAAATGATAAACATTGCCAGCTAAAGGCTATATCAGCTGTCTCTACTTAATGCTAAATATGCAAGTGGATCATTTCACGTGAATCGGGACTTTCAGTATTTGGATGTTGTGAAAAAAAAAATGTGTCTACCAAATCTAGAAGGCTACATCTGCTATTTTAATTTGTCTGATCAAAATTTAGGCAAATATAAGTATCGGTTTGGTCTCTGTATCAGTAGATACTCAATATGAAAGTACTTCACTCAGGAACTGGGCCAAAAAAATAAACTTCATCGTGACATCCTTACCACAGAAACCTATAGCGAATAAGCAGGTCATAAGACTTCTCAAGGACACCAAGAAGTGTTCACACTGGGGTGGGCCAAATGATTGAAACAATAAAAACATCTGATTCCACTTAAAGTCACTTAATACAATACTGAATCATCGCCCAGCCCTACTGGCACCAGTGCTACAAATACCAAGTCATATGATCTGCATGGAGCACATACTGTACGAAGGGCGTGTGTTACAGATCTTACCAGTACACATTTTTAGGATGGGGCGCAAAGTCCACGCTCCACTTGTTCACTTTCAGAACATCGCTGTTGGATGAAGGTTGGGGCTGCCTCCCGCAGCAGCAGCTTGCGCCACCACACTCCAGGGCATTGAAGTCTTTCAGAATGCTGAAGTGAGTAAATGACAGCTGTTAGTGACACACATTAACCAGCTTTCAGCTATAACGGCTGCCCAAAGGCCAGTTTTTCCAATAAAAAGTCATGTGGCGTCATTAAAATCCAGAGTTCGCTGCCCGGATCAGGCTTGAGCGTAAATACACTAAAGAGAAACAAGCGAAGTCAGCTCACAATGTCCTGCCAGACAACCACTCATTCACACACACTGCCTGCCAGCCCATCAGTCCTGCTTTTCCCTCGCCTGTTAAGTACTGACGCAGGTGCTGTTAGAAAAAGTCACCTTTAAATTGGTACTCACAACTTGGCCATAGCCTCCGTCTGCAAGCTGACGAAGGCCATCCCCAGGGGGCGCTGTGGCACCAGTTCTACCTGCTTCCTCACCTCCTCCAGCAGGTCTTTTTCTTTAGTACTGTAGTACTCTATGGCATCGACCTGAACACACACACACACACACACACACACACACACACACACATACAGATTTAATGCTTTAATAAAACTGGAACAACAGTTTTCATTTTATCACAAAATTTGGAGCTTTGTAGTTTAACACACTGTCTGTATAGTATTTGCTTTTACCTTTCTTAAGCTAAATTGTTACATAAAAGATAAAAACTAAATGCATCCAGACAAACGTTCTTATCATTTCGTCCGTCTCACCTTCCCAGAGCTGGAGCAACAACAGAGGTCACCACACAAACGGGGGTTAATCAGCTCACGATTCCCTGTGCCGTCTAAGACACGCTCATAGTAGCGCAGGTTTTTTCCGGCTCGCACCCTGCAGGGAAGCAAACAAACGAAAAAAACCCACATTAACTAAGTTTGAGTCAAGGAGAATATCCTTAAACACTTTAAACACATATTTCTAAGTCTGAAATATGCTTTGCGTGGGTTAGGGTAAGGGTACAACATGTGAAATATTGACTGTATGAATCATAAAGTGAATTTGTGGACCGTAAAACTAAAATAATAAGCAACAGAGAGGTGAAAACGCTCACTAAAGCTGCTGAGTTAGAAGACAATTGACTGCAGCAGTAGTTACTGTAGATACATTGTGAAAATGAAAAATATTTACTAACAGCACACACCAAAAAACAATCATCAACAATGAATTGTGCACAGCTGATGGCTAGGCGTTGACCTTGAGGCCATGCTCGCTTGCACATGCTGGCATGTATTCAAATGCACAGAGGGCAATAATCACATTACTTTTTGTTGTCTCACCTTTCTTTATCAAGGTACATGAGCTTGGCCACATCATATCCCAGGGTTACAGCACACACTCGACAGGTAGGGTACGCCTCTCTATACAAAAACAGCACTGACATTGAGGAATGGAGCAGGTGGACACTACTGTGACCAAAGTTCAACTTCACAAAATATGGAAACCTAGCCTACATACGTGAAATGGGTCTTTACATCTTCCTCTGTTGCAGTTTTAGGGACTGAACACACAAACAAAGTGTTTCTGGCCTGCAAACAGAAAGACAGGACAACAGATCAGTCAGGTACCAGCACAGGTGAGCATCGACATGTACTCAGCTCCTCATAGACAGGCGAGAGTAAAACATGTAATGTGGACACAGTCTCGTCTTCATGAAATCAAATCTTGTAGTAGTAAGAGACTCACTGTCTCTCTGCGCACGCCTTTGATTTGAGATGTGAAATGTCGCAGCAGAAAAACTGTCAGGATCAGGTACAGGACTGCAAACACTGTATGAAGCCATAACAGGCTGCTCCTACAAGAAAAAACGATAGACACCAAGATGCATTTTGTCATGACCACAAAACTGTCACTCAAACTTTTGTTTATACATCTTTTACAGTGGTTACCCCTTCTGAAGATTCCCAAGAGTTGTCCTTCCAAATTCATTGCCTGAAATAAATAAACAGAAATAAACAGAAATGCTGGAAGTAGAAATGTAAATGAGATGAAACAAGTAAATGACCAGAGAAAGATCATTCACAAAAAAAGTGTTTCAATGACCGATTTGTCAAAATCAGCTGTGAGAATAAGTACATGCTTTAAAGAGCTGTCACTGATTATGAAGTGGACAGTGCAGCCGCTGAGTTTTGATTGACACATTTTGAGCTATTATAATACACACATGAATAACACACCTGACCCATAATCTGTGCGTGAAGTAGCCTTAAAAATATGTGCGCTGACGCTAATTTTAGCCATTAACAGACACTGGCACAGACTCTTGTAGCTTTTTAGCATAAAAAGGCAGAGAAGAGTGAAGCACCCACTCAGCAGGTCTCCAGTCAGGTTGACAGGCAGTATGATGCCAAGGGAGGTGACAGTTACGACAATCAGCAGGACGATCAGATGGCGGTGGAAGGACAGGTAGTGAACAGCATCCATGCCACATCTGGATTTTATTTTCTCCTCACTGAAACACACACACACACACTGATTAGGAAGGACCAACTCGTGGCTCTTACCGTACAAACACAGCATGATAAAATATAATTAGAGAGCGATGACCAACAACTCACTCACTCCATTCTGATGATGTAAGGCAGCCAAGAGCAGCATCCCTAAACAGAAAGACAGATATTAATATATAAATATGGATTATAAATGTCTTATATCGTATAATCATAAACATTTGTTATATCTTATAAATGTGGTGTTTAAATTTAGGTTATCCTGTACTCTATTCTTGACGTTGTTTTACATGTTACTCTTTCTGTTTCTATGGTTTTGTAAGGGAGCCCTAATGGGCCATGCATTCATACATTTTACTTCCTCAGTTTTCCCGTGATAACGAGTTAATTTCATTTGTTTTCTTGAGATCTCGAGTTATTATCTCGAAATAACAACTGCCGTTTTCCCGAGATAACGGGATACTTTTTCTCGGGATCTCGATTTCCCGAGATTAACTCGTTATCACGGGAAAACGGAGGAAATATAATGTATGAATGCACGAAGGGCTTCCGTAGTTTTGATCATCCATTATCCATTAACTTTTATTTTCATTTTACTCCTTGAGCCAGGCTGTGTTAGCCATACTCTGTATTTTATTTGTTTTGCTTTTGGGGATGTTGTATACCACTTTGTAACGCTGGTTTTGATAAGTACACAAATAAACTAATAATGAAAAGGAATACTTGGTGAGTTTTTTCAGGTTTTCAATTCTGGTCTCTCAAATCCCCTATGAGAATGAAACCATATTAAAAGAATAGCATGAAAGAAAAGAAAAAGAAAACTATTTTTCTTTACATACCAATTCATACTCGGGGTCTTCCACGCTGGATGTAACAGATGACATGCGTCCATAGCGACGGCGTGTTGACTCAGTGAACCTAACACACAAAGAAGTTCAGTGTAAATGTAATTGACAAAAAAAGATGAATCACTGGACTCTGCTCAGTATTTTACGTCGGAAAAATCTCTTATGTAAGATGAACTGACCCTTCATTGTCTGCTACTAACGCCAGACGTCCATAGTCCCAGAACTTCCTCCTGATGATAGAGAAGAGAATCAGCAACACCTGTAGGTGACATGAGAAACAGAGCAGATCAGCTTTCACATCACGACATTCAGTAAAACATAACTCAATGCCTTGACATGAAAAAGGCAATGGTTTGTAAAAGAAAATTTAAATTATCAGTTAGTGTATTGCTTTCTAATGCAGGGATTGTCTCTTGTATGGAAGCTCATTTCCGCCTGATAAAAAAGAGAAAAGGACAGAAAATATTTCCATGGTATGTCACAATGATGAGATAAAAAAACAACATTTTGAGATAAAGGTGGAAATCATGTGGTAAAAGTTCATAATTATGAGTTAAAATGAGGGATAAATGTTGAGTTTTTATGTCACTAGTATAGCTTACCATGCGATTTCTTTTGTTATTTTTACTGGTGGAAATGGGCTTCTATACTTTTGCCTATAAGATCAATTCAGAAAGAAACACAGATAACTTGGGTCACAAGATTTCCAGCCTTCATCCCGGACAGGCAGCAGACGGACACGTACCAGAAAGACACAGAAATCGAGCAGCAGTACAATCGGCACTCCTCCAAACTGGTTTCCCTTGAGTACGGTGCTCTGTGTGGAGCTGAAGCAGCTACTGTAGTTAGTGTTGTTTAAGGGATTGGGAGTGCCATTTCTGGCCGCCAGGGGCCACTGCTCCCACCATGTGGAGGACATCACTGGAGTGGATCCAGCTGCTTGTCTGCAAAGATAGACCATAATATGTATTAACAAACATCCTCCCAGAGCCAGAGAGAGATAGGAATTCAGTTTGTTACAGACTTCGGTTTCTCAAATTTGTCTCTGAAAAAGAAAATAAACCAAACATCTCTTAGAGGTGCCAGAGTTACCGCTGGTACCAGTCAGCTGATCATCTTTGTACATACAGGTTAAGTGTAAGCTAGCTGTGTGTCTTATGAGGTTTTGTTTTTTCTTCTTAGGATGTGGAGGTGAAAAGACAACAAATACTGGGAGTATGCCCAATCCTGCTTTTATTTTTGATGATCAAAACTGAAAGGTCATTGAATAGATTTTGGATTTTAAATTGAAATCGTGAAACCTTTGAATATTGAGACCCATACAGATGAGAGTAAACACAGAGGGATACTGTCTTAAAAAGAGAAACATGAAGCCAATATAAGACTTTAGAGGTTTTTCCAAACTGTGTGCAGCATGTACGCAGACTTTAGATCATGGGGTTTTGATCACGTGTTTTGTTGAACTGCCAACCCACAACAGTAGGACTGCATTATTTTTTATTTATTGATCAAGTTTGCAGACTGTTGGAACATTTTTGAAAAGTATCATCAGTTTCCCAGAAGCCAGGTTGATGTCTTCAGTTGCCAAAGCTCTTGACTTTACAATTATATAAAACAGACGAAATAAGTAAATTCCCATATTTGAGAAGCCTTAACCAGCAAATATTTGGCATGTTTGCTGGAGGAATTACTTAAACGATTAATCAATCATCACAAACATTCTCTATTAATCCACTAATCGGTTAATCACACAATCATGTCTATGCAGTAGACCTTCTAAGTTTTAGCTTTTCAAAAAGCTTTTTATTCCTACAACTAAAGATTAAATCAGAGGATGTGAAAAGGACACTTCAAACCAGCTTGGAGGAAGTGTGAAAATCAGTTGTGTTTGGTTGCTGTGAAAGTTACACACTCTTGGTTCCGCTGGTGGGAGAAGTTTCAGATCTTTTACTTTAGTAAAAGTAGTAAAAGTACAGTGTAGAAATACTACACTGCATATACTATATATACTAGTGAGATTACTGTATTCTAAAATGTGAAGGGGCACATATTAATCACTTTTTTATTGGCCATATGTGAGCAAACTGTGGGGTGACGTGATAAAATGAGACCTTCGCTGTCTCTCTTAGTTGCTTATTCAAGCCTGTGGACAATTTGTTTAAACTGTTTAAAGGTGCAATACGTAAGAACCGACCTCCTCTCGCATCTAACAGCATATTACCAGAGTACCCACTCAGTGATGCTGACTGTAGCTGCCGTTTGCTATTCAGCTCAGTTAGTTGTGCAGCTAGCGGTCGGGACTGGGATCTCAGGGCGGTATTACCACACAGGATGTGCTGGGGCTAGCTGGTTCATGCTTCAGAAGAAAATGTCTGCAACACAAAACTGTTATTTCTTCACTTCCTGTTGATACTTTTGGTTAATTTTTATTTTTTTGCACTATAAATGTACACAAGGACTGTGGATTTCTTTGTGAAGGACTTTGGGGCGGATTTTCTGCGAACAGTCAAAAGGATGTGACTTTAGGGACCCCCCAGTAGCTCGGTCGGTAGAGCCGTGTGCCATGTCCCATGTGCAGAGGTCTTGTGCTCGCTGCAGAGGCTGACCTGCAGCCCTTTGCTGTGTGACATCTCCCCCTCTCTCAGCACGTTTCCTGTCATCTCTCTAAACTGTCCCGTCAATAAAGCCTTGAAAGGCCAAAAACACTCAAATAAAATACTAAAAAAAAAAGGATGTGACTTTATGCCTACAGAGAGCAACAGTAGCTACTGTTAATGTTTTGTTTTGAAGCTAGAAAGGTGGCAGGGTCCGCCACATATAAACGAAGTAAAACAAAAACTTTTTTTTTCCATAAGTGAATGAACAAGCTTTTCCTCAGAGGAAAATAAGGTCCCCAGAACACTGTTTGAAGATAGAAAGGTGGCAGGGTCCGCCACAGATAAACAAAGTGAAACAGGATGAAAGTGTACTCAGTCATTAAAACGAAAAGTTTGTTTATCTATTTTGTTTAGGCATTAAAAAACAACATTAACTGCTTGGTTATTTCAGTATGCTTGTGTGTAGCATCTTATTTAACGCTGCGGTTTTTTCACCCCGGAGCTTGTGATCCTCTCAAGCTGAAGCAGCTGTCAGTGACCCGGCTGGTTTCTGTCATGGAGTCCATGTCCAATCCACACCGTCACAATCGTCCCAAAAATAGATGGCCCACCCTCTCGTGTCACGTTATGTAGTTATATATCGATATAATATGACCTTAATTTAGGACCTGGACAATAAAACCTACATAACAACCTAGCATAAAACTCACGCAACATGTCTGCCAGCTCATAAAGTTTCTTTCTCTTCTCCCCCACTTGGCAGCTGTTTGCTCTTTCACACACAACCGGTTAACTTTATTAAAACAAAGTTAACAGACGTGTACCGAGCTGCGTTGTGTTGAACAGCCATATTAAAGCGAGCAGAGGAGTTACCCAAGAGCTTCAGTGAACACGCAGACGAGAAAAGTTTGCTAATGCCGAAGAGAGCCAAAAGTTTGTGGCTATGTCAACATTACTCAACACAACAAGTCATCAACTCGCCTGGAAAACAGCACAAACCGCGTTGTTCCGGGTGAACGACGCGAGTATGTTGTGTGTGAGCTGTCTTACCTGTCTTTTTGTATTTTTTCCAGCCGGTGGTGAAACGTCTTTCCACTGTAAATACTTGAAATATGACTAACTCCGTCTTTGCGCCACTCCCCTTTCGGCTCACACGTCGCATATTGGCGGACGGTGCAGCAGAGTGAGTCTGCAGCCTCGCGGGACTGCACGCCACGCCCACTCGACTACAAGCCACGCCCACTCCACTTGCACGACACGCCCCCTCCTGAGGTCTCTGCTGAAACCTCAGCCAGGAGATCTGGTGTCTCAACATCCTGTCAGTGCAGTTTGTTGAAGTACAGATATACTCTGGGTTGGACAGCTGTCTCTGCTGAAGCCTGTACAGACAAACACTGTGGGAACCTCCCTCCCATTGTCATCGCACCAACTGGGTGTAATGTTCAGACTTTCGATTTAAGGGAATGAGGAAGGAGTAAACAAGGACACGTCAGGTAGAAGTATCCTGCTGCAACTGAAAAATAATACCCTACATTTAGTAGCTATTGAGATGTATTGCCTCAGTGAGAATAGCGATATCAAAGATTAACTTTCCTCCATTACAAATAATGTAGCTAGGCTAGTATTTGCATGGAGTGATGGAGTGTCACTAAGTACATTTACACAAGTATTGTACTTATAAGTACAGAATTGAGATACTTGTACATAACTTGAGTATTCACTACATTTTGAAGGGAAATATCCTTTTCACTCCACTACATTTATTTGATAAATTTAGTTACTTTGCAGATTACAGGCTGCATCAGAGCCAAATAAGCACATTTTTAACTTAATTTATTTTTTTTAAATGCTGAATATTGGATCTGATATTTGGCCCGGCAGGAAATCGGTGAACCTGTAGCATACAGTGAATTTCATTAATGTAAATATATAATTTATTTTTAAGTGTACTTGATACTTAAAGCAACATTATGTAGAAATTGGCATTTGGTTTGCTGTGATTCTACCCTCTCATTAAAGTTACATAGTGCAGAAACAAGAGATAGGGGGGTGGAGTGGCTGAGGCAGAGACGCCGTCCAAACTATTACAAGACACTGTACCATCAAAATGGTTTTGAAGCTGTTATTTTATGGCAGAAAAGATACATTATGTTGGTTTAAATAGTAGTAGCGCCTCAAGTACCATTTAAGAATTAAAGAATTAAGAAGTATTTTAACAAGATATCTTGTACATACTCGAGTATGTCTTTTGGATACTTTCTACAACACTGTATGTAATATCTGTAGTAGTTGAGGTACAAAGGCGAAATGTACGTATCAAAAGTAGAAGTACTTACAGAACATAATGTAACAATGCATCATACTTGAAAAATAATAATCCATTTTAAACTATAAAGTGCTTTTACAATCACAGTTTTCGAGGTTGATCACATGTTTTGTACCTAAAATCTTAATCTTGAAAGTTGCTTACAACTGCAGCTGTCAGATAAACGTAGGTGCGAAAAATTAAGTTAGCACTTCCCTCTGAAATGTAGTGGAGACTTAAGTAAGCACAAGGACCTCAACATTTTAAATCCTAAATGTACTATAACTTTTTTTAACATATCCAACGGTACACTGTAAAACATTTTCCAGCATTTAACAGCCATTTCATGAGTTTTGACAATGTAAAACTAGCTGAGTTAAGATAAGATAAATTCAGTAAAATAAGGTTTAAGGTTGAATCAATAGCCAGATAGTTCATTCATACAAGCAAACAGTAGGCCTGTAGTCAGATTTGCTAATGTACTAACTGAGCATGTTTGTTTTCAAACTTAATCTAATGAGCTAAACTGGCAATAGTTAAGTTTTCTGCTTAAGCGTATCATGAGGAAGTAAACACTGATTGCACATTATAATGGATACAGGGTAATGAATCCATCACTGTTTACTTTGGTTCACTATAAACGTCGCTTTCACTGTACAGTTTAATAGTTTTTAACAACCTAGATATATTAACATAGCAATATAACATGTAATATAAAAAATGTATATATATATATATATATATAAAATATGTATAAAAAATGTATAAATAAGCAGTATTGGTGTATAAAATTTGACCAACTTGGACGGTGCAATCAATTTCTAAATGATTGCATAAAGTCGCATTTTGTCCTGGTGTTGTTATTTGTGACTCTAAGGAAAAATGGAAACAATCCAGTTGTCTTTGCAGACAAGTGGCGCCAACAATAATACCACTTGGAAATGCCACTGATGCCACTTTACATTGTGTTACGTGTCTTCATTCAGCTTCGTTCACGTCACAAGACTTCAGTTTAGAAGAACTCATGAGATAAGAGAGATATGAGATAAAGTCATGTGTCATAAGTCATGCACCTTATTCAACAAATGAAGTTATTCCTGGTACAAACAGGCTTCTCTACTTGAGGAAGTGCTTTTGATTTTTGTCTTTTCAAGTTTAAGATGGATGAGTTCCTGTACCACTGTTATCAAACAATGTTGCGTTCCACATAACAGTAAGTATGCCATGTAGCCAGCAGGCCTTATTACCATACCAGGAAGAAAGCTAACATGTTTTTTACACTCCACTTACATTACCGAGTGACACCCTGGGAAAAATATGACAATGAATCACGGGTAGCAGTATTTAAGCCGAGTTCATTGTCTGCTCTGTGTTCTGCAGCCACACCGGAGAGACTCTGGAAATCAGAGATACTTTGAAGCAGATTTGAGCAGAAAATGAAACCTTTCTTGAGTTTCTACATCTTTGCCGCAGTTTTATTAGATCAGTTTGTTAGTATCGCGGGTGATGCCACAGCTCCAGGTGACATTATTATAGGGGGATTGTTCCCAATACATGAAAGCGTTAATGTTACCCGTAGAGAAGATGGCAGTGATACAAGGATCTGTAACAGGTAATGTTGTTGTTTTTTTACCCTGGTTAGTGTGGCGTTATAGGCTACTCCTCAGCACACTGAGCAGCAGCCGTGTGGATGTGTGTGTAATATGTTTGCCTCTCACAGGTTCAGCGTGGCCCGGCTGGTCCAGTCTCTGATATTGGTGCAGACGGTGGAGGAGGTGAATAAGAGGCAGGAGTTGGGAAACCTAACCCTTGGATATCATATAGTGGACTCCTGCTCTGACGTTACCACTGCCCTGATAAACTCTCAGTCCTTCACGAGGAGAAACAGTAAGTTTGTTGTTGTGTTTTGACTTCAACACAAGAGTTGGCTTATTTGCTCTTTCATTTTACTGTTGACTTGATTTGTTTCCCATGACGATCGCTCTCTCTCAAATGACTTTACCCTCTGCTGCTCCTAGGATCATACAAAGCTAACACTCATTTTATATAACACAAAAAATAAATGTGTTTCTATTTCTATTTCTATAACATGCATTGTAATCATCCTGGTCATTATACATATATAAATACGATAGATAATGCAGGTGTCACTTGTAACTTCTTAGTGAAGAAATAGTTTGCAAGTAGTTCTACAGTGTTAGCTGACATACGAGTACATTTCCTGTATTGGACATAACACTGGAATTGATATCTTTTCACTAATATAGAAATTAAAGATGTAGAGGGCATACCTGCACAAATATACACAGTGGAAGTGAGCCACATTAGTAGTTTTGTGAATGTTTGTCTTATATAAACTAAAATGTTTAGATCATAAAGGCTAAGGATGTACATTTGTGCCACAGTCTGACTATTTTTCCAACAATGTAGGCTTTGTCTTATTGGTTGTAAACACCTTTGAACTTGCTTGGAAATGAGTAGTTCAATTGAGGCATGGTGCAAACAGAGTGGCTTGGGAATGAATACGACTACAATGTATTCATATTTATTGGAAGTAATAGAACTGTCAGCAATGGAAATCAAAATTATTTGGTGAATCAAAATTCAAAAGAATTACAGAAATAATATCATACAATACAACAATATAATATAATAAAATCTGTTGTACATATAAATGTTTATCATATTATATTAAATACCAGGTACTTCCCGTGATGGTGCAGAGCAGCCCTCCCCACCTGCTTTGGTTGTCATTGGTGGCTACTACTCCGAGATATCCATCGCGGTTACGAGGCAACTCAACCTGGAGAACATCCCTCAGGTATGACAGAGTTCACAGACCTTCTCTAGATTTGGGTAAAGATGATACATTTTTGGATGATAGATTTTAAATTCAGATTTAAGATTAAGAATCAGAGAAGCAGAAAATCCAAAATTGGTTCAGCTCAGCAATATTAAAGGAATAGTTTGTAATTATGGGAAATTTGCCTAATCGCTTTCTTGCCGAGAGTGAGAGCAGACGACTGTACAGTACAAAGTAAACTTCAAGAAGAACTGGTTAGCTCTGTTTAGCAGACAGACTGGAAACAAGGAAAACAAAAACCTGTCCAAACCCAGTGTGTAAAAACTAAACTCCAGGAAAGACATCTCCCGCTTGAGAAATATTCTGGCACATAACCCCCATAAAACAAAATCTTGTTTCTACAAATTTTAACAAATGAGACCTTTTACCTCACTGTTTCCCCCACTTCTAGTCTTTATGCTATGCTAAGCTAGGCTAACTGGCTTGCTTTAGTTTGTAATTTACCATACCTACATGAGATTGGCCTCGATCTTCAAATATAACTCTCGGCAAGCAAATAAGAGTGTTTTCCCAAAGTGTCAAACTATTCCATTAAAAGAAATCAATAAATTTTGATAAAATGTCTCGTATCGCTACTGTACAGTAGTGTAACTGAATCTTTGTTATATTCCCACAGATAAGTTATGGTTCAACCTCTGGTCTCCTGAGTGATAAAAACCGATTTCCAAGCTTTATGAGAACCGTACCAGAGGACGATCACCAAGCGCGTGCCATCATCGATATTCTTAAAAACCGCCAATGGACCTGGGTCGGTGTCGTGACCACTGATGGGGACTATGGACGCTATGCTGTTGAACGCCTCAAGCATCATGCAAAAGGCAGCAACATCTGCTTTTCCTTCATCCATACATTTTCTGATGTTCTTGGCAGCGACACACTCAACGAGGACATCGGAGCTGCAGCCGAAAGCATTGCTGAAAATGAAAATGTCCAGGTCATCGTGTCTTTTGCCAAACCTTATCACATGATGTATCTTTTTAACAGTCTTCTCAAGCATCCTCGAGGCAGGGGCAAAGTTTGGGTAGCCAGCGATAATTGGTCAGAATCAGCATTTGTTCTGAACAAACAGAAATTGAGCGACGTAGGAACGGTCTTTGGGACCACGCTTAAGTCTGGAAACCCAACCAGATTGAAGCAGTATCTCAGAAATCTTGATGCGAACCCTGATTCTCACAAGAACAACTCATTCTTGTACGATTTTCTAAAGAAGAAACAGCAGCAACAGGTAGAAAGATTGAAGCCGACGAAGCCCAGCGACACAGCTAATGAGCAACTGGAAAATATGATTTATCCATATGCTGTGTTCAGTGTTGAGTTGGCAGTTAGAGCGATTGCTCAGGCTGTTGCAGACCTCTGCGTCAACAGGGACTGCAAGACGAGACAGAGATTACAGCCCCTTGAGGTGAATACACACACATACACACAGATATGTGCTGTACTGCATGCCATATAAACTTTACAAAATGATAATATGTCAGTCGTGTGCTCTGACCCCATGTTTCAGATACATGGCATGAAAACAGTTACGTGCAAACGAATTAGACTCACGAATTGAATGTTTTCATCACTTTGCCTTTTCAGTTACGGGAAGCCTTGATGAGAGCAACCTTCCACATGGATGGGGAAAACTATTCATTCGACGACAAGGGCGACCTCAACTCAGGATATGAAGTCATCCTGTGGAATCAGAGCTCACCCACCGATGTCGACGTGCATTACGTCGTAGCTCATTACAGTATACAAAACCAGAACCTGACTTTCACCTCAGAAAAAGCACATCGAGATGTCGAAAGTGTCACAGTAAGTATTTGCCTTCTTGGGTCAGTTATTTTACTCTTTTATTATTTAAAGGTGCTGACTCCCACAGATATCACGGCTCCTGAAATGCCTCGTCAGTAGTCCCGCCTTTAATTCTGTGAATTTGTGACATCACAGAGTCACACATTTTCTAAATTTATGCCTAGAGGATAGTTTGGCACGTAAGAATTAATTTGCCGCAGCTGCTCTGTTGTTGTTAGCGGTGCTGGGTCAGGCATGTGTGAGCCGACCAATCAGAGCAGAATGGGTATTCACGAGGGAGGGTCCTAAAGAGACAAGAGCTAAAACAGAGCGTTTTAGAAAGAGGGGGAATTCAGTTGCAGCACTTGTTGGTATGAAAAAGCTGATGTGTTTTTTGAGCACTAAAGCATGTAAACCAATATGGTAGTATCCCAAAATAAAATTATGAACTTGAAATGAGTCTCCTTTAAGGCACGGTCGCACATGTGTGAATGCAACCGAATGACTATGGCATATGAGGAACAGATATCAGTTTGGCTAACGTTGCCATTGTGAACGTGTCAGCAGCCCCACAGAGCGACCAACATTGCTGTAGACCCCTGTTTTGTCTTGTTTAGCTTTAATGGTCATGTTCTACCTATTTCCCAAATGCTATACTGCAGTAATTCAAAATTTTGGTTAAGCTGTAGAAGATTTGCTGCGTCGTTCTTAAGTCTGGGAATGGCTGCTGTACTGTATTTTAAACCAACTCTTTCTCTTCTCAGGGAGATGTGATTTCCAGATGCTCTAACAGCTGTAGCCCAGGCTATAGGAAGCAGTCAGCTCAGGGCCAGCCTGTTTGCTGCTATTCATGCCACGCCTGTCCTGCTGACCACTTTTCCAACACCAGCGGTGTGTATCAGACTAATGTCTGACCAATATCATTGATGACCTGCAATAAAAAAAACTGTCTGCTGATACGATGAGGCCTATCACTTTGTCATCTATAAGGAAAAAGGCGTATCAAGATTATAATGAGCATTTGTTCCTCTGTTTGCAGATTCCACAGTGTGTCATCTGTGTAACACCACCACCCATTACTCCCCCAATGGAAGTGAAAAGTGTCGCCCCAAGCCAACTGTCTTCCTGAAATGGAATGATAAATATGAAATCACGCTGCTGGCATTTACCGCACTCGGGGCACTGCTTACCATTGTTGTTGGGATCATCTTCCTTGCACGCTGGAACACCCCTGTTGTGCGTGCATCTGTGGGACCCATCTGCATCGTCCTCCTCTTCGCTCTCTTGAGCACATTTGTGAGTGTGATATTATTTGGTGGTGAACCCCTATCATGGCAGTGCAAAGCAAGACAGGTACTCTTTGGCTTGAGTTTCACACTGTGTGTCTCCTGCATCTTGGTGAAGTCCATCAAGATCATCTTGGCCTTTGAGTTTGACCCCAACGTTCAGAGAGTCCTGAAGAAGCTCTACCAGCCTTACGTCATTATTGTCGTGTGCATGTCGGGTCAAGTGATCATCTGTGCCCTGTGGCTCGTGCTCAGGTCTCCAATACCCGAATTGAAAAACGATGAAAAAAAACATGAGCGTCTGCTGCGTTGTGTAGAGAGGTCAATTCCTGCATTCGGAGCCATGTTGAGCTATATTGGCGTTCTAGCCATCATCTGCTTTGGTGTCGCTTTCAAGGGCAGAAATCTGCCTCATTGTTACAACGACGCAAAGTTCATCACCTTTGCTATGCTGATTTACTTCATCTCCTGGATCATCTTTGGCCCAGTTTATGCCAATGTCACAGATCAGTACCTGCCAGCAGTGGAGATGGTCGTCATCCTCATCTCAGCCTACGGTATCCTGTTTTGTCAGTTCGTCACAAAGTGTTACATTATTCTGTTCAAGCAGGAAGCAAACACGGTGAGTGCGTTCCGCCAGGATGTGAGAAATTATTCCTTGGGTAGTATCCCAGAAGTGGAAAATAAGACTTGGGTTTTATCTTCACCGAGGTCTGAAGGGATCCAGAACCCTGCTTTCGATGTGGAGACCCCAGTGTCAAATTCACTGTCAACATCGTCACTGACCGATCCCTCGTTGAGCTCTGGTCTTCCATCATGTTCACTTTCTCCAGTCTCCAATCCACAGCTCACGAGGCTGCAAAATGACCACAATTACAAGAAGGGACCATTAAGGAGATATTCGAGCTTGCCATCATAGTTAAAAAAAATGCATTAACATGTTTATAACTGCAGCACAAAAGGTAACAGTTAAAACAATTTAAGGGCCAGCACTTTCATTTTCAACACTGATGTTTTGTTGAATTGTTTTGCCCATCGAATGTCAAGAAAATGATCAAATTAATTTCCCATGGCCTCATCTGACTCATCCAAATTGCTTATCTGACCACCAGTCTAAAAGCCAAGGATTTTCACTTTACTGCGAAGATCAAGACAAGCATCAAATCCTTATATGTTACGAGCTAGAACCCAAGAAAATTTGGCATTTTTAGGTCGCAGCATGGTCCAAACTTAAACATGTCAAAAACAATTGTCGCCATAAACTGTGGTACATATGGTTGTTTGCTGTACTCTGGTGTCCCCAAGTTCGGAAAAACACTGAAAGTCCCCTTCTGTATACCCTTAAGGTAGAGCGGACAAAATGTGATTAAGTGCTCTTTCAGTTCCCTTTTTGCACACTGGTGCCACGACCGCATACAGCTGGTGCCCTTTAATTTTCTTCGCCCCTGCCCCTCAAACATCCCGAGTCCGCCACTGGCTGTAACACAACCTGCACCTACACAGCAGTCACATCATTCAAAAAACAAAGGTATCTAATATTTTCCCTCATAGGTATCTTGCTCTTGCTTTGTTTTTTATCATACTCATTTTGAGAATTATTACATTGTTCCTGATATAAAAATATACTTCTTGTTAAAGCCTGTAATACTCTGTAATGATTGAGTTGCCATTTTGACTAATCATGGTTTATCTGTTTCTCTGTTATGCTTTTGTATCTGTTTTATTTATTATTAAATGTGAAGAGCATCTTTCTACGGGTTATCATTTCACACAAATGTTAGTCGGGGAAAGATAATTATTAGTCTTGAAAATCAACTTTTGTCAAATCTTCAAGTCTTGTAAATTATGAAATAAGTAAGATGAGGCGGGCTTCAACTGTGATGACCTTGTGAAGGCGGAAAAGGTGAATGGAAAATTCTGGCTGATTATCTGCTACCTATATTTAGTGTTTCAAAGAAAAGGATCTTGTTTGGCATGACTTTGTCTGTCAGTTGGTCATGGCTTATGATACAAGATAAACAAAATAAAACGTGTGTTCCTTGTTACGCAATCGGGAATTCTTGACTATTGTTTCAGCGTGTGATTATTTCCTTGTTGGTTAAAAGAAAAGAAAATGAAACACTGTTGAGCGTTATGACGTGACATGAGATAACAAAAGCTGCTGGCACTGAGCTGATAATTTTACATTTCTGGACACTCTAAACACTCACTTACTCACTCTGTAGTGCTGTTTATCCATCTGGATTGTTTTGATATTTTAGCATTGTTCAGCTTGTGGTTCTCAAAAGGCCAAAAATGACATGACCCGGCGGATCAAGACAATCAGCAGACCTTGTCGTGAGCAGTTTCACGCAAGAACAAATTTCCTACATGAAACTGCTCACAACAAGGTCTGTAGATAATGTTGAATAAGTTCTGGAAATAACTTTTTTTCCTTTTTTTTTGCATTGCCATGAAGGCAGACTACTCTATGACCAGTATCTACAAAACTTGGCAACTCAATCGCAGTCTAGCTGGTTCGAAAGTACTACAGGTAAGAGAGAAGAGATATAGCCTTTGATTTTGGGCCGAACTGTCCCTTTAAAGCCAGTCTCACTGTTAAAAAGCTCGTACAGCTCCTCGTCCTGTAGCTCTGCTGACATTCCTCTCGATGATCAGTAACACTGACGGTCATAGATAGAAAACCAGAGCAGATCAGTGTGTCTTCTCCACTTTTCAACCCACTGAAGAGGAGCCATAATGGACTCCTTGTGACTTCTCCCATCTCATCTGATCAGTGGTTGGTCAATGCCGCGCTTTACTTGAGATTTGAACGGGAATTAGCATAACATCAGACATAGCGGAGAGAATGAGGATTGTTCCACATTTGAGACATCACAGAGGAGGTGTTGTTGTGGTTTGTAGGACAGAGCGTTGCTAACCAATGTCACGGG